>NW_026262604.1:6981998-7594168 GCF_021869535.1 Mytilus californianus
TAAGGGAACTAGTACATTGAGACGAAAGAGTCAGGCGACACTGATACATAACTAAGAATGACGATCAAAGTCTTTTGACGCTGCATGCAACACGGACAATCATTTAAAATATGCTAAGATTAAATACTTCGAAAGAAATGAGCATCCAGTTTTGTGTAAGACATGAGAGGAGATTTTCCCATCTTAACGAACAAGAACACCGTTCAAAACATAAATAACATAAATATTTTAATAAATACTAGTATGAATGATATATTCTGTCATCTGTCTATCACAGCACTTTATCATAAAAAAAAATGCAGTTTTCAAATTTGCAAAATATATTTTTTTTCGAGTAATTTAGTGGTCGAACATTGATTTCAATTAATGTTTTTGTGTTCAAATATTTGTCATCAAGAAAAAAAACTTACCTATCATTATACAGCCTTTGTTGTTTTCCCGAAATATCTGGTCTTATTTTGATTTTTGTTTTGCTTGTCGCACTTCCACACCAGTCAAGCATATACCACTTCTGATACTTAGTACTTTACAAAACCCGGAAGAAAATTAATGTTAAAAGAACATCTCAAAACAATTAAAGTTTGTTGTAATCATTCGATCTTATCACGACTGTTCATTTTTTATTTCGACGTTCCATGATTCTAAAAAAAGTGTAGTTAGTATTTTTATTTTCAGTCACATTATTTCCAGTTATTAATAATTACAAACCAATTATTCGCTATTATTTTTTTGTTGTCTATTCTTTATTTTTTTTTCTACATTATTCTCAGTTATTTATAATTTACAAACCAATTATTCTCTACTCTCTATTTTTTTACCCATGTTTCTCTATTCTTTATTATTGTTTGTCCATCATTCTGTACTTTCGGCCCTTTATTCTCTATTCCGTAAACCATCCAGACCATCCTGGTCCAATAGGGTATCCGTTACGTACACACTGGTCTAAACTCCTGTCTGTATTAAAAGAAATCGTCCGGGTAAAATAATAATCTTTCCGTTCGCACCATTTGCAGTTATGTATTAATGGATTGATTGATTGATTGATTGTTGTTTGTTCAGCACAGATGTGTTATAAAAAATCAAAACTTAAACTAAATTATTATGTTCATCAACGTGACCGGGATGCATTAGGACTGCAACTGAAAAAGATTGTATATATGCGTTGAATAGGGACAGAAATGTTGCCCTGTTATACCGATGCGTCATGCAAGGACGTTAAAAAGATTATTGCACGAGAGCGTTGGACTCTCTCAACAAATTCTGATTCCGACCGGATGTGGCCACATGGTTGTTAGGATTAGTTAGGAGTAACCTCTATATAGAATAATGAACGTGGATGTGTATTTATACATCCATTTTGAAAAATATACACAGTTAGCTATGTTTCAATTTATATATGTATATATATTAAGTAAAGGTCTAGATTGGGGGAGGGTGGGTCCTTCAGTTCTGATTTTTTTTCAGCCGTTTTTCTCTATCATAGTAGTATAGGTTTCGCTGTACGAGCCTTAAAACCCGGACGCTCGACGCGGACGCCATACCTTACTGTTGACCATTTGCCCTTAAATCGGGACGCGGACGTCATACCCTAGTGTTGACCATTTGACCCTTAAATCGGGAAATTCTATTCAAGAAAATAAAACGATTTGGAAGAAGTCAGGCCAGATTGAACTTTTTCATGTGTAAAAATATTTTGAAGCTCTTTCAAACACCCGAGCTAAACAGGTATGCAAAACTTCATATGCTCTTTCTCAAAACGGCGTGACTTATAATTAAATGGAATGGATTCTGAAGGATATTGCCAGATTTAAGTTCTGAATGTATATTTCTCGCCACTATTCATTAGCTCGAGTTCATTAGTTTAAAATATCGTTATTTAAATGAAAATTGGCACATAAACAGTTCATTGAAGTTCAATAATAATGTAGTTTGAGACGCAACCCTTAATAAACACCTTTTTAAAATGAACCGTTAAATAACATACACCGATATCACTTTTGAATTACTAATATTCATTTATCCGTAACAGCTAATTATGTGAATATGTGACTCGTTATTTGACCTACCAATATTTCATGCAAGTCATACAAAAAGCAATCATTTAAGTGATTCGATAGGTAGACTCTACGTATCACTAGCCTAGGGTAGTATGAATATTCATGAGTTTTATGAAGCAACGCGGGATACGAGATCACGTCATTGGCGCGATTATCTAATTTAACAGAACTATCAGCAAGCGGAAAACAAATATGTTCAGAAGTTCTTAGATATTTCCCAAGATGTAGGGCATATATCACTGGAACAGAGACGATACCAAAATAAGTATTTTGAATACTGAATCAGCTTAAGATATTGTGTACAAACACGGCATCTAGGCACTCAAAAGACGATTATTAAAGGGGGGAGTTACACGCAACGAATGCATACGAGGGCTACCCTATGTGTTACATATGAAAACATACAGAAGAGCAGAAGAGCTATATTTAACCAGCGACAGTAACAGATCCAAATTTTCATTTAATTGGGCTGCTCCAGTCCATGGCATAGGGACTTCAGTCTTGACTACAGGTCAAATATATGTAATATATTAATTTATAGCCGCGTCAATCATCTACATACATTTAAAAAAAACGAAAAAACGTATGCCCCTACTGTATTCGATTTATTGGCTATATATCTGATCTGTAGTCCAGTCCCTATATATGCGCCAGTCATGCCTGGGTGATTCCCTATATATCCACTAAATTTTCCCTACAAGAGGGGGGTCCAATGCACCCTGCTCACCCCCTAAATCAGTGTTTGAGAGACACGTATTCACTTGTATATATGTCTCAGAATAAACCAATGTAAAACCAAACCTTAGCCTAACTCAATTACTGATTAGACCAATAATTATGATGTCTTGAAAGGCTATTCTATTTTTTTTTTGTCATAATTATCTGGACTACTGCTACCTATGATACCATCATTAACATATGGTCGAAGGGGGTGGGGCTAGGGTGTTTGTTTCATCTTGTACACAGTTGCAGGGTTTGGTACAGACATCTGGCTGTTGTTGTAAACCAGACACCCCATTCATATACATTTATTGTACATGTATTTTTGTTTGCAAGAATCTGTACATATATACCCGTTGTTCATATAAATTTCAGAAGAAAATCATTACCCATTGATCCATAAATATATATTTTCCAAGCTATCATAAAAATAAACTATGACATCTTTAGATGTAACTAAAAACCTGGGTTCTTTCATATTATTGAACAAAAACATCAGTACACAATTTTACAGACATCTAAGATTATCATAACATTTAGACATGCTATCTGGTTATTAACTTTAACTGATTTTATAAATTTTTTGTAGTAATCCTTGCATTCTGTTTATTTTTAAAGGAATGCATTGACCATATGTTTGTTTGCCCTAACCCTACCTACCCAAAACATAGCTGCCTACTCAAATTCTTTTATTGTTCTGATGTGAAAAAGTTTTCTTTTAATCTGATAGGCATGAAGACTAAAAAACATCTGACACTTCAATTTTCCTTTTCTGTGAGAAAAAAGAAAATGCCTACCAACCTACACACTGTCTCTAAAATGTATCTTTGGGTAGGGTAAGGGCAAACTAAAATATTTATAAGTGTAGCCTTACAAATGTGACATCAAAATTTATCAGTGTAAAAATTATTTCAGGTTTAAACAGTCTTCTTGAAAACTTGGACATAATGACGTAAAAATCTGCTAAGAGGTGTGCAAATTGAGCAGGGAATGCCCCACAAACCCTTTCTGTTAGTTAACATTTACAGTGTCCAGTTATGTACCCCTTTAAGTTTATTCTGTCCTTTTAAATTTGTGAATAAAGGAAGTATCTTTATTAATAATTTATATATATATATGCTCTTAAAAGGTAAATTTACAAATGATATATTATGTTCAAAACAAGCTGATTACTTTTTGTTTAGTTCGAAGTAAAAACTAGGAGTAAGGGAATTTTCTGCTAAGGGAATTTAGACAATTTTTTTTAAATTTCAACCTAAGGTCAAATATATAAATTTCACTTGTCCACTTAATCATGTTAATATGAAAAACTAAAGTGCAAGGAGTATTTATTTATCTACATTTCTTGTTTCAGCAATTGCTGTACCTTTCCAGTTACTTATTATGTGTTGTGTATTAATTTGACTATAACACTTTTGAGTGACTGGATAGGTTGATAATATTCATCAATCAAAAAAGAAACTGGAGAGATTGGTAATGGTTTAAGGCAGCAGCAATTGAAGGTACACAAATTAAGGTTGTCATATCAGCCTACAAAGTCATATCAATAGCCCAGGCTAGTGGTCAATAAGCATGAGTCATCAGACATCAGTCATATCAATGGCCTAGGGTAGTGGTCAATTATCAGGAGTGATCAGTCAACAGTCCTATCGATAGCCTAGGGTAGTCATCAGTTATCTGGAATGACCAGTTAACAAAGTCATATCACTAGCCTAAGGTAGTATTCAATTATCTGGAATGACCAGTTAACAAAGTCATATCACTAGCCTAGGGCAGTAGTCAATTATCTTGAATGACCAGTTAACAAAGCCATGCCACTAGTATAGGGTAGTGGTCATTTATCAGATCAGTTAAGTAAACAAATCCATATCACTAGCCTAGAGTAGTGGTTAATTATCAGGAGTGATCAGTTAACAAAGTCACATCACTAGCCTAGGGTAGTGGTCAATTATTAGGAGTGATCAGTTGCATTGACAGAGACATATCACTAGCCTAGGGTAGTGGTCAATTTTTAGGAGTGATCAATTAACAGAGACATATCACCAGCCTAGGGTAATAGTCGATTATCTGGAATGACCAGTTAACAAAGCCATATCACTAGGGTAGTGGTCAATTATAAGGAGTGATCAGTTTACAAAGTCATATCACTAGCCTTGGGAAGTGGTCAATTATCTGGAATGACCAGTTAACAAAGTCATATCACTAGCCTAGGGTAATAGTCAAATATCTGGAATGACCAATTAACAAAGTCATATCACTAGCCTAGGGTAGTAGTCAATTATCTTGAATGACCAGTTAACAAAGCCATATCACTAGCCTAGGGTAGTGGCCAATTATCAGGAGTGATCAGTTTACAAAGTCATATCACTAGCCTAGAGTAGTGGTCAATTATCTGGAATGACCAGTTTACAAAGTCATATACTAGCCTAGGGTAGTGGTCAATTATCTGGAATGACCAGTTAACAAAGTCATATCACTAGCCTAGGGTAGTAGTCAATTATCTGGAATGACCAGTTAACAAAGTCATATCACTAGCCTAGGGTAGTGGTCAATTATCTGGAATGACCAGTTAACAAAGTCATATCACTAGCCTAGGGAAGTGGTCAATTATCTGGAATGACCAGTTAACAAAGCCATTTCACTAGCCTAGGGTAGTGGTCAATTTTTAGGAGTGATCAGTTAATAGACATATCACCAGCCTAGGGTAATAGTCAATTATCTGGAATGACCAGTTAACAAAGCCATATCACTAGCCTAGGGTAGTGGTCAATTATCTTGAATGACCAGTTAACAAAGCCATATCACTAGCCAGGGTAGTGGTCAATTATAAGGAGTGATCAGTTTACGAAGTCATATCACTAACCTAGGGTAGTGGTCAATTATCTGGAATGACCAGTTTACAAAGTCATATACTAGCCTAGGGTAGTGGTCAATTATCTGGAATGACCAGTTAACAAAGTCATATCACTAGCCTAAGGTAGTAGTCAATTATCTGGAATGACCAGTTAACAAAGTCATATCACTAGCCTAGGGTAGTGGTCATTTATCTGGAATGACCAGTTAACAAAGCCATATCACTGGTATAGGGTAGTATCGGATCATTCAACAATGTCATATCAATAGCCTATGGTAGTTACCAATTATGTGTAAGATCACTAGCCTAGGGTAGTTGTCAGTTATGTGTCATATCACTAGCCTATGGTATTTGTCAATTATCTAGAATGACCATACAAAGTCATATCACTAGCCTATGGTAGTAGTCAATTATCTGGAATGACCAGTTAACAAAGTCATATCACTAGCCTAGGGTAGTGGTCATTTATCTGGAATGACCAGTTAACAAAGCCATATCACTAGTATAGGGTAGTATCGGATCATTCAACAATGTCATATCAATAGCCTATGGTAGTTACCAATTATGTGTAAGATCACTAGCCTAGGGTAGTTGTCAGTTATGTGTCATATCACTAGCCTATGGTATTTGTAAATTATCTAGAATGACCATACAAAGTCATATCACTAGCCTAGGGTAGTAGTCAATTATCTGGAATGACCAGTTAACAAAGTCATATCACTAGCCTAGGGTAGTGGTCATTTATCTGGAATGACAAGTTAACAAAGCCATATCACTAGTATAGGGTAGTATCGGATCATTCAACAATGTCATATCAATAGCCTATGGTAGTTACCAATTATGTGCAAGATCATTAGCCTAGGGTAGTTGTCAGTTACGTGTCATATCACTAGCCTATGGTATTTGTCAATTATCTAGAATGACCATACAAAGTCATATCACTAGCCTAGGGTAGTAGTCAATTATCTGGAATGACCAGTTAACAAAGTCATATCACTAGCCTAGGGTAGTGGTCAATTATCAGGAGTGATCAGTTTACAAAGTCATACCACTAGCCCAGGGTAGTGGTCAATTATCTGGAATGACCACTTAACAAAGTCATACCACTAGCCTAGGGTAATACTCAATTATCTTGAATGACCAGTTAACAAAGCCATACCACTAGTATAGGGTAGTGGTCATTTATCAGATAGTTGAGTTAACAAATCCATATCACTAGCCTAGAGTAGTGGTTAATTATCAGGAGTGATCAGTTAACAAAGTCACATCACTATCCTAGGGTAGTGGTCAATTATTAGGAGTGATCAGTTAACAGAGACATATCACCAGCCTAGGGTAATAGTCAATTATAAGGAGTGATCAGTTTACAAAGTTATATCACTAGCCTAGGGTAGTGGTCAATTATCTGGAATGACCAGTTAACAAAGTTATATCACTAGCCTAGGGTAGTAGTCAATTATCTGGAATGACCAGTTAACAAAGTCATATCACTAGCCTAGGGTAGTAGTCAATTATCTGGAATGACCAGTTAACAAAGTCATATCACTAGCCTAGGGTAGTGGTCAATTATCAGGAGTGATCAGTTAACAAAGTCACATCACTAGCCTAGGGTAGTGGTCAATTATTAGGAGTGATGAGTTAACAGAGACATATCACTAGCCTAGGGTAGTGGTCAATTTTTAGGAGTGATCAGTTAACAGAGACATATCACCAGCCTAGGGTTATAGTCAATTATCTGGAATGACCAGTTAACAAAGCCATATCACTAGCCTAGGGTAGTGGTCAATTATCTTGAATGACCAGTTAACAAAGCCATATCACTAGCCTAGGGTAGTAGTCATTTATCTGGAATGACCAGTTAACAAAGCCATATCACTAGCCTTGGGTAGTGGTCATTTATCAGTTCTTATTTTGGTATCGTCTCTGTTCCAGTGATATATGCCCTACATTTTGGGAAATATCTAAGAACTTCTGAACATATTTTTGTTTTCCGCTTGCTGATAGTTCTGTGAAATTAGATAATCGCGCCAATGACGTGATCTCGTATCCCGCGTTGCTTCATACAACTCATGAATATTCATACTACCCTAGGCTAGTGATACGTAGAGTCTATCGTTTCTCTATACCTCAGCCGGGAAGCCAATGACGCAGGAGAGTTCCTCTAGACGTTTTTGATCACGTGATTTAGACGTAAACAAAATGACGATTTTGATCTGCAAAATCGGGAATGAATTTTCCTGAATTTTGCTCTTTATGTGATGATTCTATGTTGGTATCCAAGCATAATAATGTTTACTTGGAACATTATTTCTCTCCGTTTTAAGCGGTTGTGCTCAGAAATCACAATGTGACGTAAAAATGATGTCCTGACAAAAGTTACATCAATATTTTCTGGCGTTGGCACCTTAGAAAATAGTAAAATATTCCCTTGAATTGTGATATGCTGGTCGCATTTCATTTATTTCCAATAGAAAAATTATTAGAGATCGTGTTCATGCTAATAATATAAGGATATTTGTTAAGGGATGAAAATGTGCCAGTTGTCAGTGCCAGTCCGTAGAGTATAAATTTGTCTCGAAGCAGTAGAAATCCCGGTGTTCGTAACACCTCCGGATTTTTCATAATACTCCTGAGAAAAAGACGTTTCTAATGATGCCCGAATTGAAAGAATCATTTATTCCACTTTCTCAAACTTCTTTCAATATTATGACCTTCTATCGTGTTTTGTTACATATGTGTGCACTGAACAGTTACACAAAATATATTTAGGACAACTACTGTATTTATTTTCCTTTTTAAGTAAGACATTAGGACACAACCAAAGAATTATAAGAATATATATTAATTCCATAATTTTAGTACAAGTAAACAAATGTTTTTTTATTGTTTATTTGTTCTTTTATTAATCAGTTTGATTTTTCAACTATGCCGCGGCTAAGAATTTGTGCACATGCATATTGATTTCCCCACTTTCTGATACCAAATTTGGACACTTCTTTCTCTAATAGTGATTTTGAACACAAAATCAATGTTCAGTATGCATTTGATAACCAGCAGAAATAAAAAAAAAACATATTACTTAGGGATTTCTATACTTTTTATATATGTTTTACCCCATTTTAAACAAGTTAATGCAAAAGTTGAAGTATTTTTGTGGCTGATGATGATAGATTTAATTTGGTTTTAATCAAGTTTTTTTTTGTGTGCATTGGGGGGGGGGGGGGGGGGGTCAAATAAATCTGTCATTTGAATAATATGCATTTATGCTTTGATGTACAGCAATATTTGGTTAGTAAATAGAACCAATTATGAAGTTCTAGGAAATGTCTTCTCAGGAACAACCCTTTTATTGAGGTTCTTCATTTTGAATGTTGTTGATATAGAAGTTCTGAAATCATCAACATACAGAGATTTAATTAATTTGAGAGAGCCTGCGTGTTATGTTCCAGTTTTGCATAAGTTAAACATGATAAATTTGTTCCAACCTATTTTTTAACAAGATTTCAGAGTTTGGATACTTGGTATCTAGTACTGATTTGTGTTTGTACCTTTGTCATATCAGACAACAGAAAACAGCATTGTAAAATTCTGCTTGTATGTCCATTTTATTTCAATTTGGTTTTTTTGGAATACAAACAAGATAAAGCCATTTGAATTTGAGTAACATCAGCTGAACAGAATGTACTGGAACCAGCAGATTTTCCGGTAAATAGCATTTTTTTCTACATCTCAGCCAAAAATCAATCATTTAGTAGTCTAAGAGCAAAGAATATGAAAATTGTGCCATGGTGCTCAGTACCTTTCGAGCTATCATGTTAAAAAAATGACCCATAATGTCAGATTTTACAAACAACATTGACATTAATTATCCTGAATGTCATATAATATAATAATCAACCAATAAAAATAGAAGCCGGTGAGCCCATTTTGTAATCCAGTTTTGCACTGTCTCAATTCAGACAGCCATGAATGTAGTGTGTACCTTTGGCTTTCAATTGAATCTTTGTGATGATTTAGCTTTAAATTAAATTATGTCTTGTATTTTGATAAGAATTGCAAGACTCAGGTCTTTTATAGCTTATCATATGGTATGGGTCTTGCTTATTGTTGAAGGCAGTTCAGTGACCTTTAATTTTTTACATCCTCATCCTTTGGTCACTAGTGGATTTTTTTCAATGGCAATTATACCACATTCACCTATATCTATAAAAACGATTGAAATGGTTAATAGTTCTTGTTATGATAGACCAAATATATTTTTCATCACTATTCCTTTAATTTCACCAAAAAAGACCAAATTACCAGAACTGTTTTTTTTTATGGAACAACTGCATTTCTAGAAGACACCAACTATGGTTTATGATTTAAATATATCAAATACAGCAATAGTTCAAATCCATAAATGAGCAGGTTACAATTGATTTTTTCACTCTTAAGATAAAGAAGCAGAAAAAAGCAGCCAATACTTTTTTAAACAAAATTCAAAGTCTTAATAGCTACCAGGTTGCTGAGATTAACTTTAATTGTCACAGAAAGTTGGTGTGTCCTCATTTTCTAACAACAGCTGGATATTTGTTTAATATACATGTATATATTGATGCATACAAAAAAGATAAAAAGAATGAGAATATATGATGAACAATTTATTGAACTACAAGAAAATTGTAAATGAAACACATGCCATGGAACTATACACATTTTATACAACTTGCCACATTTTCAGAAGATCCCTAAAAAGAGCCAAATATCTGTCGGACCAAAAAGGAGGTTTAAATTTTTTAAATAAAACATAAAAGAGTATAGTTGTCCTGTTTTTAGCAAAATCTTTTTGAAAAAAACATGATGATCTGCCAGATCTGGTCACAAATACATGTATAAAAAGAAGATAATTACACCAATAAATAATGAACTGGTAACATTCACATAAAAAACGACAGATTGACCAGCCTTCACAAGTACAGGTACTAAAGGTGCAATATCAACTTTCCCAAGACGGCATAAAATGACCAGCATTCACAAATACAGGTACTAAAGGTGCAATACCAACTTTCCCAAGACGGCATAAAATGACTAGCATTCACAAATACAGGTACTAAAGGTGCAATACCAACTTTCCCAAGACGGCATAGAATGACTAGCATTCACAAATACAGGTACTAAAGGTGCAATACCAACTTTCCCAAGACGGCATAGAATGACTAGCATTCACAAATACAGGTACTAAAGGTGCAATACCAACTTTCCCAAGACGGCATAAAATGACCAGCATTCACAAATACAGGTACTAAAGGTGCAATAACAACTTTCCCAAGACGGTATAAAATGACCAGCATTCACAAATACAGGTACTAAAGGTGCAATACCAACTTTCACCAGACAACACACAATATTACCAGTATCATTAAAACATGAAATAAGATACCATGGAATGACATGTAATAAGCAAATGTTTCAAGGTAAACAAATGTTTAATTGTCTATATTAAACATTCAATCTTTAAAAACTTTTCTCCTTTGAACTTTTCAAGAATATCTTGGAATGTATTGTTAATAATTTTTTCACATAGGATAAAATTAATTAAAACAAATTTAGCACATTTAAGCCTCTTCAGATTTTTATTGATTAAATTTTGTCTCGTCAAAGGAAAACTATAATTTTCCTATAATTTAAAATTTATTTCTTAAAAGTGGCAAATTACATAAACATGTAGTAGAGAAAAATACTATGCAAGATATCATATATCTTATTTTTGACTAAAATGTTCATTCACTATCTGTGGAGAGTCCTACAAAGACATTAAACCAATATCTCTGAATTCCCATTCACTTACCTGAAATAAAAAAAGAATAAAATGCTCCGCAGGGCGCAGCTTGATACGACCGCAGAGGTCGAACCCTGAACAGTTGGGGCAAGTATGGACACAACATTCAAGCTTGATACAGCTCTGAATTTGGATTGTGATTAAATATTTGACACAGCATAGGTTTCTGACACAGAATGAATGTGGTCTAAGAACTTAAAAATTTTAAATTGGACATTCACCTATTATGGTCCAATATCCAAAATCTAAATACATGGTTAGATTCAGCATATCAAAGAACCCCAAGAATTCAATTTTTGATGAAATCAAACAAAAAGTTTAATTTTGGACCATTTTGACCTCAATGTGGACAAAGTTGATAACGGGGCCCAAAAATCAAAAATCTAAATACATGGTTAGATTCAGCATATCAAAGAACCCCATATATTCAATTTTTATTGAACTAAAACAAAGTTTAATTTTGGACCCCGATTTGGACCAACTTGAAAACTGGGCCCATAATCAAAAATCTAAATACAAGTTTAGATTCAGCATATCAAAGAACCCTAAGAATTCAATTTTTGTTAAAATCAAACTAAGTTTAATTTTGGACCCTTTGGACCTTAATGTAGACCAATTTGAAAACGGAACCAAAAATTAAGAATCTAAATACACGGTTAGATTCGGCACATCAAAGAACCCCAATAATTCAATTTTTGATGAAATCAAACAAAGTTTAATTTTGGACCCTTTGAACCTCAATGTGGACCAATTTGAAAACGGGGCCCAAAATCCAAAAACTTAATACACGGTTAGATTCAGCATATTAAAGAACCCCAAGAATTCAAGAATAAAACCCCATTGAAATTAGTCAAGAAATAAGCAATTTATACGAAGTATCTTCTTTTGCGCAATACTGTGCAATTGAATATTTCTTGCTATTGTGCAATACTGTACAATTGACAATTTCTTGCTATTGCGCAATATTGTGCTATTGGATATTTCTTGCTATTGCGCAATACTGTGCAATTCAAGATTTCTTGCTATTGCGCAATACTGTGCAATTGAAGATTTCTTGCTATTGTGCAATACTGTGCAATTGAAAATTTCTTGCTATTGCACAATACTTATTATATAATAATTTACACATCCTGTTTGGTGTGTATCTCCTACCATATCATTATTATTTGCTTTTAAATATAAATCAGAAATAACCAACTTAAAATGGAAAATTTTAAAAGAAATAAAAAAGGAAAAAAAAAAAAAAATCCCCCCTCCCCAAATTTTTTGAACCCCCTTATGATTCATCACCCCCAAACTCAATCCCAGCCTTCCCTTTGTGGTATGGTACCTTGCAGTACAATTTCAGAGAGATCCATACACTTGAACACAAGTTATTGTCTGGAAACTAGAAAAATGCTTATTTTTGGCCCCTTTTTGGCCCCCAATTCCTAAACGTTTCGGGCAATTACCCCCAAACTCAATTTCAGCTTTCCCTTTTTGATATGGAACCTTGTAGTACAATTTCAGAAATATCCAAACACTTACACACAAGTTATTATCATGAAACTAGAAAAATGCTTGTTTTTTGCCCCTTTTTTGGCCCCTAATTCCTAAAATTTTGAGGCAATTACCCCCAAAATCAATCCCGACCTTCCTTTTGTGGTATTGAACCTTATGGTAAAATTTCATAGAGATCCATTCACTTAAACTAAAGTTAGAGTGCTAAAACTAATGTGTCTTCGGACGACGACGCCGGACGACGACGACGACGACAACGACGACGACGCCGACGTTATACCAATATACGACCGCAAAATTTTTTTGCGGTCGTATAAAAATGAGCATTTTATAACTTAAGTTTTTGCAAGGCAAGTATCAATATACCTCTTTTATTATCATGGCATGCAGACAAATAAGAAACTACATAGCTTTCATAACTTTTTCATTTTAAATCCAACAACACCATCATTTACTTATTAAGTACAAATATTATAGAATCGATAGTAACAAGATTAGCTTGATAAAGTACAAATTACAAGTTGTAGAACCTAGTAACTGATATACATATAATAATTTATATACATATACATACAATGATATTCAATTGCAAGACATTACAATTCAATCCTTATCAATAAAAAATAATAAACGACAATAAAGACAACAACACCCATCAATTACCGCATGGTAGGAGTTTATTCTGGTCGACATGTTTCGCCAACAAGCGTGGCGTTTTCAGGACAATATTACATATGAAATCAAACAGTGAAGTACAAATTTTGCGGTTGTGTGGTTCGCCGAAAGTAACGTAACAATAGAGATTGTTATGACGACGTTATAGATATAAATAGAAAGTGAAAGTAAAATTATATAAGAATCTAGTTAAGTTAAAAATGAAAGTTAGTCAATAAAGTCATTAACGATGTGGTTAGCTGCTATTCTGACACGTCTGTGTAGTTGTTCACATGGAGGTTTCTAGTGGTAATATTGTAGAAATGATGAAAGAAGATCATAAAATGTCAGTTCATTTCCAAATTGGACAACACCCCACTGGCCATCCCTTATCAATTCAACTGGCTTCGATCCGAGGGAGGTACTGCTTCCAATCGCGTAGGTAATAGGGTGAAGTGTATGATCGCCGCAATTTTGGGAATTGTAAATCTTGGTAGATTCGTTCATAAAAATTTACTTTGCTAATAAAGTGTCCGTGCATCAAGCTTTTCTTTATAAATATGTTTTGTGGTTTATGTGGTTCATTTCGTTTCTGGTTCCTTCCTTTTTTCTCTAAGTAAAATGCCTGGTATTCAGAATTATTTTGACTCTGTGTACTTATGTATGGTATGTTAATCTTCAGTGATGGACTGCTTCTTATTTGTATGTTTCTGTGGTTGCTTCTGTTTCCAAATCTCTCCTTTTTTCCACGTATCTGGTAATTTTCGGGAACGGATCGAGAACGTTTTAAATGGTCCGGTTTTTCGTCCATGCTGGGTGGTTGTTACCCAGGTAGCACAAAAACATTTTATTGATATTTTAAAAATATATTGCAAAATGTCACAAAAATATCATTCAAAAATATTTTTTTGACGTGAAATGTATGGCTGTACTCATGTGAATAGCATATTTTCTGCAGATATTTGTTCTGAATGTATAAAGAACATTATTTTTAAATATTTTGATTTTATATTTAAATAACATAATTTTGATATCATTCAGTGTCAATTGAAAATATCCAGACAACATATATATCAAACGTTATCCAAAATATCATTTTAATGTTTATAATATGTTTTATGGATGTCTACAAAATGTTTTTAAAATATCAGAGGCAAGTTTAGGTAGAAATATTTCTTGAAAATGTAAATTAAATATTTCAACAATGTTTTAAGGATGTCTTCCCAATATTCTTAAAATATCTTGGTAGTATATTTGTTAAAAACATTATATAAATATTCAAAGAATGTTTTATGTTCAGGCCAACCCTCAGCTTGCATATTTAGACTAACATTTTTCAGCTCTCCTCCAGGGCACCTGTTTCTTGTTCTATCATTATATGTAATGTAATGTAGACTGTTTTTTTTGTAATGCGATTGTTTTTCTCCGACTTACAAGTGGATATTTGATATTTTTCAGACTCTTTCAAACAATTAAGAGCAGATAAAGCATGACGTGTATACTGCCAACACAAAAGCATTGATAGAATAGCTTATTCATATGACAGGACTTAATTATGACTGTCAATGCATATTGAATTTTCCTGAATAGCATTTTAACATTTTATTAATTAGTCAGAATTTGTATTTTCTACTGCAAGCCTCCTCCTCTTGTTTACTTTCTGAAGAAGAAAAAATACATAAATGTTTAAACGCAATTGAGATTTCAGCTTTAAAGCCGATATTAAGTCAAACGGATTTTTTTCAAACATTATGACAAAAATTGTATTATAATAATTAGATTACAGGTATGCCGTTATTTTGATTATGATATGGATTCAGGAAACAGAACTATGTCAAAAAACGTTCTAACTAAATAAATAATTCAAGTGAAAAAATACAAAGTCAAGTCTTAATCAAAGTGACACTTAGCATTAACGGTAATATTAAACATTTTATGCATATATATCTGCGAATTTCAAATCTGATGTAGCATAAAGGATGGCTATTATGTTACTTACTAAAAGTAATTCATTCTGGGCTATCAAATGGTAGAATGCATTTTGTCCCATCTCCATTTCCATGCATTTTGTAGCCAGAATATTTTCAATGATTACTAATATTCCTTTTGCACTCTGATTTAATTTGTCTTCTGTAGTACTCAAATGCCTGATCTATAAATTTATATGAGAATGTAAATTGTATATTAAAAAGAAAATCTACTTCAAGTAATTCATACACGAATCTGTCTGCAAATTTGTAAAGACTTTTCCATTTAGAAATATCCTAAAGCGGGATATTTTTTTTCACATTTCCCCCCTTTTTTTTCACATATACATGCCGTTTCATTTTGTTTTATATACAACTTTTGATGCAGTTCACTTTTTCATGATTTCGTTATGTTTAATTATAAAACGGCATACATATAATTTAAAGAAGTAGCGTCTTCAGCTTTTTGTGATATTTACTCCTACAACATGCACAAACTATTCAAATACAGATTTTATTTTGCTAATTTAGTTTTGCAGAGGACAAAAAACAAGATTCAGTCGAGTCTGTATACATGGTATATCAATTACAAAATTTTTAAATTACAACTTACATGTTTCTTTTTCTTTGAACTGTGATTTTCACTTTTGGTTTTCTTTGTTATCACTGCTT
Source organism: Mytilus californianus (assembly GCF_021869535.1). Classification (NCBI taxonomy): domain Eukaryota; kingdom Metazoa; phylum Mollusca; class Bivalvia; order Mytilida; family Mytilidae; genus Mytilus; species Mytilus californianus. Next base: position 6,998,244 of record NW_026262604.1, read on the forward strand.
TCGGAAGTTACAAATAGACGACAGGAAATAACCTCAAAAGTGACCATCCCATTACATTTAGATTTTCTATAAACTTAATTACCATAGCAACTAGCTTTGAAATGTGTCCAACATCTGGTTAACCTTATCAGAATGTGCTTGATTAACAGAATGGATGTATCAAATATCACTCTGTATATAATTGCTATTATGTTTCATAAATTAAAGTTGAACGAAAAAAGTTATGATAATACATGATTGAAATGTTCATCAAAGGTTAAAATTATCAAGGAGGTTACCTCATATAAAACTCTTTGGAGTCTTTATTGTCGTTTATTTTACTTATATAGTGAAAGACAACTGTGAATACCTTTCGGTATCCACCCACTATTACCCAACCGCACGATTACCACTTCAGGTGTTGGTTCACCTTGTTCAAATTCAAGTTTACTTTTTTACTGTGAACCCCTGCATCCGAAAGGATCCACCTTTGCCACACTAGCGTTGTACCTAACAACCACCCAGCATGGACGAAAAACCGGACCATTTAAAACGTTCTCGATCCGTTCCCGAAAATTACCAGATACGTGAAAAAAAGGAGAGATTTGGAAACAGAAGCAACCACAGAAACATACAAATAAGAAGCAGTCCATCACTGAAGATTAACATACCATACATAAGTACACAGAGTCAAAATAATTCTGAATACCAGGCATTTTACTTAGAGAAAAAAGGAAGGAACCAGAAACGAAATGAACCACATAAACCACAAAACATAGTTATAAAGAAAAGCTTGATGCACGGACACTTTATTAGCAAAGTAAATTTTTATGAACGAATCTACCAAGATTTACAATTCCCAAAATTGCGGCGATCATACACTTCACTCTATTACCTACGCGATTGGAAGCAGTACCTCCCTCGGAGCGAAGCCAGTTGAATTGGTAATTAAGGGATGGCCAGTGGGGTGTTGTCCAATTTGGAAATGAACTGACATTTTATGATCTTCTTTCATCATTTCTACAATATTACCACTAGAAACCTCCATGAGAACAACTACACAGACGTGTAAGAATAGCAGCTAACCACATCGTTAATGACTTTATTGACTAACTTTCATTTTTAACTTAACTAGATTCTTATATAATTTTACTTTCACTTTCTATTTATATCTATAACGTCGTCATAACAATCTCTATTGTTACGTTACTTTCGGCGAACCACACTACCGCAAAATTTGTACTTCACTGTTTGATTTCATATGTAGTATTGTCCTGACGACGCCACGCTTGTTGGCGAAACATGTCGACCAGAATAAACTCCTACCATGCGGTAATTGATGGGTGTTGTTGTCTTTATTATCGTATTATTTTACTTATATAGTGAAAGACAACTGTGAATACCTTTCGGTATCCATCCACTATTACCCAACCGCACGATTACCACTTCAGGTGTTGGTTCACCTTGTTCACCAAATTCAAATAAAAAATAATGTATATTTACAAGGCCTTATTCTGTAAACAAGTTAGAAAACTATCAGATCCCTAGTCCATTCAAAACATATAATAACTTTAAGTAAATGTGTACATTTAATCAACATTGTTAAAAATAGCTAGTCAATTTATAAAGTTATTTGTGTAATTGCATTACTTTGTACTGATTAAATCCACATACAAATATATTTGAATATTATGTGTTGCTATTAATAGGCACTTGTATAATCAACATTGTTAATATACTCTGCATTGGAAATTAGAGAAAAATATTTTGCTGTAGTTGCAAACTCCTGTACCTGCCCTTTCAACTTTTTATATAATATACATACCCTTATTATCTGTACATCCAACATAAAATTTTCTCAAACCAGTATTTTAAGGATCTGAAACTTGTACAAAGCATAAAGCAAATTAGTAAAGGTAATTGTTCTTGCTCATTTATGGTAAAAACATAACACAGGAAAATATTTAACATTGTCTAAGCCCAAGTTATGATGTAATAAATGATGCTATCTGGAAATAAAAGACATGAAAATATGTACAGTACAAAATTTGTATTAGACATAAAATTCCCATTGATGTCTGTTTAAAATAAACACCAAAGACAGACATTCGGTAGTCCTAAAAAATATAAAGTGATCAATACAGTTGTCTCCAATATCTCATATTTAAAGAGTTATCTCTCTTTTGTTAAGGTTTCAATAAATCATTAATTGAAGCCCTAAATACCTGAAATGCACAAAAAAACTGAGGTTCAAAGGTTGAGTAAACAATAACAAATTTAAACGGGAAACTTGCAAATCTAGTGGTAGGAATTTGGAAACAAAACTATTGTTAAACCAGACTAACATGACTAATGGATATTGATAAAATAAAAAAAAATCAGTGAATATTATCAATTTTGCATGAAAGTTATATTCAAAAATGTATAGGAAAAAAAAACATTCCTCATTAGTCCTGAACATTCATACACCACAAAGATATCATATTATTTTATACAAATGCAGTTTATATAACTGGATCAAATAATGTTGACAAGCAAGATTTTTACGACAGCAAGCCAACAACACAAATTTCCAGGACATAAAAAAATAAATTTGCAGAACTCAACAATTAAAAGAAGAACTATTACAATATATCAAGCTTGATTCCACTTTTCATCTAAAAGCACTGTGATAAATTGAACAGTTTTGCCATTAACAACATATTCATGAAAGTATATTTGTCTGAAAATAAATAAAAATAAAATCTCTTCATTACTGAAAAGCCAGTAATCATCTGTTTGATCAAGTTCCTCTACTATCCCATCTACTTCAGGTTGTTCATCTTCAACTGGATCTTCAATGTCTTCTGTTTCATCTGAAATGACATCATCAAGGTCAATAGACATATCTAATACTTGATCTCCACTACCTGGAACATTAAAACAGTTTACACATTTACAACCTGGACCACAAAAACCATCACAGTTATCATTTTGTGCCTTCTTACATTTACACCTATTTGTTTTGCATCCAGTCTTACATCCACACCCTTTAGTATACCATTCAATAGTTTTCTCAACTTTCTGAAAATTTAAAACAGTGTCCCAAACAATTTCTACTCTATTATCAGTGATTTGCCATCCAGATTTTGACAAATCGGATAGTGTATGGGTATTGCTGGTGCTCTGACTCCAATAATCAAACACCCAGCAACATGGCATCCAGTGTAGTTTGAGTGCTTCATGGTTTGGCATCATTTCCACTTCAGTGACCACTCTTTCCCACAGCTTTTCTCTGATAGCTGAAATAAAAGATAAATGTTTTTCATGTAAGTCCCCCTCTGAAATAGAATTAAATAATGATTTAGGAGTAGAATATGGCTGAAATGCAGCACGATGTTTATTAAAATAAACAGAACATATTAATCTGTAAAATGAATGAAGGCCATTATGACCATGAAAATCTGCAAAGCTTCCATTTCCAACAATAAAAGAGGCATGCTTTCTAAATGCATCAAAAAAAGTCTTCTTACCACAACCTCTGAAATATGACACAAAATCACATCCACTATAGATAAAAAGTAACTGCATACATATCAAAACACTGTCAATTCCCTGTAAAAGTGAATCATTTAAAGTAATACACTTTACAAGTTTGTCCATGGAAAGAAATGAATTGTTGTATGGTGAATCTCTCAACTGCACATATACAGTTTTATTCAAATTAGGTACAAGTGGTAAACCTATAAAAAATACATCAGTATCAGGGCTGTAGATTATGACTTGATCTGCTGTTGTAACTGATGCATGTAACCATACTCTAGTATCTGCCTCTTCATGATTACCAGATGCCAAGTCATAATCTACAACCTGACCATTAAATATGGAAATTGCTCTGTCTTTTCTGTCATCATCAAATCCTCCAGCTGTAACAAAACAACATTGGTTAGTAGAGAAAAAAGTCAATGAAAGAGACAAAAAATATTCAGACAAAAAGTTAACCAAAAGTCGCTTTTGATATCGAACTGCAATAAAATTTCTCCAGTTTGATAGCAATGGTGTGTCGGAGGAAATACATGTACGTACAACTGGTTCCTGTATAACTGTATTCCCCCGCATTCTTTCAATGTCTTTTGGGCTAACACCATTCGGACCATTTGGATCATCAAATAGTAAATGAACCTCATTTGCTGTATATTGATTATAATACTTTATAATCCATCTATTAAAAAGAAAATCACCATAATCACCAAAGGTCTGGTGTGAGGCAAGTGGACTGGTATTGATGATAAACATACCATCAATATTGACAGTAGTTTTACTTGATAGTGGAGCCTTAGGAACCTGTGATAAAAAAGCATCAGAATAAATATTTTTAAAGTCATTAGCTGCAGTGGCTTTTTGGCCCTTTTCTGGAATCCCTTCTGCATCATACAAAGCACGTGGCAGCTGTAAAAACTGGTCCAAATCTTTGACTGCATTACCACTATACTTCGAAAATGCAATTTTTTTTCTCAAACAAGAAATCACTGTATTTTGATCTTTAATTTCTTTTTTTTTGCTTGTGAATGGTTAATTTAATAGGGGGGAAAAGTTTTTAAATTTCTTCTTTTCTGGGGGGAGGCTTTCCTGCTGTTTCACAAGTTTTAAATAAAAAGCATTTTAAATAATTTGCCAAGTCTTCCTCACCATACTTTCTATAATTTGTCAAACTGTCAGTCTGTTCATTGTCAGTCTCAGTTCTGGTAAAAATATGATGTAATTTTTCATTACAGTTTATGACAAACAGAGATAATGTTTCTAAATTGGACATGTATTCACAAACTGTTTTTTCTGCATTTTTAACAAAAGACATTGTACTTTCTCTCTGATATAAACCTTCTTCTCTTTAAAGTTGTAATTCTGACTTAAGGTTATGCAATGTCTTTGCTCTGTAAGGTAAATAAAAAGTGAGATTAGCCAAAGAAGACTGGCTGAAAGAGTTAAGAGCATTTTTGGACTTTAAATTTATTTCCATTTCATGTGCTTCATCTAGTGCTACGGAATACAAATGTTTACCTGAAATTGAAACTGAAAAGCAGCCAGCTGCAAAATGTTTAATAACAGGTTCTGGAAAGGTGTGGAAATCAGCAAGATGGTAGGGTATGAGTCTCTGATAATTTTGCCTATCAAAAGCATGAAATAGACAAGTAATTTTTTTCAGAGACACATTGCGCAAGTGCCAGTTTCTACTACGTATAGAGAAAAACAAACCAAGATAAGCCATAAAATCTAAATGTACAAAATTGTCCCAAAAAGCAAAAGTTTGGTTGACTGAGGAGTTCTCATGACGCCAAGTTTTATACTCTTTTTTTTAATAACTCATCAGTGAAAAAAGTAAAAATCTCCTCTTTTTTTTCACAAACCTTCTCCCAGACATCAGTTTTACAAATATTAACTTCTCCATCATCTACTGAAATATCTGAAATAATATCTAATATTAAATCTGAAATTTGAATGTCATAAGGTGCCTCACATGATTTGTATTCAAAAAAGGATTTCACCTGATGTCTCATAACTGCTTCCCAAGCTTGTATAAAAAACCTATGAGTTATTGCAAACTTGCTACACTCAGTTAAAACTTTTAACGTAGCTCCATGATGATGTTTAGTAGCAAGTTGCTTCAATCCAGCATCAAAATAAGGAAATTTTTTAATATATGCCAATCCCCAGGGTAGGCAAGTACCCAATCCATGCTTTCCCCATATTCTGATTTAAGTTTGATCAAATGATCGTAACTTTTCCCGTCACCTACAACAACAACATAATTAGTCAACTGACCAACTTGAAATTTATCATTTAAAATATTCAAAACCTTCAATACTGTTTCTTTGCTGTCTGCTGTTTCATCCAAAATGGCTACTGAAGAAAAATCTGATTTTTCAGTGGTTTCAACTGGAATAGAGAAAAAGGTTTTAATATCTGATAAAACAATATTTTCTTTTTTGAAAAAGTTTTTTGAAAATCCATATTTTGTTACACTTGTATAGAATTCATCCCATTCTGAAATCTCTGCAGATGTTTCATCTAAATCTGATGGTGACATGTTAGAAAACTTATTCTGCTTTTTTACTGGTGGGAGCCCAAATTTGTCTTCTGGATTTACAACTTTCTGAATAATGTCTTTTTCCAGTTTACGGTCTCTGGAATTTTTAAGTTCAGATATGTCATGTTCGATGTTGGTCTGATTAAGATTTGAAATCAGATTGGAGTCATCAAACATATTAATTTTTTGGCTTGGCTTTGGAACCACAGTCTGTATTGTGGTTCCATGGAAGCCACTTCTATCTTTTCCAGCACATACTACAGAGTAAGCCTGGTTTTTATCAAGGTTATCAAATGAGGCTACAATAAAACTATCTGATAAAATATACCTCTGTTTTTGTTCTAATTCTCTACACCTATAAGTAATGTATCTTCTGAGAGAGTCCTTTGAGATACCAGCCCTAATCTAGCATTAATGGAAAGAAATGTGCTAGATGAATTTGAAAACTTATCAGCTATGTCTGTATATAATAAATGCAAAGGTTGCACACACTGGGAATTCTGTAAATGAAAAATACAACTCAAAATGTACAAACGTGGCATCATTCTGAAAATATTGAAAAGAGGTTCAGAATAATGTGAATTCCAAGTAAATTGTGACTTCTTCAGCACTTTCTCTTCATTATCAGTAGAACAAATTCTGAAAATAAAATTCCATAATATAGGGGGGATTTTCAAAATTTCATCTTTACACTTAAAGTTGTCAATGTCAGGAAGTCCGTCCATCTTGATTTTATCTGATACATATATTTTAACATAATTTTTCAAGATTTTTACAGCATCTTCTAGACTTTGCTCTTGTTTGTTTTTTCTACTTTCTGCTGATACAGTAGAAGTCATTTTTTCTGCTTGAATTATGCTTTCTTTTTTTAATCTTTTGTTATCGTCAATACATTTAAGATTTTCTACAACAACTGTGTGTAAACAACCAAAAATATCAGTACCATTCCTGTAAATCATTCTCCCTAAATTTTTTTTCTTTGGCACATAATATGATAGGGCTCTGCCAAGACACGACTTCAACATGGTAAATAACCACTGAGGACGATGAAAAACCTTCTGCTCTACACATAAGTCTAATTGTTTTGCATTTTTGTGTAAAATACATTTATACTGTTCATATAAATTTGGTAAAAGCAAGGCTTTTTCTTCTACAAAAGAATTTATGACAGATTCTAGGACAGACCTGAAAGAAAATGAATCTATATTCTCTGTTGTTACCTTTTCAGTGTCTATAACTGTAAAATTTTCCAAAGTATTCAGTTGTTTGGGATAGCTGGTCCTCTGCAGCATCTGATCTAGAAAAGGAATTAAAGTTATTGTAACAATAAGGACAACAAATTAAATATTCCACATGCATATCAAAGTTGAAGTAACGAGTAAATAGCTCCCGTTTATCCTCACTGACAGTTTTAAATGAGCTAGTGTTCCTTCCAGAAAATTTGTCACATACTATACATTGTACAACAGTTAGGTTAATACATTTGTTCAGTTTATTATAGTGGGAATGACAAAGATGAGAAAAAAAGGTATCACTGGTACTGTATTCTGGAAACTGTGTATGCATAGAAACTGAAAAAGCCTTTTCAAAAACTGGAACATTGATTTCAGTATAATGGTGAATATCTGAAATAGTGCAGCCATCAGTATCTGCAAAGTTGGACAAAAAACACTTATCAGTCTCTGTACGGGTTTTTTTTTATGGGGAAACCTCTGGTTCAGTGTGGGAATCATTCTGTATTGTGGAAAAAGCTTTTTTCAACTTACCCTCACATTTTCTGCATATGAAGGCTAATTCAGCAATTTTATAATTTGAAGAAACAAAATTAGTAAAATCTGGCAAGTCACTCACTTTCTGAATTAAATGAACATATCTATTTGATATATGATCATTATTACAAGAGGGTGGTAAAGGGGGGGGGGGTGCTTGCACGAAAAAAACGTGAAATAAGACATAATTTCACGTTGAACGTGAAATAATTTCTGTCATGAACGTTGCACGAAAAATAAACTGTTGTGAACCTTTTGTGACCGAGTCACTGTCTTCTTGTATATATAAACTCTCTGTTTTACTTGTTATTCCCGATTTAGTATACACATTTATGATGTAAATGGTTTACAGTTACAGCTTTTAAAGAAGTATTTCTTGACGATCCCTGCCAAGTATTTGAATTTTATTTGAAAAATACTGTGCACGCAAAATAAGCATTTGAAAATCACGATGCACGTAAAATTAAATAAGCAGAACACGTTGAACGAGGCACCTGTCTTGCACGACTGAACGTTAAATAAAAAAGTAAAAACACGTTGAACGTGAAATAAAAAACAGTGATCACGTTGCACGAAAATAACCCTTTACCACCCTCTTACAATAGGCACAGGGTCCTGGTCTTCTCTCTGGGTGCAATTTACTATAACTGCTCGCCCAGACATGGTTATGAGTAAATGAAGAAAGTCATAAAAACATAAATGCAACACAAAAAAACAAAAGAACAAACAACAGGTATTCCTAACTGTAAATAAGATCATTAGTCAGCAGAATCTGTGCCACTGTGAAAATTATATCAGATAACCTGTACATCATGTTCTCATGTGTAAAATGAACATATCACTGAATGAATTCATAAAACAGAATATATGAGCGAGGAGCTGGTCTGAAATACTGAAATTTCACATTAAAAATTATAACAAGTTCGTCCTCCTCATGTTTTTGTGGGATAACCTCTCATAAACTGGTAAGGAAATTTGTATTTGTTGTCTTAATACATCTAAAAATAATGTTGTATCATATATTAAACTTAAGGTTCATCATAACAAATGGACAAAAATGGCTGTATTTACACCTTAAAAACTACTCTGTGTACAGACTTACCTGTCCAGTTTGGAAAGTTTTAAGGCCTGGCATCCACTAGATATATAAAAGTTAAATGCATTTTTTGTTTCAGAAAGATATAATCACTTTTGGATTTTGATGGGCATTTTTTTTCCTTTCTCAGTTTCTGCAGAATATGTAAAAATAAACAAACACCTGAATTGCTTTGATACTGTCCACTCAGTTAAACCCTTTAACTCACCTATAGTTGTGTAGATACCTATTGTCTGTCTATTGTCCGTGTCAATCAAGGACAATCAATACAATACAATACAGTTTTTACCGGGTAACACGAATCACCAAATAACACCGTTATTAGCCAAATAACACTTGTAATCACCGAATAACACTTGAAATTTTAATATTAGCACATATTGGTGACATTTCAACATTGATAATTAAATAATATTGTCTTATAAGTGTATTTATAACTTAAAAATTATTTATAGAAAGCAGGTAAGTTCATAAAGATCGCATTAAATATTAGTGTGTACATCCAACATGGGGGTAACACGAATCACCAAATAACACCGTTATTAGCCAAATAACACTTGTAATCACCGAATAACACTTGAAATTTTAATATTAGCACATATTGGTGACATTTCAACATTGATAATTAAATAATATTGTCTTATAAGTGTATTTATAACTTAAAAATTATTTATAGAAAGCAGGTAAGTTCATAAAGATCGCATTAAATATTAGTGTGTACATCCAACATGGCGACCAAGGAAAACACAATGGGAAGAATAAAAGAATGATTGCATACAATCCCTCAACGTGTTCATTTTAGACCACCAAAGTGGAGCCCTCACGCCACGTCAAGGCAATGAACAATGTGAGGGTGGGCGCCTCCCCTTTTAAAAAAATATGGAATATTTAACTGTTTACAATAATAATTTTTGTGTTTATAGTTATTAAAAAAATTAAATTATATTTTTTAATTTAAAAATGGAGAGTAACCAAGCCCTTTTAAAACTAATAAGATATCCTGCACAAGGCACGGGCTTATCTGTTATAGTCCGCGAAAACAATTTATTTAGAAATTATTGTAAAAAATTAAAACTACTAAGATATCCTGCACAAGGCACGGGCTTATCTATCGTAGTCCGCGATAACAATTTATTTAGAATTTATTGTAAAAAATTAAAACTACTAAGATATCCTGCACAAGGCACGGGCTTATCGGTCATAGTCCGCGAAAACAACATTTTATTTAAAATTTATTGTAAAAAATTAAAACTAATCAATGATTAAATGTCACCAATATGTGCTAATATTAAAATTTCAAGTGTTATTCGGTGTTTACAAGTGTTATTTGGCTAATAACGGTGTTCTTCGGTGATTCGAGGTACCGGTGTTTACCTGAGAGGGAGCATCTCAAAGTTTTATCCCAACTTAGTTCATTTTTACACCTTCTGCAGAAAGGAAAAAAAATGGCCATCAAAATCCAAAAAAGATTTCATCTTTCTGAAACACAAAATGCATTTAACTTTTATATATCTAGTGGATGCCAGGCCTTAAAACTTTCCAAACTGGACAGGTAAGTCTGTACACAGATTAGTTTTTGAGGTGTAAATACAGCCAATTTTGTCCATTTGTTATGATGAACCTTAAGGTCAACTGTATCTGTAAGGAAACCTATAAAACGGAGTTATAAATGGTTTATAATGGGTGCAATAAGGGAAAATATCTGTAATCTTGAAACTGCTTTCGGTGCATTTATACATAATTCATTTATTTTTAGCATCTACCATTTGATTGGTTTAGGGGGATGCAAGTGTGCCAGTTAAATTTAGGCTGGGTTTTTACCCGCCATAAATTTAGACACATACCTCAAAGCAAAATTGACTCGAGAGAACGGCTTGAATTTCAATATTTTCCAATTCAAATAACATTTCAGCTGTGCAGTCAAGTCTCTGTGACATTTATCTTGAAAAAAACACGTACAAACAGTCACGATTAATAGGCAGTAACGTGTTCTCAGTGAGGGGCCTGATGGGGGGGGGCGGGGTCTCATCACGATTCACGAGTTGATTTTTTTATCAATCACGATTCACAGAAAATAAATTTCCATGATCACGCATCACGAAAATATAAAAAAAAAAAATCTGTAGAAAAACGGATCACGATAGCGAAAATGTGCCGATCACGAAGAACGAAAATAACCCATCAGGCCCCTCCTCAATGTATTCCCGACTGTTACCGGTAGCGATAGAGTTGTTTTGTTTTTGATACAGCGCCACCTATAAGAAAATTCCCGATTATCTCCACTTAGCGAGCGAATTTTGACATGCAATGATCTGATTGATCGATTCGATCCGTGGCTTCCCGGCTGCCTGTGAATGTAATTTTATGTTTATTATATTTATCTAGTAAATAAAATAGTTTGAAGTTGTAAAACTGCGTTGTTACATTGTTTTCCAACATCAACGTTCATATTTTCACTTGTTTTAACGCCGCCATTTGGGACAATGTTATTAGCCTGAACTAGTTTGTCAGAATTGGAGGGGGGCCCCAGAATTGTACCCAGTATCTACCGATTTCAACACATGTTTTGATCCTCATAATAAAATATTATATTGTTTCATTATAATAACAAAAAAATAAATGAGTGTGTTGATTAAGTAACTTAAAAAGTTAAAAAGAAATTAACGGTCCATTTCTCGTAACTGTCCGTCATCTATTTGGTACTTCGAAAATACATCGCCCTACGTATGATGCGTAAATACCAAATATTTTGCGTTTCTAAGGTTGAGGAGATCATGTTTTCAGTAATAAGTCCCCAACAATAACATTTATCGACAAATTCAACCAAAGCTGGATGGTTTTTTAAACGACAGTGGATGTCTGTCTTTTGATCTCTTTTCTCCGAGTTACGTGAAGGTTATCCTGGTTCCCGGTACTACGTTCCGGGTATTAGCTAATAGCTATACGCTGTCACGTTATATTGGTTTATGTGTACTGAATATTGCGATCGGGAACCAGTCTACGTGAAGGTCTTCTTTCACTATGCAAATTACTTTCAATAGTATAAATAGACAAAGAAATTCCTTTTGTTCTTGCGCACTGCCTACGTCCGGTTCATTGATGACGAAATACGTCACTGATCAGGAATATCGATCGCTAGAAGGAGAAAGTTTTTTCGTGGTCTGTCATCTTGGTTACGTGATGTTATAATTATAACTAGAAGACTACACAATATTCTATTAAGATAAGGTTTCCTGTCTTCAACAAGCTTTAGGTCTAAAATGTAACCATAAATAACAATTTTTCTTCTTTTCCAGTTTTCAGCATTTTTTCTCTAAAAACCACATAATTCACCCCAAAATAACCTTTCCGCAAATTATATCAATGTATAGTTTTAGTATGTTGTTAGTATAAGTCTATATTATAATTTGCACTAATAAAACCTTGTGTTGCAATTAGTTGCAGGTTGAGCGATTTTAGAGCTAAATTGACTAGGCTATTACGTGAAATGGTAAGTTACGTGAGAATATGAAAAATTGAGATTTATATTATACGTGTTAGGAAAGTCAATACGATTTTGACGCTGATGTTAAATATCAATACCACTTCAGGCTATAGTGGGGACCATCTCAAAAAGCACAGATAATCATTCATTATAGTTACCTGTATGGGTTTGATTAATAATGCTGAGATGATTTTTAAACAATAAAGTAGAGCATTTGCATTATTCACGTATTTGCTAGCGTATCCGTATCGACGTATCGTATAACACGTTTACGAGGAAAGGATAAATTAAGTCACTTTGGTCCCGATGAAGATATTTTATAATGCATTTAATTTTAATTTAATTTTAATTGAGGTCGGGGCTAAATCATTATTTTATACAAATCTGTCCGATACGTATACGTCGATCCGTGCAAGTATATAGATACGTGAATAATGCAAATGCTCTAATAGTAACAATTTATTCCGAACTACACGGACGAGGATCCAGCAAAACAACACGAACATTATTCTTGCACTGTGTCATAGTAGGGATCGATTAAGTTTAAGATCGTTGTTCCCCCATTTCTTACTATTTCGTTGAACGACTACTAGACAAGGAAAATCTACAAAGTGATCAAAATAAATGAATAGAAAAAAACACAGGAATCAAATCACATTCGAATCCGATTTTTTACTCTACGTCAATCTTTGTTCAAAACGTTCGTTTATTTGAAATTTATTTAAAAAATAATTGTCATGTCGGGGCCTTTCTTAGCTTTTATATGAGGATATGGTTTTGCTCCGTTTTGGGGGTCTGTCATACGGTGATCTATAGTTGCAAACATTTACGTCATTTGGTCTCTGGTAGATAGTTGTCTATTTTGACAATCATACCGCATCTCCTTATTTTATATCATTTTCTAGAATAGAAAAATGTGTTACACAGTAGCGTAAAATTCTAAAAAATAAACCAAACTAGAAATTGTGTACTTGAAAATTAAAAAAAAGACCGAAACAAAAGCGTTTTCAATTTGATTATCTTTATATTTTTATTTTATCTAGAAAGGTCACTGACAATTTTATGAAATGTTAAATGAATTAATTCTTATTCACATAAAATTTTTACCCTGACATTTTCCTTCTATCAACTTTTATCAGTTAGTTTTTCGGAAAAGAGAGGTTATCGAATTAAGTATTAAAAGATTACAACGTTTGGACATTATCAAGCATGTTAAATTTACGTTTCGGTGAAGGGTCGGAAGTTGTTTTTTTTTCTTGTTACCATGGCTTCCTCCACCAACAAAATAGAACACCATGCACGATTAAACTGAAATATTGTTGAAAGTGGCCTTAAACTTTCAAATGGAAAAGTTAATGTTAGTATCTTTGGGTAAGAAGGTTATTTTGAAAATGGAATATTAATTTTCACCTCTTTCAAAACAAAGTCTGCTAAATTATATGTCTGGTATTTTTTTTCGATTTGCTTCATTTTGTTTTGCCTTAGATTCACTATACACTCCGCTTTCTAGATTGGACGGTATATAGTGATGGGTGAATTGGTCCATCCGTCCGTTCTTTCGTCCCTCTGCCCATTCATTGCATTCATACCCGGAAAGTAGTAGACAATACGAATCACATATAGCTCATGGAAAGTGGTTTTCTTGAACATTAAAACGATGCGCAACAAGACAACCTTCGACTGTAGCCCCCTGCTTCTTAAAGTTTTATATAGAAATAGCACTGTATCCACTTGTGTCCACTTTTTATTTTCTTTTTTATATATAGATATAACGATGAGTTCAGATTAGTACTGATTTGTTTAAGCCACACATATATATACGCGTCCCTGTATCCCTGGACACAAAATGCATGCTAACTATATTTTGTAACGGAAATAGGACATATCTATTGTGGAGAGACAAACTAAGTTATTTAATTATTAAACATATTCTCATCATATCGCTTAATATATATATTTGGACTTGTGGCCGTAAAATCCGTCATTCCCATTCTTGACTCTTACATATATTTTTGTTAAGTTTTGTTTTGCACTCTTACACTGTGTCTAAACTACACCGGCAAAAAATGTTTGGACTCAATAGTATCTAATGTCCGGTACGGTGACGGACAATCAACAGACAGAGAAAAGGTAGAATTTCTGTTTATTTATTTGTTTTTTAATGACATTGAAGGATAAACATACACATATAACTATTTTCGATTGTGTGATGTAATATTTTCTACAACCGTTCTAGATTAATGGAGAAATAAGTAAAAAGGCACATGAAAATGGTGAATTGAGTGACCCTTGCTACGAATTTGCTTAATTTCTTTTTAAATTGTGCACATTGTACGGAAAGAAAAGTACGGAAAGAAAGATATTAACACAGAGATTGCATGGCTAGTCACTATGAGCACCACAATATTTGCATTTCTGTGCATGGAACGAAAGAAATGGGTCATGTCAAAATTGAAGGACCCTGTTTCGTCAGTGTTGTTTATTACACAAGGACCCTGTTTTGTCTCAGTATAGGACCCGGTTTTGTTTTGTTTTGAAACCACAAATTTATGGAAAGCTACGTTAGCACGGATCTGGACATTGCCCATCGGAAGAAATTAAATATTTGAGTCAAAAAGATGTTATAAAGATGTTATTGCAATACAAACATGTGTTAAAATATATTTCAAACGGGAACTTTTTGAAATAGGGAGTAGACATTTTTTAATACTATACGTATTCCTTATTGATCTTATCGTCGAACTAAGTTTAAATGGAAATAAATACTTTATATCATGTACTTACATCAATTCTTTATGATAGAAAAAAAGAAGATGTGGTGTGATTGCCAATGAGACAGCTCGTCACAAGAGATCAAATGACACAGAAATTAACAACTATAGGTCACCGTACGGCCTTTAACAATGAACAAAGCTCATACAACATAGTCAGCTATAAAAGGCCCCGAAATGACAAGTGTAAAACAATTCAAATGAGGAAACTAACGGCCTAATTTATGTACAAAAAAATGAACGAAAAACAAATATGTAACACAGCAACAAACGACAACCACTGAAATACAGGCTCCTGGCTTGGGACAGGTAATTATATACAGAATGTGGCGGGGTTAAACATCTTAGCGGGATCCAAACCCTCCCCCTAACCTAGGAAATTGGTGTAACAGTACAACATAAGAACGAACTATAAAAATCAGTTGAAAAAGGCTTAAGTCATCAGATGGATACAAATAGAAATACATCTAAAAAATGGTTGTTTGTTTTCTATACTACTGTAATGATGTAAAAATGAGAAGATGAGGAATGATTGTATTACCATATCAATTTATCAAAAGAGTAAGGATAGTATGCTTTACTACACTATACGCTATGTTTACAATATATTTACTCATTCGTTCATCCATTGACGGACAGTGAGAGAAAAAGCTCCGTTTTGAAGGCCGTACTTTGACCTATAATGGTTTACTTTTACAAATTGTGACTTGGATGGAGAGTTGTCTCATTGGCACTCATACCACATCTTCTTATATCTATTAGAACGCTTTGGATATCTCAATCAAAATGGTTGCCTTTCGAACGTGTATTTTATGTCCGCTTCGAAATACACAAGTTCTAAACTTCCCCATTAGAAACAAAATAATTCTATCATGCCATGCTCTACGCTCATTTTAACATAGGTAAGCATTATATTTGTCAATATTTTATACCTGGCTAACGCTTGGTTTAAACTTTTTAACAAATATAATGCCTTCCTATGTTAAAATGAGCATTGAGCATGGCATGAAAGAATTATTTCTTTTTATAAATAAAAGTTGGTTTGCAACATTATAACGTCCAATATCTTCGTCTTCATAGAACAACCTAATTGGCAATTTAGCCCGTGAAAAATGACAATGAGACAGCTTTCCATCATAGACCAAATGACGTAAAAGTTAACAAATATAGAACACCGTATGGCATCCAACAATGAGAAACGTCCATACGGCATAGCAAGCTAAAAAAGGCCCCGAAATGAAAACTTAAAAAAAAAAAACTAATGTGGAAACTAACGACCTAGATTTATGTACAAAATAAAAAACGAAAAACAAATACATGTATGATATATAGCAACAAAAGACAACAACCGATTTACAGGCTCCTGAATTCGGTACTGGTACATACAGAATGGCGAGGTTGAACGTGTAAGCCCCCCCCCCCACGCTCCCCCCTCAAAAAAAAGAAAAGAAAAAAAGTGGTAAAACAGCACATATGAACAAACTATAAAATTCAGTGATTTGAAAAAGGCTTAACTCATTTGATTACAGAGCCCCTATAGTAAATATGCGATTGGCGGCTGTCTCTGTTTTTTCGTCTTTTATTAAATTTTATGACGGTATACGATATAGTTACATTATATCAGTGGCGGATCCAGGGGAGTAGAGGGAATACGCCGACCCCCCCCCCCCCCCCCCCTTTTTGGTGGCTAGAAATAATTATTTTATGTTTTTTAGCATAAAATCGTTAAAAAAAAGTTCCACTTGCTGCGCTCGGCGGTATAAAATCCGTTTATGAATACGCCCCTTTCAAAAATCATGGCCTCGGTCCGCCCTTGCATATTGACAATTTTAAACTTGACCAAATTGCTTAAATTGTAGAACATTTGTCAATGTACGATAATCATTATACAATGAAGAGATAAACCTATATATAATAGTTGTACTATATAGGGCAGTTGTTAACAACTTGATACTAGTGCATTAAAGAATTTGTTAATGTTAAAAAAAAAAAAGAAAAAAAAAGAGAGATAAAACATCGTTTATTTATAAAAATTACTAATCAAATAATCATTATTGCAATTTCCGGATGGCCTAAAACTTTTATACTAATTTATACTTAGTATTATTGTAACAAGGAGGGGTAAACAGATTTTTAACGCACTATTATTGTGATCCTTTGCGCCGCATGGTAATTCCTTTTCTTGAGCGATTCTGCATGCACATACATTTGTCTTATTCTCTTGCTTTATAATGAACGTTTAGTTTCAGAATATTTATTTTCAAACGATTATACTGTCTTCCCTTTAAGTATAGAGGGGCCTCGGTGGCCGAGTGGTCTAAGTAGTTACTACTGTAATCATTAGCCAGTCAACACTGAGGTTGTGAGTTCGAACCCCTCTCGTGCGGGTGCACTCGACTCCAATCTTAATTGACTAGGATTGTCAGTTTTCCTATCGAAGGTCGGCGGTTTTCTCCGGGCACTCGGCTTCCTCCACCAATAAAAACTGGCCGCCACGAAATAGCCCAAAAGCGGTGCTTAAAAGTGGCGTTAAAACACCTAAACTGACAAACAATAAAATGCACAAAATTGAAAACTTAAGACAAATGAATTTATACTTGAAGATGCTGATGATGAGTTTGATGATGATAATGGTTCTCCAGGGATTCCAGACATGCAGTTTGAGGACATCAACAACATAAGCGTTGATCCAAATACCTCTTTTTCATATATCAAAGATGATGACAGTGTTGTACAGAACCACAAGTGAGTACTGTTTTTTTTTATTACAATGGCAAATAATATACTTTGTTATTTGCACCATATATATCTAAAATTTAAAAGAGAAAACATACGCTGTATTATTAGATTGTTAAAATGAAATTTGGTGAACTTCATTAGTTGATAATAAGATGTTAACATGTACATTAATGTATATTGGATGTTAAATTTTCATCTTTCATCATTTCAAGGTACAATGTTGATGGCAATGTTCTGATAATACATGGATCAGAACTGCTTCCGGCTGTTGTAAGTGATTGGTTTCGAAACATGTTAAAATTTGAATATTCAAGTTGTGTGTTGTTTTTTTCTCTTTTCTGTTAAATGTTACATATTATTTTATATTTATTTATAATATAACATTTGGGTTGGTATACAGACTAAACACTCATTTGGTTTATGTGCCATCTATGCCTACCAGACTTACATTCCATATAGATAACTCTGACAATAGTATTAGCATCACATAAATAGTGTTAATTTTTTTCAGTAACTTCAAATCATATTATTCATACCAGAAAGTCGGAAGAATGCATCAATGATTTCTAAGTAATGTTGTGTTCGAACAAATTCATTGGCAATTTTATATTCACTTTTATATAGCAATTATTATATTACATTCTGTAAGAACATATGAATAAAATTTCGTTTAACAAATTCAAATTAAAAATAAATCTAATAAAGGTTTTATGTATTTAAAACAACTTTTTATTATATCAAGTTAAGCCACCTCTATTGTTCTATTTTATAGATTGCAAGTACTGAAGAAGACACTTTATGGGTCCAGTACTACGAGAAGCGACATGCTAACTGGACATTACAGGACAATAAATTTACTGTCCAGATCAGTGACATTGAAAAAAAAACTGCCTCCTCCTGATCTCGTTTTTTCAGGGTCCAGATATAGTTTTAAATTTATATTCAGGTGTTTCTTTATTTGTTTGTATCATTTTGTTATTAATTTATATATATGTTGATTTAAATGTGTTTTTTTGAAGATTACCTGAACAGATAGGAATAATTTGAGTTCTGAATCTCTAATGTTACCTGCTGGTTTTGAAAATTACATCTGATTATATCTTATTGTTCTTGTGTCAGTGTTAAAGTTCGCCCGTATGAGATGACTGGTAAAGAGTTTTAAACCTTTATAATGCTGCTAAGGATGTCATGGCATACATGCACGTTCGAGAGACAAAATCATGAAAAAATGGCTGTTCAGGATGGTGGTTAAAATTTGGTGTCAATGGCTGTGTGAATGTTTTATATTATATTTAAGTAAGAAATGAATGTAGAAACAATCTGTTTGTATTAGTTTTGAAATTTTTGGGTCTGTTGAGTAGTGTGTGAGTAAAATTTCAACATGAAATAAAAAATTGTTAGTAAGTGTCTGTCCTGTTACGTGAGTTAGAAAGTTGATATATGGATTAACAACAGTTAATTCAGATGTTTTGAGTAACTTTTTACTGTTTATGTTATTCTAGGATAAAAATTTACAAAGTTAACTTATAGAAAAACATACAAGTTGATCCATCTTGAGTACAATTGTTAAAAATATTAAAAAAATTAAAAAAAGTTCTCGTGGTCATAACTCTCCACTTCAAAATAACGATAATACTTGATGAGAATACGAATTTCTGATATAAAAACTGCACAGATATGTTTTTTCTTCTATGTAAAGTTATGAATACGAATACCATCCATCACTAAGGAGGTGTTTATTTATATGGTTATTTTATGTGCAAATGTCTGTCATGTTACGTGAGTGTTTGAATTAAAGGTCCAACACAGTTAGACTAAAATTACATGTATATACCACAGAAACTATCTTTTGTTTGTATTTTCTGGACTGTTTAGGTACTTAAGATTCAGATAAGAGTAAATATAATGATCAATTAAGCATTTGGTTTTTTGGGTCCATGTCCCACCCAAATGGCTGTAGATCTAATAACGAGTCACATATATAGAATAAAGGACTCCTTTATTCTTTCGGGCTCACCTGATATTTTACCGTGATAAAGTCAGTATCAAAAACAAAAAGTCCTTTATTCTTTTTATCGGTAATTATGAAAAAATGAAAATCACTATAATAATAGAGAAAATAACAAACGAACTACTTTATCGCGTCAAATCACGGCGAATCACACTCGATGTCACAGGCTGCATTACGTCTTCTGAAATTGTCACAGTGCAGTAAACATGCCTTTAACAATGCAGAATATAATGGTAACATACCGGTAAGTCACATTTCTTTATTTTTCACATAGCATGTATATGATACGATATGAATCAGCAGATTTGTCATTGTTTTAGAAGTTCAAGTTTTATCTTTTACAAAGTTGGATGGATAATTTGCTTAAAATTACACTTTTATCATATCATTATACGCTTATAGTGCGTTCATTCTGGAAACGATCACATTTTCAATAGATGTCACTCAACTTTGCAAATTGGTTTATTTACTTTCGCTTTTCGTGGTTTTTTCAAAAGTCATGTCATTTATTTTTCAACCCGGACCAGAAATATAAAACACTGAAGGCCCTGCTGTTACCTGTAATTTCAGAGGCGGATTTAGGTGGACAGGCTACATTTATGGTTAATGCAGACTATTTACAGTTCCACTCCAAACGTTGCATGGTTGTCAAGTTTGGGGCCTCCGCACCCCCTTTTTCAAATCCTGGATCCGCATCTGAATAGACAAGAACCAATAGAAAGAACGATTACAACACGTATATGGAAATTGATTGGACAAACGTTACGTAAAAACAACACAAATGTTACTAGACAGGCGTTAGATCCTCAGGGCCATCGTAAAAAGGGCGACCAAAAATCACATGAAGAAGAGATCTAACATCTGATCTACAGAAAATTGGGAAAACATGGTGAGAAGCAAAGAAACTAGCCAAGGACAGGAAAAGATGGAAAGCCACTGTGGTCGCTAATGTCCTCCATGGTACGAAGTGGATTAAGTCAAGTAAGTCACCACAATTTGATTTCTGCAAATTAAATAAATATCGTCTTACTCTATATAGGTGAAGCTAATTTTAAACTGTCTCAACATTACTCTCTACCTGACTACAAAAATAATTTTCAATATTGCTGACTTTGTGAAGATTGTGCATCTTTATTGAAGCTATTTAAAAAGAGGGTTTTTTTTTCTTAATTGGAATATTTATGGACTTTCACTGATAAACTAGTGGCTCATAAATTGCCAAGACGCTGTTTTTAACGAATGACTATTTATCAAAATCGTTTGATTCGCAATATTTGTCTGTCTGACAATTTAATTGTATTCACTTTCAAGTTGGATGAGAATCCTTATTACATATAATCTAATTAGAAGCATTGATATTTTCAAATTTTTCCTTATCATTATGTAATTTAGTCAAACATATGTCTTTAATCCGTAATCAATTATCTTCTTTTGTTAACCCTTTAAGTGTAAATTGTATTTATTCATCAAAATTCGATAATCTCGTTTCTATTATGAAATTGTAACCTAGCAAAATTTTTAATTTGATATGTATTTTTTCTAAAGTTTTGACCCCAGTGAGAGTCGGGCAGATGTATTGACCTCAACCGTCCAATCAGTAAAACTTCATGTATTCTATCCTGAAATCATTAAATTGTTAAATATTGCATAGGAATTGTGTTTAATTCTACCAGTGTGGCTAAAGCGAGTATTCTCAGGCAAGGGACTTGTAGTGGAGTGACAAATCAAGATGCTTATTTTACGACTTTAATGAACCGGCAAAAATGTAGGCTGAAAATGTTTTTTTTTTTTTTGCAAAGCCAATTAATACATTAATCTTACTTTATCACCCGGTCGTAGCCATTTCGTACGGTGCAGTTTTTCATAAAATGGAAAATAAAAGACATGTTAATTTTTTCATTCAAAATGAAACTCGACAAACTCTTTAACTTGTGTTTCTTTTTATAGTCATCAAACACCTGATTTTGCATTCTACGAAGAGTTCATGTACTAATTTATATTGTAAAACTATAATTTCGTTTATTTTGCCCAATTTTTGGTATTTATCATTCGGTTTTTAGAATATGCACTCTGTTCTATTTCAACGGAGTGGTTACAACATTTGTAAATTTACATTGCATCGATATCTTCCATATTTTTCGCGCTAAAAAGTAATAAAAGTTCATTTTCTACAATAATGAGTCCTTACTGGCTCGGTTTTTCTAATAAATTCACGTTTTTTCGACATATTTTAATATACGTTCTAATTCTATGAATTTCCGGATTAATTTTTCCTACCGATACGATGTAGATATACTTTTTATTGCCAATTAGCTTAAGGAAGAAATTCTCCATACTATTGTTCGTGTTTTTGCCAATTAAATATGTCAGTATTGATATTTTTGTATCACAGGTTTATTCAACAATGTTTTAAACAGATTTTGACTCGTCTGATAAATTTTTGCCAAAAAAATATTTTATCGTGTTTTTTCCAAAAGTTAAAAATAGATTTTTTTCTAACAATAACTATCAAATGGGAGCGGATAGTGTTTTCTCGGAATATATCTGCGTTGAGTAGTCCACTAATTCAAGATTTTTTTTTTAATAATATATCCTAGTCTGTTCTAACCAGAAAATGCACATGCCTTTTAACTGGAAAATATTTTCTACAAGCACAAATCATAGAAACGCGACAAAAATCTACGTTTCACTGAATCTGATTGCCTGTTTTGTGTTACTAGTATCATTGAAGACTTGCTTGTGCACAAAAAGCCTTCTTCATGTCTTTTCTTTTGGTTAAAAACTGCTGCTTCCTACTTCATGAATTAAAAATAAAGTAGGATTCAGCCAAACAACAGTGTAAGTTTGAAAAATAAACATCATCAGTATGCCAAATCAATCGTTATACGGAAACAAAAATGGCAGGGAGAATCAAATGTTGGGTTCAGTTTTTCACTGATTTCGGAGGCCTTTCAAGCAACTAACCATGTAAAATATGGATAAATACTGACAGAATTGAAACTAAAATAGAAACAATATCCAACATTGATGACCACCCGTTACATACAGCCGCTTCAATAGTTCCTACTTAAATGTAGTCATTAGAAACAAGCGATGTAATTGTTGTTTCAATGTTGTAATTTATTTCAATGAAGAAGGCCATAATGGCCGAAAACGTATGGAAAATTGTGTTTTAGTTTTTATAATATATGTAGGACTCAAATCTATGGTGGGTTCTATATCTATGGCAGATTCCAAATCTATGGTAAATATGACGTCACGCCATCCTAAATCTATGGCAGATTTTTTTAAATCCTAATCTATGGTAATTTCCTAATCTATGGTGGATTTTTGTTGTTTCCAAATCTATGGCAGATTTTGTGCAAATTGAGAACAATGCAGTACATATACGATCAATGACTTGTCTTACACGAGTGTAATGTACGACAACGGGAGCATGTCTATAAACATTCATTAATGGTCAACCAAATCGTGAAGGCAACTGGCATAAATTTCCTAAGTGTATAAGTGATATACCATAATACTGACTTCCTAAAGTGTAGTGCCCCGGAAAAAATACCATTTCCCAATCTGTGCATGGTAACTGTTAAATCCATTTATTAAACAAACTGGTAAAAATGGAAGTCCCATTTCAACACAAGAAACAGTTCTTTATACAAAGAAATAAACAGTTTGACCTTTCACATAATATTTATTTGAGCATTAATCAATCTTTTTTTAACCGATGACGATTTAAGTCTGTAATTGCATCTCTCACTTTGTATAATTTGCCAGCCGTAGATGCTACAATATTACTATAACTCCTTTCCTAAAATATCCACTACTAAAACATCCTTTCTTCAGCGCGGGATTCGGACGGTACAGCACATATTGTTCCTCCTCTAAACGAAAGGTCACATTTTCCTATACAGTTTTATTATTTTGTACTGAAATTGTTCCTTAATAGTGTTTTGAAATTTTACTCCGCCCTAAGAGGGTTAAACCATCGCCAAATTTTTCTAGCGGGAAAGCGGAAAGTGTTTCCCTGCATGTTTATTTGTTTGTAAAAATCAGCGAGCCCCGTGTTAAATATCAGTTTTTGATTTACATTTTACAAATAATAAAATAAAAATCTTTAAATAGGGTTCAAATCTATGGGTTGCACCATCGTTATATGTTACTCTTTTTCCTGGAAAATTACGCAATTTCAAGATCTGCCATAGATTTGGAGAAACCAAAAATATTGCCATAGATTTGTTATGTTTGGCGTTTGTAACGTCATATTTGCCATAGATTAGGAATCTGCCATAGATTTGGAACCCGCCATAGATTTGAGTCCTATATATATATATATACATATATATATATATATATATATATATATATATATAATTCGTCTAAATATCAGCCCAACAATGTTAGATCTGTTTATTTGCGGAAGCAAATTTTTTGTTCTTCCCCGGCCGGGATTCGAACTTATGCTACTGAGATATCGTGGCACCAAATCGCCTTGCATTATACCCGACGCGCTAGACCACTCGACCATCTAGGCTCTACAATAATGAAGCTTTCGATGGCCGGGTGTTACCTTTCCTCGACAGTTTTTATCTAGCGTCGTAACACAGTACATGATATATAAGGCATGAAGATGGAATTTTTACAAATCACCTGAATTATCTATCGTAAAGGATCTTACAAATTAATGTAAGGTGCATTCACAGAAAAGGGAAAAAGTATATTTTAAAAAAGAGCATTTGACTAACAGGTCGAACAACTAGTACTGATGTTCTTAAACCCTGCTGACTGCCAATGGCGATTGCCAAATAAACGTATCACCAGATGTAACAAATGGATCTTAATTATGAATTTAATACCAAACAGAAAACAATAAACTTGCGGAACATAGGGGATAAGAACATCAGTTGTTCGACCTGCTAGTCAAATGCGTTTTGTTAGAATATACTTGTTTATATTTTTTCGTTTGGGCTTGTATTATATTTGCCTTGGGTTTATATGATCCGTTCATCCAATTTCGACTCTTTAAAATTCAAGATTGAGGTGAATTATATGGCCTTCCAAATACCGTTTCGATTCCTAACATCACTGAAGAGACATTAATTGTCGAAATCCGGATATATATATATATATATTGAATTAATCTCTGTACTGATTAATCCACTCTCCCATAGATTTGTATGTCATGTGCTGCTATTTATAGGCACTTATATATTAACAAGTCATATATATATATGACATAAGTTATTTAAATTCAAATTCTTTCAGGCATTACAAAATTTGACACGGCCATTCACTCTCCCATACAAACCTTTGTCACTCCACTCACTCTGATTATGTTAAAAAGATGTCAGCATGCATGTGTCCTGAATAAAGAGAGATAACTTCGATTGTAATTTTTTGACATTTTTTACCAATCATGTCCGTTTGTTTTGTTCACAGAGTGTTGTCAATATAATGTAATTTTATGCGACTGTACAAGTGAGAGGTTTAGCTAGCTATACAACCAGGTTTAATCCACCATTTCCTACATAAGGAAATGTATGCACCAAGTGAGGATTACAACAGTTGTTTTCGATTCGTTTGATGTGTTTGAGTTTTTAATTTTGCTATTTGATATTTAGGGACTTTTAGTTTTGAATGTTCCCTGTAGTTCGGTATCTTTGTTATTTTACTTATTGTTATGATTAGCCTTTTCGTTTTTACCAAGTAGATACTCATTATAATTCAGAACAGTTATGCTGTTTTCTTTCAGCAAAATTAAGCTTTGAAAATTCACACGGCAATAAAGTTTCAAAGTGTGTTGTTCATTTAGCATTATCCATATAAACACGTTCCATTTGTACTTAGATATTTAACATTGCATTGGGGAATTGGTAATCAACCAGAGATATAAAAAAATAGTTTTTTTCCAATGGTTATATTAAGGACATTGAAGTAAAAAATGTACCTCGTCCTCTGCTTGGTTTAAATCACAGAACTGATAAGCCTATCAGATTTGGTTAATAGTTATAATTTTCCAACAGTTTGTATTTTCTCTCACGTCCTCCAGTTTCTACCCTTAGAAAATGATTACTAATTCTGAAATTAGAGAGCATTTATCTATTATCTTTATTTCTTATTTCTAAATATTTTTCAAACTGGAATGTAGACTTAAGAATGATTTTTTTATACGACCGCAAAAAAATTTTGCGGTCGTATATTGGTATGACGTTGGCGTCGTCGTAGTCGTTGTCGTCGTCGTCCGAAGACACATTGGTTTTCGCACTCTAACTTTAGTTTCAGTGAATGGATCTCTATGAAATTTTACAATAAGGCTCAATACCACAAAAGGAAGGTTGTGATTGATTTTGGGGGTTATGCATGGTACTAACAGTTAAGGAACTAGGGGCCAAAAATAAGCATTTTTGTAACTTCCAGACATAACTTGAGTGTTAGTGTATGGATCTCTCTGACATTGTACCACAAGGTTCCATATCACAAAGGGAATGCTGGGATTGATTTTGGGGGTAATTGCCTCAAAATTTTCGGAATTACGGGCCAAAAAGGGACAAAAACAAGCATTTTTCTAGTTTCATGACAATAACTTGTGTGTAAGTGTATGGATCTTTCTGAAATTGTACTACAGGGTTCCATATCACAAAGGGAAAGCTGGGTTTGAGTTTGGGGGTAATTGCCCTAAACATTTAGGAATTTGGGGCCAAAAAGGGGCCTAAAAACAAGCATATTTCTAGTTTCCAGACGATAACTTGTGTTCAAGTGTATGGATCTCTCTGAAATTGTACTGCAAGGTACCATACCACAAAGGGAAGGCTGGGATTGAGTTTTGGGGTGATGAATCATAAGGGGGTTCAAAAAATTGGGGGGGAGGGATTTTTTTCCCCCTTTTTTTCCTTTTTTAGCATCACTTGGCGTCCGTCGTCGTTAGCTTTTTACAAAAATCTTCTCTGAAACCACTGGGCCAAATTTAACCAAACTTGGCCACAATCATCATAAGGGTATCTAGGTTAAAAAAATGTGTCCGATAACCCCGTCAACCAACCAAGATGGCCGCCATGGCTAAAAATAGAACATAGGGGTAAAATGTCGATGTTATAGACAAGTTAATGTTTTTGTTTAGGTTTGTTAAAAGGGAACGACTTATGAAAAGTCAATGATATTTGGTATGCAGTTGTATTAGCATTGGCACATCTCATTTCCATGGAGATTGTTTAGCCCTGTTCCTTCAGTCATGGTTCATTGACTTTGAATATTTGCATAACTTACATGTTAAAGTATTGCTATTTTAATTTCAACATTTGCATTATCAAAATAACAAATAGGCGAGACATATGTCTGTGATAACAGTTTATTTGTATATAGATTAGACCGTTTTCCCCGTGTTGTACCCAATAATCCACATGCAAATTTTAAGATCAAGCTGACCATCTACTCACTTAACGAAGTATATGTGAACAGTAGAATAATTACTATAAAAAGATCTTGAATTAAGTTCATCCAGATTTATATTTTAATTCATTGGATACGCACGTCTTTCTTGTAGTGTGATTGAAAGGATATTTATTTGTGTCTTTAAGTTGTATTTCGAGAGAGAGAAAAAAAACTAGTATACATGCATATATGTTAATGGATTATATGTGCTTTTCGTTTGATAAATCTTGGATGTAGAATCGTCTGATTAAAATGACATGGTACAATTAGAATAAATTTCCAGGTATGTAACACTCGAGTATAGATTATTTAACTAATGAGGGTGTGCTCGATTATATGTCATATATTTGAAACAAAATAGGATTCGATATTTCAAACCATTTTATTGGATAACAGTGTTTCATGTTTCATGCATAACCCAACATTTTTTTCTTTCCCTTCGCTCATAACAACGAAAAATGTTATGTTAAGTCTTAAATAGCAATACAATACAAGCAAACTGAAAATATTTATCATTCTTCCCTATTATCAGAAAAGCGGCAAAAAGTTTTAGAAAAAAAAAAAACCCGCGTGATTAAAAACATTTCTAGATTGCGTTTTGTAAGTCTTTAACTTTGAATGGAAAACTACTTTTTGATTTCATTAAAACATTTCAAGATTAACGCCGTCATCTACACTGCCAATATAACTGTTATATGTGCCACTAGACATATAACAACAGTAAAGGAATTCGATTATGTTACACGTTTCTGTTGAAAATTGAATAAAAATCCCACCCAATATTTAACGCAAGCCTTATTTAAATGTTCTCCATACCCCCCTTAAATTCTATTCATTAATACTATATTCAAATTATAACAACGAAAAATCAAATAATATACCGAATAACAAATGTAAACCAATTCAAACGAGTAGATTTTTGTACAAAATAATAAACGAAAAACAAATATGATATACGGCAACAAACGACAACATCTGAATTACAGGCTTCTGACTTGGGGCATGTACATACAGAATGTGGCGGGGTTAAACATGTTAGCGGGCGCCCAACCATCCCCTAACTTTGGACACTGGTGTAACAGTATACAACATATGAAAAAACTATAAAAATCAGTTGAAAAGGGCTTAACTCATCAGATAGATACTAAGCACAAAAACGAGTAACAAAAACACAGAGTGGACGTGGCTGGGTACTTATACATCCCCACAACAAAAAGACACTAAGTACAGATCTTTGAGTACTCGCAGTTACTGACAGCTAGTTCAAAGCCAATAACAACTAATAAAAAAATCAAGCATCTACGACTAATTTTCCTTATTGAATAATGTTAATGTGTTCAATATCACAAAAGAATTCAACTGAGTTAACACATTTGATAATTTGTAGATACACAGAAAAGGAATGGCACTCAATGGAAAATATTCGTTTTACCTGCTTGGATACTATCCGTGACAAAAATTCAGCCACGATGTATATCGGAAAACAAAATATGGATAATGTTGTGGAATTTTAGTGAAAACGATACTAATTGTTATACAATGGAATTACGACACGCAAATTAAAGCTGTTTATTGATAATGAGATATTTGGTGTTCATTGTATTACTTAGAATGTAGCAAAGTGCTCTCGACCAATGAAATTGTAGAATTTGATGTCTCTTAATTGTGAAGATTGAGTGTAAATCATGTTCTTAGCACATACTTACAACTTCTCGTCCAATCAAATTGCTTATATTTGCCTTCTAAGTTTCATAGTACATACTTTTCCTGTGTACTAAGTAACTACGCATGAATGACCACAAGGGTAAGATTTCATTGTATCGTAATCAAGATATTTAAAACAAAAATTGCCACTGGCTATTTTGAAATAAAATGCTGTGTTCCAAATTAAATTAATTTGTAATTAGTTTTCACGTTGATTTTTAAATATCCTGCTATTAAAATCTTTGGATCTAAAAAATGTTTTTGACAATTGCAAATTTTATCATTAAATAAAGGGTAATACATATGGTTCTTTATACCTTGATTAGAGTACAACGATATCTTAAAATTATGATGACGTATCATCCATGCAATTACTTTGTACACAGAAAAGTGTGTACTATGAAACCTTGTGAAGGAAAATTAAAGCAACTTCGTCATGAATTGATTGATTTATTGATTATTGGTTGCTTAATGTCCAGTGGCAAATATTTCATGCATGTTTAGGACAATGTCATGAATTGAAAAACTGTGATTATGTCTGAAGATAATGTGCCACCTATATATATATATATAAACATATTCTGATAAATCTTATAGTTTTTACTTTGAAATAATAAAAAAAAAACACAAAACACAAAACCTATAATCTCTGATCTATTGGTAGTTGGTTTTTAATGCCCATCTGCTAGACTATATCTATGGGGACAAACTATCTCTATATTTCAAATTTATTATAGCTTTAGTTTTACTGTGAAATTAAAAAATGTTTTCAAAACATGTAAAGCTTCCACTGCTATTTAATTATTGCCTGCTTATGTTCAATTTATTTTGTCATCTTACCATGTAAGAAGAACATGTATTGTAAAACACCGCTTTATATCAGTATACATACTTACACCAGCAGCTACCATCTTTTCATTCTGGAGTGAAGGGCCTTTTGAAATCACATATTTTACAATGATACTAGTGAGTAGATTTACAAAACTTCGTTAATGAGCTCCGTTTTACAAACACCTGTGAAACAAGTAGTCAGCCAAAATAAACTATCAATAGACCAATTAAAAGATTACTCGAGTTGTAAATATGTGCTAAATTGGATAGTCTATGAAAAGGTATATACTATGAAATTAAGAGCTCGGGGCAAGCCCCTCGCTCTAAATTTCATAGTATATACCTTTCCATAGACTAACCTAGACTTAGTAAGGGATTATCCTATTATTTGGGTATTTACAGTTCAAAACAAAGAGTTTCTATAAATGAGTTACAACTGCCCCAAAGCACATTTATCAGATTGAAAGGATTTATCACACAGTGATTGAAAATGACTAAAAGTTGAATTGTGAAACAAAAAAATCAAAATAAGTTGAAGTCTACTGGTGCAGTAAAACTGGTACCTTTAATGTCATTATGAAAATATTAATAACTTTAAATTACTAAAAAATTAAACAATATCAAAGCAATGCAAAAAAAGAAAAAAAAAGTTTTAAAATCAAAAACAACCTAAATCTTTAGCTTTCCAAAACTCTGATAACTGGACTAGCGGTTGGGAAGAATAGTTATTTTCAATATTCCGTTAAAATTTAAAAAAAAAAAAGGAATTTAATTTAAGTTTTGAATATATTTAAAACTTTCAAAGGCATTTTATTTGAATATTCCCCTGTTATAATGAAATAGTATTTGATTTAAGAAGCCGGACCAAAATATTGGCTGTGAAAATAAAATTAGTTGTAACTCAAATATAGTTATTTATTTAAACTGTAAATAAAAAAGGGTAATTCCTCACTAAAATATTACATGATATACATTCATACTCACAATCAGGAAACATATACAATTCCTACCTTTTCTTTGGACTGTTGTCACCTAATGTCTATAACGCATTTTTTTTTAATATTTCCCAAATTATAAGAATGTCCTTACATCACTAAAACTAATCCATAAATGAAATGCCAAAAAAGGAAGTCATGCATCAATTATAAACATTGCACTGACAAAGACACTAATTCTTGAATACAACCAATCAAGAGATCATTTGAGCCTTGAGCACTTTACAATATTCTAAGTTTATAAGAGAATGATAACCCCTTACTTCATGATAAGTACTCGCTAACGCTCGTACTTAATCATGAAGAAAGGGATTATCATTCTCTCACATATACTACGATCCCTATTTAAAAAAAAATCCAGGATCAGTCATTTTAGTAAGTTTTAATCTTCATTCAATATCGCGTTTCGTCCTTTAGGATTATTTCCATGGGTGAACACTTTTTAAGAAAGTGCCCATGGAAATATCAAAAGGGCAAAACGTCCGGATGAATGAAGATGAACAAAAGAAAATAACTCTCCATTCCTAAAAAATAATGGAGAGTTTGAACAAAAGATTTACGTCACAAGTGTATTTTAATAGGGTATCAAGTTTAAAAAAATTGTCCGATGACCTCGCCTTCCAACCATCATGGCCGACTTGGTTAAAAATAGAACATAGGGATAAAATGCAGTTTTTGGTTTATATCTCTGAAACTAAAGCATTTAAAGCAAATATGACAGTGGCAAAAATGTTCATCAGATTTAGATTTATCCACCCTGAAATTTTCAGACGAATCCGACAACTCGTTGTTGGGTTGCTGCCCCTGAGTTTGTAATTTTACAGAAATTTTGCAGTTTTTTGTTATTATCTTAGATATCATTATAATATCAAATATCTAATACTATTAATTATGATTTTAACCTTATTTTACATGATTTCCAAAGCATCAGTAAATACAGGTGAGCGACACAGGCTCTTGCGAGCCTCTAGTTTTTCTTTAAAATTTTCCATTTTTAATTGGTTATTTCTGATTTATATATAAAAGCAAATAATAATGATATGGTTTGAATAGGTAAATTAAAAATTTAAGTTCTTAGGCCACATTCATTCTGTGTCAGAAACCTATGCTGTGTCAAATATTTAATCACAATCCAGATTCAGTGCTGTATCAAGCTTGAATGTTGTGTCCATACTTGCCCCAACTGTTCAGGGTTCGACCTCTGCGGTCGTATCAAGCTGCGCCCAGCGGAGCATTTTATTGTACTTAGGTGAACAAAAAATATCTAGAATTTGAAATTGATATTATAAGTCAGATGAGCATAAGTTAAGGAACAAGATAAGCTAAAAATATTGATTGGTTATGGAAATACTTTTGAGATATTTTATTCTGACTTAAAAATGGCGGAAAAAGCTGACTCGGACTTTTACGTTAAATTTAGTATTGACATTATTTGGATCTCAAATCGTAAGAAAAAAATCTAGAATTATGTGTCTTTCTATGATGTGATGTTACACTATTGTTTCAGGTAAGGATGAAGGTTGCTACCTATTAAAACGTTTAAACCCGTTGCATTTGTTTGCAACTGTCCTAAGTCAGGAACCTGATGTTTAGTAGTTGTCGTTTGTTGATGTGGTTCATAAATGTTTCTCGTTTCTCATTTTTTGTCTCGCCTTGACGGAGTCAAAAAGCGAGACATAGGTATGCTGTTTCCGGCGTCGGCGGCGGCGGCGGTCAACGATGTATTAGTTTGTGATTAGGTCTGTTTATGGGGATTACGGGGAACCACTAGTGGTAGGTCAATGATATTTGGTATGCAGTTGTATAAGCATTGGCATATCTCATTTCCATGGAGATTATTTTACCCCGCCCCCTCAGTCATGGTTTATTGACTTTGAAACTTTTGCTTAGTTTTCATGTATTAGTTTGTGATTAGGTCAGTTTAAGGGGGGCCGTTAGTGGTAGGCCAATGTTAATTGGTATACAGTTGTATAAGCACTAGCACATCTTATTTCCATGGAGAATATTTGGCCCCGCCCCTCAGTCATGGTCTATTGACTTTGAAACTTTTGCTTAGTTTAAATATGCATTCGTTTGTGATTAGGTCCGTTTAAGATGAACCACTAATGTTAAGTCAATGATATTTTGTATGCAAATGTATTGGCATTTGCAAGTTTCATTTCCATGGAGATTATATAACCCCACCCCCTCATTATGGTTCATTGACTTTGAAACTTTTACATAGTTTACAAGTTAATGTTTTTGTTTAGGTTTGTTAAAAGGGAACGACTTATGAAAAGTCAATGATATTTGGTATGCAGTTGTATTAGCATTGGCACATCTCATTTCCATGGAGATTGTTTAGCCCTGTTCCTTCAGTCATGGTTCATTGACTTTGAATATTTGCATAACTTACATGTTAAAGTATTGCTATTTTAATTTCAACATTTGCATTATCAAAATAACAAATAGGCGAGACATATGTCTGTGATAACAGTTTATTTGTATATAGATTAGACCGTTTTCCCCGTGTTGTACCCAATAATCCACATGCAAATTTTAAGATCAAGCTGACCATCTACTCACTTAACGAAGTATATGTGAACAGTAGAATAATTACTATAAAAAGATCTTGAATTAAGTTCATCCAGATTTATATTTTAATTCATTGGATACGCACGTCTTTCTTGTAGTGTGATTGAAAGGATATTTATTTGTGTCTTTAAGTTGTATTTCGAGAGAGAGAGAAAAAACTAGTATGCATGCATATATGTTAATGGATTATATGTGCTTTTCGTTTGATAAATCTTGGATGTAGAATCGTCTGATTAAAATGACATGGTACAATTAGAATAAATTTCCAGGTATGTAACACTCGAGTATAGATTATTTAACTAATGAGGGTGTGCTCGATTATATGTCATATATTTGAAACAAAATAGGATTCGATATTTCAAACCATTCTTACTATTGGATAACAGTGTTTCATGTTTCATGCATAACCCAACATTTTTTTCTTTCCCTTCGCTCATAACAACGAAAAAATGTTATGTTAAGTCTTAAATAGCAATACAATACAAGCAAACTGAAATTATTTATCATTCTTCCCTATTATCAGAAAAGCGGCAAAAAGTTTTAGAAAAAAAAAAAACCCGCGTGATTAAAAACATTTCTAGATTGCGTTTTGTAAGTCTTTAACTTTGAATGGAAAACTACTTTTTGATTTCATTAAAACATTTCAAGATTAACGCCGTCATCTACACTGCCAATATAACTGTTATATGTGCCACTGGACATATAACAACAGTAAAGGAATTCGATTATGTTACACGTTTCTGTTGAAAATTGAATAAAAATCCCACCCAATATTTAACGCAAGCCTTATTTAAATGTTCTCCATACCCCCCTTAAATTCTATTCATTAATACTATATTCAAATTATAACAACGAAAAATCAAATAATATACCGAATAACAAATGTAAACCAATTCAAACGAGTAGATTTTTGTACAAAATAATAAACGAAAAACAAATATGATATACGGCAACAAACGACAACATCTGAATTACAGGCTTCTGACTTGGGGCAGGCACATACAGAATGTGGCGGGGTTAAACATGATAGCGAGCGCCCAACCATCCCCTAACTTTGGACACTGGTGTAACAGTATACAACATATGAAAAAACTATAAAAATCAGTTGAAAAGGGCTTAACTCATCAGATAGATACTAAGCACAAAAACGAGTAACAAAAACACAGAGTGGACGTGGATGGGTACTTATACATCCCCACAACAAAAAGACACTAAGTACAGATCTGAGAGTACTCGCAGTTACTGACAGCTAGTTCAAAGCCAATAACAACTAATAAAAAAATCAAGTATCTACGACTAATTTTCCTTATTGAATAATGTTTATGTGTTCAATATCACAAAAGAATTCAACTGAGTTAACACATTTGATATTTTGTAGATGCACAGAAAAGGAATGGCACTCAATGGAAAATATTCGTTTTACCTGCTTGGATACTATCCGTGACAAAAAGTCAGCCACGATGTATATCGGAAAACAAAATATGGATAATGTTGTGGAATTTTTAGTGAAAACGATACTAATTGTTACACAATGGAATTACGACACGCAAATTAAAGCTGTTTATTGATAATAAGATATTTGGTGTTCATTGTATTACTTAGAATGTAGCAAAGTGCTCTCGACCAATGAAATTGTAGAATTTGATGTCTCTTAATTGTGAAGATTGAGTGTAAATCATGTTCTTAGTAAGGGATTATCCTATTATTTGGGTATTTACAGTTCAAAACAAAGAATTTCTATAAATGAGTTACAACTGCCCGAAAGCACATTTATCAGATTGAAAGGATTTATCACACAGTGATTGAAAATGACTAAAAGTTGAATTGTGAAACAAAAAAATCAAAATAAGTTGAAGTCTACTGGTGCAGTAAAACTGGTACCTTTAATGTCATTATGAAAATATTAATAACTTTAAATTACTAAAAAATTAAACAATATCAAAGCAATGCAAAAAAAGAAAAAAAAGTATTAAAATCAAAAACAACCTAAATCTTTAGCTTTCCAAAACTCTGATAACTGGACTAGCGGTTGGGAAGAATAGTTATTTTCAATATTCCGTTAAAATTTAAAAAAAAAAAAAGGAATTTAATTTAAGTTTTGAATATATTTAAAACTTTTAAAGGCATTTTATTTGAATATTCCCCTGTTATAATGAAATAGTATTTGATTTAAGAAGCCGGACCAAAATATTGGCTGTGAAAATAAAATTAGTTGTAACTCAAATATAGTTATTTATTTAAACTGTAAATAAAAAAGGGTAATTCCCCACTAAAATATTACATGATATACATTCATACTCACAATCAGGAAACATATACAATTCCTACCTTTTCTTTGGACTGTTGTCACCTAATGTCTATAACGCATTTTTTTTTTAATATTTCCCAAATTATAAGAATGTCCTTACATCACTAAAACTAATCCATAAATGAAATGCCAAAAAAAGGAAGTCATGCATCAATTGTTAACATTGCACTGACAAAGACACTAATTCTTGAATACAACCAATCAAGAGATCATTTGAGCCTTGAGCACTTTACAATATTCTAAGTTTATAAGAGAATGATAACCCCTTACTTCATGATAAGTACTCGCTAACGCTCGTACTTAATCATGAAGAAAGGGATTATCATTCTCTTACATATACTACGATCCCTATTTAAAAAAAAATCCAGGATCAGTCATTTTAGTAAGTTTTAATCTTCATTCAATATCGCGTTTCGTCCTTTAGGATTATTTCCATGGGTGAACACTTTTTAAGAAAGTGCCCATGGAAATATCAAAAGGGCAAAACGTCCGGATGAATGAAGATGAACAAAAGAAAATAACTCTCCATTCCTAAAAAATAATGGAGAGTTTGAACAAAAGATTTACGTCACAAGTGTATTTTAATAGGGTATCAAGTTTAAAAAAATTGTCCGATGACAACCATCATGGCCGACTTGGTTAAAAATAGAACATAGGGATAAAATGCAGTTTTTGGTTTATATCTCTGAAACTAAAGCATTTAAAGCAAATATGACAGTGGCAAAAATGTTCATCAGATTTAGATTTATCCACCCTGAAATTTTCAGACGAATCCGACAACTCGTTGTTGGGTTGCTGCCCCTGAGTTTGTAATTTTACAGAAATTTTGCAGTTTTTTGTTATTATCTTAGATATCATTATAATATCAAATATCTAATACTATTAATTATGATTTTAACCTTATTTTACATGATTTCCAAAGCATCAGTAAATACAGGTGAGCGACACAGGCTCTTGCGAGCCTCTAGTTTTTCTTTAAAATTTTCCATTTTTAATTGGTTATTTCTGATTTATATATAAAAGCAAATAATAATGATATGGTTTGAATAGGTAAATTAAAAATTTAAGTTCTTAGGCCACATTCATTCTGTGTCAGAAACCTATGCTGTGTCAAATATTTAATCACAATCCAGATTCAGTGCTGTATCAAGCTTGAATGTTGTGTCCATACTTGCCCCAACTGTTCAGGGTTCGACCTCTGCGGTCGTATCAAGCTGCGCCCAGCGGAGCATTTTATTGTACTTAGGTGAACAAAAAATATCTAGAATTTGAAATTGATATTATAAGTCAGATGAGCATAAGTTAAGGAACAAGATAAGCTAAAAATATTGATTGGTTATGGAACTACTTTTGAGATATTTTATTCTGACTTAAAAATGGCGGAAAAAGCTGACTCGGACTTTTACGTTAAATTTAGTATTGACATTATTTGGATCTCAAATCGTAAGAAAAAAATCTAGAATTATGTGTCTTTCTATGATGTGATGTTACACTATTGTTTCAGGTAAGGATGAAGGTTGCTACCTATTAAAACGTTTAAACCCGTTGCATTTGTTTGCAACTGTCCTAAGTCAGGAACCTGATGTTTAGTAGTTGTCGTTTGTTGATGTGGTTCATAAGTGTTTCTCGTTTCTCATTTTTTGTCTCGCCTTGACGGAGTCAAAAAGCGAGACATAGGTATGCTGTTTCCGGCGTCGGCGGCGGCGGCGGTCAACGATGTATTAGTTTGTGATTAGGTCTGTTTATGGGGAACCACTAGTGGTAGGTCAATGATATTTGGTATGCAGTTGTATAAGCATTGGCATATCTCATTTCCATGGAGATTATTTTACCCCGCCCCCTCAGTCATGGTTTATTGACTTTGAAACTTTTGCTTAGTTTTCATGTATTAGTTTGTGATTAGGTCAGTTTAAGGGGGGCCGTTAGTGGTAGGCCAATGTTAATTGGTATACAGTTGTATAAGCATTAGCACATCTTATTTCCATGGAGAATATTTGGCCCCGCCCCTCAGTCATGGTCTATTGACTTTGAAACTTTTGCTTAGTTTAAATATGCATTCGTTTGTGATTAGGTCCGTTTAAGATGAACCACTAATGTTAAGTCAATGATATTTTGTATGCAAATGTATTGGCATTTGCAAGTTTCATTTCCATGGAGATTATATAACCCCACCCCCTCATTATGGTTCATTGACTTTGAAACTTTTACATAGTTTACAAGTTAATGTTTTTGTTTAGGTTTGTTAAAAGGGAACGACTTATGAAAAGTCAATGATATTTGGTATGCAGTTGTATTAGCATTGGCACATCTCATTTTCATGGAGATTGTTTAGCCCTGTTCCTTCAGTCATGGTTCATTGACTTTGAATATTTGCATAACTTACATGTTAAAGTATTGCTATTTTAATTTCAACATTTGCATTATCAAAATAACAAATAGGCGAGACATATGTCTGTGATAACAGTTTATTTGTATATAGATTAGACCGTT
Source organism: Mytilus californianus (assembly GCF_021869535.1). Lineage (NCBI taxonomy): Eukaryota > Metazoa > Mollusca > Bivalvia > Mytilida > Mytilidae > Mytilus > Mytilus californianus. Next base: position 7,036,484 of record NW_026262604.1, read on the forward strand.
GGTTTTCCTATTTGAATTGTTTTACACTAATCTTTTTTGGGGGCCCTTTATAGCTTGATGTTCGATGTGAGCCAAGGCTCCGGGTTGAAGGCCGTACTTTGACCTATAATTGTTTACTTTTTATACATTGTGACTTGGATGGGTAATTGTCTCATTGTCACTCATACCACATCTTCTTATTTTTATTTTTACCTTACATTTAGCATTAGCATTATGTGGGTCTCGTAAGAAAAGAAATCTAGAATGCGCTTTAATTTTGGTAAATGAACTTTTATGAGCTATTAAAGTTTATATGGGAAAAAAAGTGGGTGTTATGGGACAAAATATTTTACCCTATATCGTAGGAAAAACCCCAAGGAGTCCGAACATTTGACAAAAATTCCAAAATCTGACCTAAGTACATTATTAAATTTGAAGTAAGCATCTAATTTGCCTTGGTAATCAGGGGGAGAATCGTTTAAAATTTTCCAGAATTTCAGAAAATCATCTTTTATTCGTTTTTTTTTTTTTAATTTAGTTATACTGTACTTTTAATGTGGTTTTACTAAAATTATTGCAAATTTAAATGTCAAGTTTAATGTTTTTCAGAATAATTTTATTTTAGAGTACCTGGAGTTGTCTTTATGATCCCCATTCTTATATTCATTATATACACTTTTTAATAAGTCACTTGGTGAGTGTTCTAGTCTAAACCAGTACATAAACATATGTGTTAAAATGTCAACATATAGGGGGAACCTTCTAAGTTCTGAGATATCTGCCATATTAAAGTAAAATTGAGAATGGAAATGGGGAATGAGTCAAAGAGACAACAACCCGACCAAAGAGCAGAAAAACAGCCTAAGGCCACCAATGGGTCTTCAATACAGCGAAAAAATCCCGCACCCGGAGGCGTGCTTCAGCTGGCCCCTAAACAAAAATATGTACTAGATCAGCCTAATAATAATAATAATGGACGTCATACTAAACTCCGAAATATATAAAAGAAACTAAAATTAAAAATCATACAAGACTAACAAAGGCCAGAGGCTCCTGACTTGGGACAGGCGCAAAAATGCGGCGGGGTTAAACATGTTTTTTGAGATCTCAACCGTGGGCTGCCCCTATACCTCTAGTCAATGTAGAAAAAACAAACACACAGCAATACGCACAGTAAAACTCAGTTTAAAAGAAGCCCGAGTCCGATGTCAGAATAGGAAACAAAAAAAACTAAACAAAATGACAATGATACATAAATTAACAAAGGACTACTAGCAGTTACTGACATGCCAGCTCCAGACCTTAAACTGATTGAAAGATTATGTCTTCAGCATATGAATATCAAGCACATAAACTCTGTTTTGATACACCTAACAATTATTTACAAAATTTTTTACAAAAAGTTAGATATTTAGATAAAGTTGAAAAGATAAAAAAAATTCTCTTAATACAGAGATGCATATCTGTAGTTTTAACCTTTAAATGTTTCGATTTTGAATCTAAGATTTTGCGGTTTTTCAACTTTAAGATAAAAATTTAATGTTTATGTTTCATTTGTACGATTATGGTGATTACTATTGAACCTATAAAGGTGTGATATCTATAATTATCTGACATAGTAAAAATACCTTCTGCTTCGCCGTCGTGTAGAAGATAATGTGAAGTATCAGGTGATAAACCGAAACATCTGCCTCAAATTTTGAGGGTCCGGATGAGGGGTCTTCATTTCAGTAATACTATTGGGCCATTTTTTCTATTCTTTAGTTTTGCCATTATTTTTTATTCTATTTATTTTAGCACTGTATTCTGTTTTTCTATTTGTCATTTTTTTCTTTTCTTAATTTTTTCCCAATTAATCTCTATTCCGTAAACCCCATCCAGACCATCAATTATTTCCTATTACCGTATTTGATGGATTTATGTCAATACTTTTTCAAGATTTACATAAAAAATAAAAATAACACTTTATAGATTCATGCACCCGAAGCGCTATTCTGGGTTTAACTTCACCAGAAACGCTCAAAGCCGAATATTGGGAAGCCAAGGATGTATAAGAACCGAAACAGCTGAAGAGCTATATAACAAACAAAAAAGGACCTAAATAAATTAGCCAAATCCATCTAGATATGTATCAAGGTGATATCATTGATCAGAAGGATTTGGCAATAAACTATTCATAAGATTTGATTTAATCGACAGAATTTCTTTTAAACATTCAAAAAAAAAGGGGGGGGGGATACGCACCAAGGGGACATTCAAAATCTAATGAAATGAAAAGAAATTGACAAAAAAAACCAAAAAAACGAAAAATGTGAAGCAAGGCAGACAAGTACACAAAGCACTATATAAAAAACTGAAGATTGAACAACATGAACCCTACCAAAAACCTTGGTGTGATCCTAGGTGACAAATTCGGTTAAAAGATTTAATATAAGGACAATCAAATATCGCAAAATACCAAACAGAGACCCCCGTTTTTCCGTATAAAAAAGACAAAATATAAGATAAAAAGGCATTAATAAATTTGTTTCTCGTCGGACGCGCTGAAAGTTAGCTCCATCACTTTGCATAATTATAAGAACAGTCTTTCTTCGGAGAAGAACCTCTTTTTAAGTGAAATGAACATAAAAGTTTTGTGCTTTTATTTTATCGTACTAGTTTATCAGAATACTTTATCAAATGCGGAACAACTCTACAAAATCTCTCTTACATGCAAATAAAATCTTGCTTTGTGTCCATGGTAAGAAATGAAAATAATCTTTTGGTCGTAGCTAAAATATGACCTATGAATGGCAATTACGGTATTGAATGTCCTCCTGTTCTGGTACATCTAAACTCTCACGCCTCCAGATTAAGGGTACCAGTTCAATGATAAGTGATGAATACATTGATAACAATTTGTGATATCAAAGTATGGAAAGTTTGGCTTGGTAATTTTTTCTTTCGCTAAATCTTATTCCTTTTTAAATGGACTACAGAATTGAAAAAGGATAAGTCATGCAGAAGTATCAGTTTTTCTTATTCTATATTCGGATATTTTGTTTCTTTGGACATGTGCAAAGTTTAGGTAAGTCATTATTAGTATCCATTGTTGGAATTTTATTTTAAGCTCTGAATGATTGATAAAATAAAATACGCAAATTGCATAAGGTCAGTGATTTAGAAGTAAACGTTTATCAAACAATACGAACAGAAAATAAAAAAAAAAAAAAAAATTTAAACGAACAACTAAAACTTTCAATGATCACCTTTATAAAAAAAAATAATCATGGCTTCTGTAATCGACCTATATGGTATACTGCTAAACAGATGAAAAAGCAAACCAAAACAAAAATAACAAAATAAAACGATTCAAAAACCATTTCCATTCTCAATTTTAAAAGAAACAATTTCCACCATATCAGATAGACGTTTCGTTTTCTTACAAAAATTCCGTTAAATTAATGTTTCAGATCTATACAAATGCACAATTTTTCGTCCGTATGTGTTAAGAGATTACGTACTTATAGCCTGTTTTTTTCTATAAATAAGTATATAAACTGTATACTAAAAATGAGAGGCACAATCAGCATGGGCGAAACAAGCAATATTCCTGCTTTAAAAGAGAGGCGAAAGATACCAAAGGGACATTCAAACTCATAAGTCGAAATTAAACTGACAACGCCATGGCAAAAAAAAAGGAAAAAAATCAAAAGACAAACAACATTATACAAAACACAACATAGAAAACTAAAGAATGAGCAACACGAATCCCACCAAAAACCAGGGGTGATCTTAGGTGCTCCGGAAGGGTAAGCAGATCCTGCTCCACGTGTGGAACCCATCGTATTGCTTATGTAATTTTTCATTTATCTTTCAGATCAGAGCGGAGGTGTTAGTTTAACTAATATATGGCAACAAAACGCTAATACTATGAATCAGATGTTGGGAGGTTTTTCTCCGTGCAAGATGGAATTTTCTGGTCCCAGTAGTCAAATGAGTTATGGAAACCAGTTTGGTAATTTTAAGCCTGGTACCGTTGGAAAGAGATCTGTTGAGAAGACAGGTAAATTGAAAAGAAAACAAGTCCGTTCATCAGGTTCATGCAATTTAGCGTACATTTTTGTAATTGTGTTACCAGAAACAGAAACAGACTTATGGTTGCTTTATCTATAGATAATCTTCAATTGTGAAATAAATACTACCTCCAGGAAAATCCTATCACAAATTTGACTGAAAATTTCTCAGATTTAGCAATATTGAAATAAAATTAAGTTTTGTAACCAATCTAAGGCATGATCAATTTACATGCAGGGCTGCTACGTCTGGTATAAAACGGTCATTAGAACTAAGAAAAAGATAACCAAAACAGTCTTATTTTTTCGATAGATACTGTAAACTTAAATTCGTATCGTGATTGTATTGCCACGATTAATTTTTCAGTTTAACTTACGATTTAAGAGGACAGTGTCTTTATTTTGCACAAAAAATCTTTTGAAAATCACACATTACGCATGCGCAATTGACATTACTCAAAATCAAACTCGTGATGTATCTCTTTATATGAGAAGTGAAGAGGAACAGTTGATGAATAGTAAGACATTCTAGTTTACTAAGTCTTGCTGAATAAAACGAATACTGCCAGAATTGAGCCATGAAGGATTAGTTTATCTAACTTAATTTCATAGTTACATTCATGCCGGCCCAGCTACGAGATTTGTTCAATAGATATAAGAAGATGTGGTATGAGTGCCAATGAGACAACTCTCCATCCAAGTCAAAATTTATAAAAGTAAACCATTATAGGTCACAGTACGGTCTTCAACACGGAGCCTTGGCTCACACCGAACAGTAAGCTATAAAGGGCCCCAAAAATTACTAGTGTAAAACCATTCAAACGGGAAAACTAACGGTCTAATCTATATAAAAACGAGAAACACTTATGAACCACATCAACAAACGACAACTACTGAATATCAGATTCCTGACTTAGGACAGGTGCAAACAAATGCAGCGGGTTTAAACGTTTTAATGGTACCAAACCTTCACCCTTTGCACTTTTCTGTCTGTTTTCAGAAAATTGTCCTTGCCCAGGTGTTGACAGTAAAGGATGTCCGACGTGTGTTTGTAGTACTTCGGGTAAGTAGACAATTAATCTTATAGAAACCAATGACATGGTTAAGGTGAGATAACTCTTTATAAATACTGTCTCACAATGCACGTGAAACATAATTCAAAGTATGTATCACATAGAAGCTTGTAATATATATTTATGAAGATAATTGGCACAAACATACCAGCGACTTTCTGGAGTTACCCCTCTTAACGTCGGTACATTTACTTTGCTTATATATGACTGTTTTAACATTTTTGTATGGTATAATAGATAATGTTTCTATTTTGTCTGGTTGTTTATGTTCTGTTATACTGGTATAATTGCATTCAGTACTTTTCCAATTTACAAAATTTAACCCAGTTCGGAAGTCACACAAGTTTTATGGCTATACTTTCAATTACTTTTAAAACGTAGAAAGATCCATTATTTAAAATCTTTATGAGGTGTGTATAGAAATTTGTTGTTGTTTTTATTTAAGGACTCAACTATTCAGTGAAAATAACATGTATCAAAATTAAATTATTTAAGGAATCATTTTATTATGACTGTAATATCTTTTCTGTCAATGAAGAAATAACATCAAAAATGTGGTGCACACTGAATAACCCGCGTAGCCGGGTTATTTTAAAGTGTGCACCACATTTTTTATGATATTTCGAATAGACAGAAAAAATATTACAGTCATTTCTTATAATTTAATTCTTAATTCCATTTTAAACCGGAGTAAATCATGAAAAAGCGTTGATGACGTCATGGTCACATGACAAAATTATGTCTATGAGCCCAGGGGTTAAAAAAATTTGTTACAGCTCACTAGCCCAGGACTTATTGGTAGCAGGATTTTACTAGCCCTGTTGAAAGAGCTGCTAGCCCATCAAAACTGACCTGCTAGCCCGAGTATACCTTTCAAATTTAGAGTGGGTGTCCCTTGTTTTGAATGCTGCATTATACACGGTATTTGATAAAATAAATCAAATAAATTTTTGTTTTATTAATTATAACAAGGATCTCTAGACATCTTTTTGGATATCCCTTGTACTATGGGTTAAATATTTTCGGGCACAGAAAACATGTTCATTGATAGTCATGTTAAACCAGTGGTTCAATTCGTATATTTGTTGTTCCCACATACAAAGCAGACTTTTTATCAGCGAGATCGGGAAAATAACGGCAATATTCATAAAAAAATCATCTCTTGTTTATCATGAGTAACAGTCGACCTTGCCCATGGGGAATCTTTCTGTCCATGACACTATAGATGTTTTTTCCGCTTTTCCTGGTCTTATTTGGCATTTTTTGGGATAAATTTTCAGCCTCATTACCCCCTTCATCTACCGTTTTTCGTTTTAAAACTGACAAAGTTCCTGTGGTGGCCGTACTAAAATGTTTAGAAATAATTTGTGCATGGTTTCAAGCTCAAATTAACAGCTGTCCGACAAGACAGGTCAATATCGATCATTACATCATACACCCAAATACCATTAATTGAAAATCTCGGCTTAAGCAATGTACAATAACCCCTGTACTGAGAAATTGATATTGAAAGTACGTGAATTGCGATCAATACATGATACCGGTCCACCCAGAGTTAGTTGTTCTATTTTTAAAACATGTACAAAATCGGTTCAAATTCTTGGAATCCCGGATGACGTACGTAATTGAATCTGATTGGCTAAGATAGAATAGTGATGAGGGGATTTTCCACTTACTATTTTGGAAATGCCAAGAATTGTTTGTTACTAGTCCGTCGGGCATATTCGGTTACAAGTTTTAATTGCCCGAAGTGTAAAAGTCTAGTCCCGGGCGTCGGGCTAGTGGATTTTTTAACCCCTGTGAGCTGATAAACAAAACAACGTCAGCCAATCGGAAGACGCGTTACATCCAAAATTAAATTATTTAAAAATATGTTTTAGCTAATGTTGACTTTTAGAATTTGACAATATACTTAAAAGATATGAAACACCATCAAACAAACGCCCACATTAGTAAGGTTTTACTGCCAGAGACGTCCATGGATAATTTTGCATCGAAATTCCGTCTGCATTTTCAGTTGACAAAAACTTTTTTATGGTTAAAGACTTCATAAATACTGATGATTTTTTTCGATTTATGCTATTTTATTGCCCCACTCATCTTTTGGTACCCTCTTCCCGTTTTAATGTATATAATCTGAAAGCGTTAAAGACAAATAACAGAACCAAAAATATTTTGTCATATTTTCATTTAAAAATGTTGTTGTTTTTTCTTTGCATTGGTTGTTGCTGTTTATATATTAATTTCAGAAACTGTGATTTAATGTTCGAAATGTATTGTATATTAAACATTGTACCTTGATGTAAATAAATCATATATCAAATATGTAGATAAATATCTGTTTTGTGGAGTCAGTTTAAGAGTTTTTTTAAATTTGTAGGAGACGGACAGGTTGAAGGATTGGTACAACCCAGCACAACCTCTGGCACTGTTCTTCCGTTAGCAGAATTTAAACTAACCAATCAAACCCGTTCTTTTAAAAATTTCACCACCACAACATTTCAATCAACAAAAGAAACATACCAAGAGATGTCGACTGTTTCAACAACTTTTTCCGAAAAATCCAATGTCAACAGTTTTATTATCGCTACCATGCCCAACAAGAAACTTCAAGGAAAACAAGATGATTTAACACAAGAAAATAAGTTGAACGATAACCAAAATTTTCAGGACCATTCGGAACAAACTAAAAACTCTACCGGAAGTACACGCGTCGTTCATTTACCCTTAGACGACACTACCGTATATATCGGAATTGTCACTGGTTTAGCTACTGTTTTATGTTTCGTAACAATTACCTCGTTTGTTTTTCTTTATAAATGGCGGAAAGCAACTGAAAATTTAAAACATGAACAAAATGAGTTATATTTTACTGAAAAGTCATTCAGAATAAGCATGGAGAGGCAACATGGTAAAAACCAAGACGATGAACATGAACAAGAAAGGTCTGTTTCAATGTCTTCAAACTACCCTACTCCGCCAGCTTCAGATATTAGCTTGGACTCTGTATTTACCGTTGATCAAACCACTGATGTGAAATCTCCAATTAACTCCCCTTCATACGGGGAACAGCTTTCTGCGCCGCTGATGTCGCCTGGGTCGAATGTCTTCCTTTACCCTCCTGAAGCATACCGCCACGAATATCTTGAATTGATGTGAACCCTCGTTAAGTTGTAGAACATTGAAAACTAGTGCATTAATGTTTGACGAATACAATATATGAGTATCACGATACACGAAAGTTAATTTCCAAATATCTACATATGTGATGGTGAAGTGAAATAAAACCGTGTTTTGTTTATTTGTTCTATGGGTATAAAATTAGAAATAAAATGTACATATTTATGCCATGAAGATGTATTAAAGTTCACGAAAATGTTTTAAAGGTTACATAAATAACTTGTTCCTATAATATCTGAATTATACAGTCATAGGCAGATTTTAGTAGTGTGTTGGTCGACATTGATAGAATGGAGTATGCACCCGTCAGTTAATCACGGAAGACCTCTATTTACTTGAGCCTGCTGAAGCCCTGATGTCAGACACCATCTTATGTAACATTCGTAACAGTTTAAATCAATGTGACAAACCTTTAAATCACAGAACTGTGCATGTCGAAATCCGGATGATGTAATAACATAACGCTTTTCACTATGTTTGTCGAAACAAATGAGTTAATACCTCACTATGTGATGCATAGGTACGTAGGGACAAGACTCTGTATTAAGCCCCCTGCCACAGTCTATTCCCTACATTATCATAAATCCCCGATTTTCCAATATATATATATCAGTTATTGGTACCATATGTGTTTTTTTTTTGTCTAAATATACATGTTTGCTATCACTCGACTATAGACTGTAGCGAAAGGTTGCTAACTTCGTTCCAAGGAATTGGGCACAGGGCGGTATGAATTGTTTTAAACATAGGCGAGTAAGGAAACGAATTTGTGTTGAGCAGCCCATAGTCCCTTCCCTTCATTATCATAAATCCACGATTTTCCAATTCGCTCAATAGTCGAGTGGCAAGTTGATAGTATATATTATACAGTCATATATAAAAATATTACATATGGTTTTATGTTTCTTGTTTCTCATTGCTTTATTTGGTCACATGTTTCCCAATATATATTCTGTATTTTTTCACTATCTTGACATATTGACTCGACGTTACTATTTTTAAAAATGATATTGACTCCTTGTTACTAAAAGTAGTAACATAGAGTCAATATCATTTCTAAAAATAGTAACATCTAGTCAATATTATTTCTAAACTTACACTATTAACATATATAATATATAAATTAAGCACTTTTACTCAGTCAATACGTTACATATGGACCTGTTATTTTATATTGAACCTTGGACTTCGTCCTCGGTCAATATAATCTGGACAGGTCCATATATAACGTATTGACCTCGTCAATATCCCATAATTGATCAATATAGCATATTGGTATATATAATGGTACAAATAACTAATAGATACTGGGGATTTAATATAATGAAGGGGAGAGACTATAGGGGCTCAACACAGAGTTCTTCCTCGCTCACCTACCTATGTCAATAACTTGTCGTAACCCATATTATTCAAGACCCTAATGCTAGAACCCATGTCAAAACTCAGGTGTCAGACCCCATGTCACTCAAAAACAAGCCAAAACGGTTATTTAACGTTTACTGGGGCAGACCCAGTTGTAATAATTTGCATGTGCATGTTGATGTAAAATCATTAATGTCCGGCGGCCAATATTACAAAATAATCCAGGCAGGAGAGAATATACAATCTGAATATGAACTCTGCTAAGCTCGACAGACTGAGCTGAATATTTTATGTTCTGATTCGAAATTAAGGTAACAGTGAACTGGAAGACACGTGAAACCATGCGGACACATTATTTTGACTCAAACAATTACAAGATTCGTTAAATTGAATTCTATGGCTGGCATAAGTGATTAACATCCAGCCACAAATACCATATATGCATATTCTTGACGAAATATACATTAGTATACAATATTCGTACATGGAAAACCAGGAGACTTTAGTATATCGCTGCGTGTTATCTGTACACCTGTATTTGTATAGTAGAAAGGTCGATTGCAGAATAAATAGACATTATATAAATAACACATAGCTAAGAGGGTGATAGAGCAGATTGTTACCCCGAGAAAACATGGTCAACTGAGGCGAAGCCAAGGTTGACAATGTCTTTTCGAGGGGTAACAATCTGCTCTATCACCCTCTCAGATATGTGTTATTTAATTTATTATACTGAATGTTCTGTTATTACTGTCGATTAAGTTTCAAATTCAAAGTAATAAACTATGATGTCTTGATATACTATGATATACTAATAAGAACCATCCGTATTTAATAAAGCGCACACTTGATCAAGCGACTCCGTGAAGGGTAATAGAGTATTTGCCATAGGATAGAGTCGTATTTAATAAAGCGCACATTTGATCAAGCGTCTCCGTGAAGGGTAATAGAGTATTTACCATAGAATATAGTAAATTGTCTCCCTCGTATTAACCAATCAAAATCTGGCATTTTGACATGAAGTATAATAATATATGTTGTTATTGGCTTTGAACTAGCTGTCAGTAACTGCGAGTGCTCTCGGATCTCTACTTAGGTGTCTTTTTGTTGTTAGGGATGATGGATGGGTAAATACGTATACCCTGCCACGTCCGGTCAGTGTTTTTGTTTGATGTTTTTCTGCTTTGTGTCGATCTGATGAGTTTAGCCTTTTTCAACTGATTTTTATAGTTTGTTCTTATCTTGTGCTGTTACACCACTGTCCCAGGTTAGGGAGGGTTGAACGCTCACAAACATGTTTAACCCCGCCACATTCTTTATGTGCCTGTCCCAAGTCAGGAGCCAGTAGTTCAGTGGTTGTCGTTGGTTCATGTCTGTCATATTCGTTTTTCGTAAATTGTTTTGTTATAAAATAAATTAGTTTTCTCAATTGAATTGTTTCATATTTTTCATGTCGGGGCCTTTGATAACCGACAATACGGTATGGGGTTTTCTCATTGTTAAAGGCCGTACGGTTGCCTATAATTGCTTACATCCACTTTATTTGAAAGTAGGGCTAGGATGAAATTTGAAAAAAAATAGGCAGGACAGGAGTTTTGAGTAAAAAAAAGGCAGGATGAGATTATTTGCACAAAAAAAAGGCAGGATGACAATTTAGTTAAATAAAAAAGTCAGGATAAACTAAAAAAAAAAGGCAGGACCGAATAGAGTGAAAAATAAAAACGCAGGACCGAATAGAGGGGAAAATAAATAGGCAGGACAAAATTTTTCATCCTAGCACCCTCCCCCCTCCCCCCCCCCCCCCTCCCCCATAAAAATCAAATGGTAGCTCCCTAAATCTGTAAAGGAGTAGGCCCAGTAAGACCCCTTTTTGGCCCCAAAATATAGCAGTTTTACAAAATTGTTTAGCTATTTATTGAAAAGAAGAATACTTCTGTTACATAAATATGGACTGTTTTTGACAATAATATGCACATGTATCGGGTACTAGCATCATTAAGTCATGCTAAATTACTGAAATCTTCAAAATTTTAGCATTTTGGTTAATTTTTAGACAGATTCCGTCTGAAATGGAAGTGGCTGCATTTGTGTTGATTCTTAATATCTAAATGTAAGTTGTATTTGATGATAATACATAACATATATAAAGGTTGATAATGAACACGGATGCGGCCACTTTCATTTTTGACAACAACCATCTGAAAAGTGACATATTATGGCATATTTGATAGATTTTTCATATTTAAGCTTGAATTTGAGCGTCTTTAATGACTAAATCAGTTCAAATCTTTCACAAAAAATAAAATGAATCAACCGAAGTAGACACTTAAGTGTTTAAAAAGTGTCCAAAATCTTTCATCAGATGAACCTTAATTTTGAGGCCAAAATCGGCCCTTACTCCTGTTTTCAAATTTCAAAATTTGTATGTTTGACACATTCTGTCGAATGTAAAAAATAGTATTTATTTAAGCAACACGACAGGTGTCACGTGCGGAGCAGGATAAGCTTACCAATCCAATTTTATAACAACTATGAACACAAAAATGTAACTTTCAGCAGGTCATATCCTTGTTCTTGGTACGATTCACTATGTTGATCAAAATACTCAGAACCTATCACACAAGAAGGCTTTCCAGCACAATAATTATTCATAATATCTGTAATATTGTCACTTGGTTTGATATAGCTTGACGAGATATCACAGTCCGGCATTTTACTCTGTCGTTTATATGTGTACCGTGTAATGCTCACGTTAGTTATTACAACTGATGTCGACTCAGGGCAGATTATACTGGTTCCACCTTGATTTCCAGACGGTTTACAAACCATCAACCAGTTTTCTGAAATGGAAGCAAAAGTTATTTTTTGGGAACTTAAAGAATTCATATATCGTTTTATTAAATTGAATAATTGTTGATTGTTTGCTTCCATGCAGTGGAAATCGTTTCATACTAATTTAGGACGATAAACCGATTACAATAATTACAATATGTGGGTTCTGTAAAATAGGCCGACCGGAGTGATGGGCGGGAAATTTAGACTGACACTAGAAATAACAGAATGAGGGATAGAGGACACAACAATTTTGCCTTGAAACATGCCACTTACGAATTAGATAAAGAGTGTTTCCTATGGTTCTTTAAAGCGGAAGAGCATGGCACTCTTACATGTACTACACGATGTATCGGCGTTAACGTTCCCATTAGTAATAGACGTTGCTGCGTATTTATATATCCCGCACAGCCAAACGAAAAACCCACTTTGCCAAGGGTTTAATTGGCGTTCGGAAAAATGTTCAAGTGACTACCCTTGTGCAATATTGCTTTTGTTTTTGTGTTTTGTTTCTTAGAAAAGCAAGAATGTGGACTGGATATGCTTGAGTAAATGGACAAATATATATTGCTGCTTGTGTCAATTGTCAAATATTTATTGATGCTTGAGACAATTGGCAAATATAAAGTGATGCTTGAAAAGATGGACAAAAATATATTGCTGCTTGTGTCAATAGACAAAAATATAGTGATGCTTGAGACAATTGTCAAATATAAAGTGATGCTTGAGACAATTTGCAAATATATAGTAATGCTTGAGAAAATAGTCAAAATATATATTGCTGCTTGTGTCGAATTTCAAATATATAGTGATGCTTGAGACAATTGACAAATATATAGTGATGCTTGAGTCAATTGGTAAATATATAGTAAAACTTGAGACAATGGCAAAGATATAGTAATGCTTGAGACAATTGGCAAATATATAGTGATGCTTGAGACAATTGGCAAATATATAGTGACGCTTGAGACAATGGGCAATTATAGAGTGATGCTTGAGGCAATTGATAAATATATGTTGGTGCTTGTGACAAATGGCAAATATATAGTGATGTTTTTTTGCAATTGGCAAATATATATTTTTCTTGTGGCAATTGGCAAATATATAGTGATTCTTGATGCAATGGACTATTATGAATTACTGCTTGTAGCGATTGGCAAATATATTTCTGCTTGACACAATAGACAAATACATTTTTGCTTGAGACAATGAACACATATATACTACTGATGCTTGAGGCAATGGACAAATACAAATATGTAGATATGTCTGCCTATGTGTAGTGACAACTGTCAAGTATACCTTCTCCATCGGATTTCACTTTAGAAAATTTATAAAGTGCCTAGAAAATCAAACTAACAATGTAAGAGCAGATCTGATTCTTTACTTACTTCCCAACAGGGATTGGAAACTGTACTTTTCACTTCTCACTTCTACGTCACTACCGCCTAAGTTTGCGCAGACGCCTCATCCCCTACCCTAACTATAACTGATAAAAATCAGCTTTCGTTTCGGGAGGTGTTACCTTCTCGTAAGTATTAAGGATGTACTTTGGTGAAATTAAATAAATCAAGAATTTAAAATTGATACTATTAGTAAGAGGAGCATAAGTTAAGGAACAAAATTGATAGGTTATGGAGCTCAATTTTTAAAATGGCGGGAAAAGGCTGACTCAAACTTTTACCTTATATTTGCATTGGTATTATTTGGGTCTGAAATCGCAAGAAAAAAATCTAGAATCTGCTTTAATTTTGGTAAATGGTTTTTTATGAGATATTGAAGTCTAACATGAAAAGAAAAATGGGTGTTATGGGGCAAAATATTTTACCCTGTATCGTAGGAAAAAAAACCAAGGAGTCCGAACATCTAACAAAAATTCACAAAACTCATCTAATTACATCCTTAAACAAGGACATCTAATCACAATACACGAAATATTTTCAAATGTACAGGAATGATCACCTACTCATCTCTTCAATATAATTACAAGATGCAATCATATTTTTAGAGGCATACAATCACTATGAATTTATAATTAGATATGTCGATGATGTCTGCATATGTGGAGTGACAACTGTCAGTTATACCTTGTCAATCTGATTTCTTATGATTAAGAAGTATCAGGCGTTATAATATGTATATATATCAATGGCTACTTGAGAAAAAGAACTCAGATAAAACGAGACCACCGAGCTCGAGGCGGTGTAGGTTAAGCAATACTATAGTAACCAGGAAAGTCACCGAATGAGCGTTTTTATATAAAAAAAATACCAATTGTATTCAAATGTGTACTGAGCAAACTTTATTTCTATCTGTGTTGTTTTTCGAAGAGTGTGATGTTAAAAAATGCTTTATTTAAAGCATTTAGGGTAAAATATTCAAAGCGTCCAGAAAATCAAATAAAGCACCGAGAAGAGGAAGTTTTTTTTTCCACATAATAAAGAATCTATTTCAAATAGATTCTTTATTATGTGGAAAAAATCACGTAGTACAAACTTTGTAATATTAAGTTTGAGCAAATAGCTTTTAATTTTAAGCATGGTAGTCAAAGATATTTGAAAAATGTTAATGAATTATTCAAGTATGCCTTTTTGAGTCGACGATAACTCACATTTAAATATGATTTAATTTTGGATGTTACAAGTCTTCTGATTGGCTGAAAGATTTTTGTCCATCAGCTCATAGACATAATTTTGTCATGTGACCGTGACGTCATGAACGTTTTTTTTTACATTATTTACTCCTTAGAAATGAAATTTAGAATTAAACAATAAGGTATGACTATAATTTTTTTCTCTGTCTATTCGAAATAACCACAAAATTGTGTGCACACTACCATATTTTTGATGTTATTTCTTCATAGATTGAAAAGAATATTACAGTCATTCTTTAAATAAACCGTGACAAAGTTAAATTTTTCGTAACTGCTTTTCTAATGATTTAGATCCCTATCCAGAAACATAACTCCACAAAAAAAACCCTAATTAAATATTTTCCGATAACTATTCGAAATTTTTTCGTAAAAGATGCAGAACACTTTTTTACTGTAAACCAACTTATTTTCGCGGATACTTTAATTTCGCAATTTTCAAATTTACTTGATGTAGATAAATAAGGAAAAATTAATCCAAGTGTAACATATTCGCGACGATTTATATTCGCGTTATATTTTACTCGCGAAAGTCGCGAAAATAAATCGCTCGCGAAAATTAGTTGGTTTACAGTATTTATTCCTTTAAGTATCTTATAACAATTCGCCGACTTTATTCAAGAGGTGCATATAAGCTTTTTTCGCAGGTTTTTTTTTTAATTCTGTTCATCTCTTTCCTTTATCCATGCGCTGTCTTCTAACATCGACTTTTAGTATTTGATGATATCTTACCGATTTTTTGTAGCCTCTCTTTTTAAGCATATTACCAGAATTTGTCAGAAGAATAATATTCTTGTATATTTAAAAAAAACCTTTCTGTATATTTTATCGTTTTAACAAACCTTTGAGTAATTTATCACAGAACGCTGGCTTAGCATAGACAATACTGAAAATGATAGCACCAGTTAAACTAAAAATGGCCACCAATGAGGAAACGATACCAAAAACGCACATTCGGTTCTTCTTTGTTTTTGCTAATCCAATAAGTTTTTCATACTGGTGTGAAATACGATTAGGAAATGTCTTCTTCGTTTTTTCATTGTTGGTTGGCTGGCAGTTATCGTGTTCCTCATCAGTTTCTGCACGTGGCACGGGTACGTGAATGTCGTCATAGATGTGTGTAGATCTGTCACGTGAAACCGTAATTCCAGACGACATCAGATCGTATTTTTCTCGTTTTTTTAAACTAATTTTGTTTGATGTACTTTGTGTACCACTGAATCTTTTGAACTATACTAACGCAATCGAAAATGATGATACACACAATTTAGGGAACTAAAATTATTTACAATCAGTACGCGTTGTGTTTGAAATTAAGCAGTCGGGATCCTACAAGACGGAAACTGTTAAATACGACCATTAGTTGCTGTTTTTGTGAGTTTTTGTGGTTTTAACATTTTGAACATTGACTCCACAAACTGTAGGTATCCACCATAACGTATCAGATTTGAAAAAAGGAAAATGGCCCTAAACATTTTAAGAAAACAGAAATTAAGCCTTCCCATCTTGATCCTCTTCTATTGCGATAGCATGGAACAAGATTTTAGATTTAGATCTTTGAATTTTGTATTTACCATCGGGGTCAATTATTGAAGACTGTATGTCGCACTCTCTGTATCTTTTGTTTATTTATGTCGTTTGGTTGCTGTCTAATTGACGTATTTTTTGTTCATTGGTTTGCATGGAACAAAATAGATATGATTTTGACAAATGCATGAAACATGGCTCAGAACGTATGGTCTTAAAACTTGATACGAACCAGTTGTATTGATAGGAAAACCTAATTATGATTTCCTGAGCAAATACGGAAATATATTGTTTTAGATAATGAGGAAACAATATGGACTATTTAGACAATTTGATGTCAAAATTCAAGTGTTTGAAGTTAAAAACTGTTTTCATTTTGTAAAAAGAAAAAAATAAATATCTGATAGACTGTTTTTCCTAGAACGTATTATTTTTGTGTGGTCAAAGGCATCGACTATTTACCTATTGTGGAGGGCATGCTTTCTTCAAAAAATAAAATGTTTGATTCTAATTATCTTGATAAAAATATTGTTTCAGAAGGACAGAGAAAAATAGTTTGCTTCAATTAAAAATTAGGGGGTAAATAACATTTAAACTCCCCCAAAAAATCGTTTTCTTATATTTTATTGGAAACAATTTTTATTTTTAATTAAAGCCAAAAAAGGTTGTGCACCCTAAAGAGCAAAAAAAAAAACCAACAAAAAACAAAAAACAAAACATGCCCCATCCGCCATACACAAGAAAATGTCAGCGCTATATTAGTCAGCTGTCTAAATTAACAGAGATTGATTGGTTGATGAACATTTTCATTTCACGTGGCAGATTAAAGAATTCGGAGGATTCGATTGTTGGAGGTCGGTATGATCTGTCAAATATTTTTGGTAAATCTCGTTTTATCCTATTTAATGTGTTTTATAGCCAGGAAATAAAATGTTAATGTACTATCATTAAACCTGCTTTGGGATATTGAATCCGGGATTTTTTTCCCCTTATTGTTTACATAGTAACAGTGCATAGGAAGTCATTCTTTGACTGTTTTGACGTATTTACACTGAATTCATTGGATGTGTACTGAATGATACATGTATTATAGTCTTGGATACATGATGGTTTTATAAGTTGTTATTGGCTCTGAACTAGCTTTCAGTGGATAATTTTTTTGCGGATATATTATTTCGCGTTTTGCTCTTTCTTTATAAATACAAGAAGATGTGGTATGAGTGTCAATGAGACAACTCTTCCATTTCGCGCCGATTTAATTTCATGATTTTCAAATGTACTTAATACATTTAAATAAGTGAGGATCTAAGTTTTACTTATTTACAACGATCTATATTCGCGATTTATTTCTACTCGCGAAAGTTGCGAAAATAAGTCGATCGCGAAAATTAGTTGGTTTACAGTATTACACGTCGAAGACAATGCTGGATATAATGATTTATATTAATAAAATAATAACACCATTTTGCTACTAATTCAAATTGGAAAGCTAGAGGTACAATGTTACCGTCGTCAACATCCGATGCCAAGCATCCTACCGAATGAAAAGCTCTAAATAGTCTAGAGTCGGCAGAGCAGATCTAATCTTACGCGTAAACACTCCGGGAGAGAGGGACTGACCAACATAAAGACAGACATACAAAATTAGTTACGGGTTATGTTCTTCTCATATATTTTATGATGATATGATACTAAACCCCTAAGGGATTGTGCTTGATTTTCATAAGATGAATACATAATCTTTAATCAGTTTAATTGAGGTCTGGAGCTGGCATGTCAGTAACTGGTAGTAGTTCTTTGTTAATTTATGTATCATTGCCATACTGCTTAGTTTCTTTTGTTACCTATTCTGACATCGGATTCGGACTTCTTTTGAACTGATTTTTTAATGTGCGTATTGCTGTGTGTTTGTTTATTCTACATTGGCTAGAGGTATAGGGGAGGGTTGAGATCTCACAAAACATGTTTAACCCCGCCCCATTATTGCACCTGTCCAAAGTCAGGAACCTCTGTCCTTTGTTAGTCTTGTATGTTTTATAATTTTAGTTTATTTATATGTTTTGGAGTTTAGTAGACAGACAGACATATAGCAAGCCAGAGCGACAGACAAACATTAAAGACAGAGAAAGTGAGAGATAGAGGTAAAAAGTATTACAAGTTTTTTTTAGCACCTATGAACACAAAAATGTAACTTCCAGCAGGTCATATCCTTGTTCTTGGCACGATTTGCTATGTTTATTTAAATACTTAGAATCTATCACACAAGAAGGCTTTCCAGCACAATAAATTCTCATATAATCCGTAATATTATCACTTGGTTTAATACAGCTTGGCGAAACATCACAGTTCGGCATGTTCGTCTGTCCCGTATAAGTGTACCATGTAATGTTCACTTTAGTGATCACAACTGATTTCGACTCAGGGCAGATTATACTGGTTCCACCTTGATTTCCAGACGGTTTACAAACCATCAACCAATTTTCTGAAATGGGAAAATATACATGTAGTTTTTTTTTTATTTCAAACCCTTAATATTAATATATCTTTATTATTAGATTGGATGATTGTTGATTGCTTGCTTCCAGTGGTAATTGTTTCATATTAATCTCGGACGAGAACCAACCGTTTACTACAATAGGTGGGTTCTTTGAAATAGGCCGACCGGAGTGATGGGGGGAATTTCGACTGACACTAGAAATAACAGAATGAGGGATAGATGACACAATTTTGCCTTGAAACAGGCCACTAACCAGTACAATAAAGATGTGTTCAAATGGTTCTTTACAGCCAAAGAGCATTGCACTCTTACTACACGATGCATCGGGTAAACGTTCCCATAAGCAACAGACGTTGCCATTTTGTTTAGGGACCAGCTGAAGTGCGGGATTTTTTCGCTGTGTTGAAGACTCATTGGTGGCCTTCGGCTGTTTTCTGCTCTTTGGTCGGGTTGTTGTCTCTTTGACACATTCCCCATTTCCATTTTAAATTTTATGTTGCTGTGTATTTATACATCCCGCACATCCAAACGCACATCCCACTTAGGCAAAGGTTTAATTGGCGTTCAGAAATAAGTCCAAGTGACCAGCCTTGTGCAAATTTGTTTTTCTTTGTTTCTTATAAAAGCAAGAATGTGGACTGAATATGCTTGAGAAAATGGACAAATATATATTGCTGTTTGTGTCAATTGGCAAATATATATTGATGTTTGAGACAATTAACAATTATATAGAGATGCTTGAGAAAATGGACAAATATATATTGCTGATTGTGTCAATTGGCAAATATATAGTGATACTTGCGACAATTGGCCAATATAAAGTGATGCTTGAGAAAATGGACAAATATATATTGCTGCTTGTGTCAATTGGCAAATATATATTGATGTTTGAGACAATTTACAAATATAAAGTGATGCTTGAGACAATTGGCAAAATTAACATGATGCTTGAGATAATTGGCAAATATTAAGTGATGCTTGAGACAATTGGCAAATATTAAGTGATGCTTGAGACAATTCGCAAATATATAATGATGCTTGCGATAATTGGCCAATATAAAGTGATGATTCAGAAAATGAACAAATACTAGTATATATTGCTGCTTGTGTAAATTGGCAAATATATATTGATGTTTGAGACAATTTACAAATATAAAGTGATGCACCCTTGAGACAATCGGCAAAATTAACATGATGCTTGAGACAATTGATAAATATAAAGTGATGCTTGAGACAATTGGCAAATATATAATGATGCTTGCGATAATTGGCCAATATAAAGTGATGATTCAGAAAATGAACAAATACTAGTATATATTGCTGCTTGTGTAAATTGGCAAATATATATTGATGTTTGAGACAATTTACAAATATAAAGTGATGCACCCTTGAGACAATTGGCAAAATTAACATGATGCTTGAGACAATTGGCAAATATTAAGTGATGCTTGAGACAGTATTGTTTTTGAGCAACCAAAATATTGGAACAGCAAAATGTTTTTACCAATCAAGTCATTGTTGTTTCCTGTTTCCAGCTCAATTGACCTGTTTGCACAACTGTCATGGCTGGATTGTTGAGTATTTGCTGGAACACAAATGTATAGATTTAAATGTAATTGCACAACGTGTCAAATATTCAGAAATTTTTATAATACTTCCATGTACTTCATATCTCGACGACAACAAGGTTAATTATGAAAATTAGGTGTGGTATGATTGACAATGGAATCTCAATAGAGACCAAATGACATTACTATACATGTTCGACCTGTTAGTCAAATGCGTTTTGTTAAAATATATTTTTTCACTCTTTTGGTCTTTTGGAATATATTTCGTTTGGGCTTGTATTATATTTTCCTTCGGGTTTATATGATCTGTTCATCCTATTTCGACTCTTTAAAATTCAGAGTCTATCCTAAATTGAGGTAAATTATATGGCCTTCCAAATACCGTTTCGATCCCTAACATCACTGAAGAGACATTAATTGTCGAAATCCGGATATGGTGTACAAAAAAAAAAAAAATCACTTTATTTTTTGCGATATACCATCTTTTCGCAAGTTTATTGTTTTCTGTTTGGTATTAAAATTAATAATTCAGATCCATGTAACATCTGGTGATCAATTTATTTGGTAATCGCCAATGGCAGTCAGCAGGGTTTAAGAACATCAGTTGTTCGACCTGTTAGTCAAATGCGTTTTGTTAAAATATACTTTTCATTTTTTGGTCTTTTGGAAAATGTTGTTTGTGCTGTATTTAGACCCCTCTACCAAGAAATGAGTTTTACATGCACACGTATATACGTTTTGCGGTTTTTATCCAATGCAATCATAGGTTTGAACGTTGTTTTCAATTTAGACTTGTATATATATATTATACAGTTATTTAATATGTAACTATGCAATAGATCAAAATATATTTCCCGAGGTATGGTTGGCTTCGGGCAATAGAACAATGAGCTGATCTTCATACCGAGGGAAATATATTTTGATCTATTGCACTGTTACACATTCAATAACTGTTTTATTACCTTATACAAACTGAGTCAGTTCTAACAAATTCTTAGAAATAAAACACATGAAAGTAACAACTGTATTAATTATAATGTGTAAGGAGCATACATGTACAACCAAAACAATAAACACAAGAACGTTTAAAAGACCCAATTTGATTGGACAACATGAATACCTTTCAACTAATCAGATTTCAGAATAAGAGGTCATAACAGGTCAGTGCAATAGACTGCACACAGGTGCAATAGAACGATAATTTCCAGTGCAATAGACCATGAAACAAAAAATGGCAGAAAAATAGCAAATAATATAGAAATATTAATAAAACAGTAAAATACTCTTTATAAGGTAATAAATATATATATAAGTCTAAATTGAAAACAACGTTCAAACCTATGATTGCGTTGGATAAAAACCGCAATTTTTATACGTGTGCATGCAAAACAATTTTCTTGGTAGAGGGATCTAAATACAGCACAAACAACATTTTCCAAAAGACCAAAAAAGTGAAAAAGTATATTTAAACAAAACGCATTTGACTAACAGGTCGAACAACGGATGTTCTTAAACCCTGCTGACTGCCATTGGCGATTGCCAAATAAACGGATCACAAGATGTAACAAAATGGATCTTTATTTAATAATACCAAATCAGAAAACAATAAACAATAAACTTGCGGAAAAGATGGTATACCGCAAACATGAGGTGCAAAAATTTGTACACCATATCCGGATTTCGACAATTAATGTCTCTTCAGTGATGTTAGGAATCGAAACGGTATTTGGAAGGCCATATAATTTACCTCAATTTAGGATAGACTCTTGAATTTTAAAGAGTCGAAATAGGATGAACAGATCATATAAACCCGAAGACAAATATAATACAAGCCCAAACGAAAAAATATAAATAAGTCTATATTGAAAACAACGTTCAAACCTATGATTGCGTTGGATAAAAACCGCAACTTTTATACGTGTGCATGCAAAACAAATTTCTTGGTAGAGGGGTCTAAATACAGCACAAACAACATTTTCCAAAAGACCAAAAAAGTGAAAAAGTATATTTAAACAAAACGCATTTGACCAACAGGTCGAACAACGGATGTTCTTAAACCCTGCTGACTGCCATTGGCGATTGCCAAATAAACGGATCACAAGATGTAACAAAATGGATCTTTATTTAATAATACCAAATCAGAAAACAATAAACAATAAACTTGCGGAAAAGATGGTATACCGCAAACATGAGGTGCAAAAATTTGTACACCATATCCGGATTTCGACAATTAATGTCTCTTCAGTGATGTTAGGAATCGAAACGGTATTTGGAAGGCCATATAATTTACCTCAATTTAGGATAGACTCTTGAATTTTAAAGAGTCGAAATAGGATGAACGGATCATATAAACCCGGAGGCAAATATAATACAAGCCCAAACGAAAAAATATAAATAAGTCTAAATTGAAAACAACGTTCAAACCTATGATTGCGTTGGATAAAAACCGCAATTTTTATACGTGTGCATGCAAAACAAATTTCTTGGTAGAGGGGTCTAAATACAGCACAAACAACATTTTCCAAAAGACCAAAAAAGTGAAAAAGTATATTTAAACAAAACACATTTGACTAACAATATATATATTGATGCTCGAGATAAGGGACAAATAAATTCAAGGTTTCTTTGCATTGTTTTATTTTTAATTCTGTTCGTCTCTTTTCTTTATCCATGCGCAGTCTTCTATTATCGACTTTTAGTATTTGATTATATCTTACCGATTTTTGGTACCCCTCTTTTTTAATAGATATAGGAAGATGTGGTATGAGTGCCAATGAGACAACTCTCCATCCAAGTAACAATTTATAGCATATTACCACAATTTGTCAGAAAGATAATATCTTCTATGTTTTGAGAAACCTTTCTGTATATTTTTATCGTTTCAACATACCTTTGAGTAATTTATCACAGATCGCTGGCTTAGCATAGAAAATACTGAAAATGATTGCACCAGTTAAACTGAAAATGGCCACCAGCGAGGAAACGATACCAAAAACGCACATCCGGTTCTTTTTTGTTTTTGCTAATCCAACAACTTTTTCGTAATGGTGTGAAATACGCGTAGGGAATGTCTCCTTCGTTATTTTCGGTGGCTGGCAGTAATGTTGTTCCTCAAAAGTTTCTGCACGTGGCACAGGTACGTGGATGTCGTCATAGATATGTGTAGTTCTGTCACGTGAAACCGTTATTCCAGACGACATCAGATTGTATTTTTTTCGTTTTTTTTTTACTAATTTTTTTTATGTACCTTGTGTACCGCTGAATCTTTTGAACTGTACTAAAGAAATCGAAATGACGAAACACACAATTTATGTAATTTTTTAATCAGAATTATTTACAGTCAGTACGTGTTGTGTTTAAAATTATGCAGTCGGAATCAATCGAGACGAAAACAGTGAAATACGATCATTTGTTGTTGTTTATGTGAGACTTTTTTGGTTTTGACGTTTTGAACATCGACTCTTCAAACCGTAGGTCTCTACCATATCGTATGAATTTGACAACAAACCTTATGATAGCCATTGTCGTAAGTACGATGCGTTTTTCTTGAATATACTTCATCCGGTAAAGTCGTGATCAAAAGTTAAAAATATAAAGTGTTGAGAGCATTATCCCCAAAAAATGGACTAAAAAGAATTAAAGTCTAGACCATAATATGAAAAAAGCTTTGCTTATGTGAGTTGCCATTTACAAACTATTACAACATTTATGAATTAAAATACAGATGGAATAAATGAGTTAATGAATGAACTAAATACATGTATAACATAGTAGACAGGTTTTCTTTTCATATTGCATGGAACAAGATTGACAATTTAAATCTTGAAATATTCTATAGAGCATCGGTCGATTGCTGAAGACTGCATGTTGCATTCTTTGTGTCTTTTGGTAGTTATCCATTCGTTTGATGTGTTTGAGCTTTTTGATTTTTGCCATTTGATTAGGACTTATATCTAGATATTGACTATGAGGGTCGGTCGAAAACAAAACTTTACGACAAAAGAGATGATTTCGGCTTCCCAATTGTGAATTTTCATTTTTAGACCAAGAGTTTCAAATGGCGAAGTTGAAATCATCACTTTGTAAATTTTACGGACGCCATCACGGGTTGGTTGACCGTTGTGGAATATCCGTTTCACAGATGATATCGGATATGTTCATTATGTCGTAACTACAATCCCGTTCCCTTTTCACGAATGTGACCTACCGCGTTAGACTATTTACCGGCTTTGTAATAATATGAGCAACGCGACGAGTGCCGCGTGTTGAGCAGGATCTGCTTACCCTTCCGGGGCACCCGAGATCAACCCCAGTTTTTGGTGGGGTTCGTGTTGCTGTTGTACCCCTATTTGTGACATTTTTACCTATTGTGTCTGTTTGTTTTGTTCACACATCCTTGTCAATATAATGGAATTTGATGCGACTGTCATACAAGTGAGAGGTTTAGCGCTTTAAAACCAGGTTTAATCCACCATTTTCTACATAAGAAAATGCCTGTACCAAGTCAGGAATATGACAGTTGTTGTCCATTCGTTTGATGTGTTTGTGCTTTTGATTTTGCCATTTGATTTAGAACTTTCCGTTTTGAATTTTCCTCGGAGTTCAGTATTTTTGTAATATAACTTTTTGGTAATTTATGTATTTTGGTAATTTATGTGTTTCGGTTATTTATGTGTTTTGGTAATTTATGTGTTTTGGTAACTCATGTCTGTCTTTTGGTAATTTATGTCTTTCGGTAATTTATGTCTTTTGGTAATTTATGTCTTTCGGTAATTTATGTCTTTCGGTAATTTATGTCTTTTGGTAATTCATGTCTTTTGGTAATTCATGTCTTTCGGTAATTTATGTCTTTCGGTAATTCATGTCTTTCAGTAATTTATGTCTTTTGGTAATTTATGTCTTTCGGTAATTTAATTTATGTCTTTCGGTAATTTAATTTATGTCTTTCGGTAATTCATGTCTTTCGGTAATTTATGTCTTTCGGTAATTTATGTCTTTTGGTAATTTATGTCCTTTGGTAATTTATGTCGTTGGGTTGCAGTCTCATTGACGTTTATCCCACATCTCCTTTTATTCATTAGTTTTCAGTTCTTATTGCATGGAATATAAAAACATATATCTGTTTATTGCATGGAACATGACCAAGAATGAATGGACTTAAAACTTGATACGAACCAGTTGCATTGATGTGAAAACTTAATTATGATTTCCTGAGCAAATACGGAAATATATTATTTTAGATAATGAGGAAACAATACATAGACTATTTAGACAATATGAGGTCAAAAGTCAAGTGTTTGAAGTTAACACCTGTTTTCACATTGTAAAATGAAAAATATAAATATTTGATAGATTTTTTTCCTAAAATGTTTTATTTTTGTGAGGTCTAAGGCATCGACTATTTACTTGTTGTGGAGGGCATGCTTTCTTCAAAAATAAAATGTTTGATTCTAATTATCTTGATTAAAAAAAAATGTTTTAGAAGGGCAATGAAAAAAAAATTACTTTCATTGAAAATTAGGTAATGACTGAGATTCGTTGTGTTCTTGTATTCTATTGAAAACATTTTTTGGTTTTGATTAAAGCCAAAAAAAGATGTTTTTCTAAGAGGGAGAAAAAAAAAAATGCCCCATCCTCCATTAACAACAAAAACTGAATGGTCGGTGCCGTATTAAATTGGAGGATGAACGCTTTAATGTCCCGGGGCAGATTAAAAATTCGGAAAAGTAGATTATTGGAGGTGGGTATTGGTAAATTTCGTTTTATCCTACTTAATATGTATTAAACACAGGAAATAAAATGTTGATTTAATATAATTAAACCTGCTTTGTGATATTGAGTCGGATTTTATCGTCCTGTTAGTTTACATAGTAACAGTTCACAGGAAGTCATTCTCTGACTGTTTGACGTATTTACACTAAACTCATTGGATGTGTACTGATTGATATTTTAGGCTTGGATACAATATTTTTTTATAAGGTGTTATTGCCTCTGGACTAAGCTTTCAGTAACTGTGGATACTCTCAGATTGGTACTTTCTGTCTTAAGGATGTTCGCTCCTCTGTTTAAAAATAACAAGATTTTTAAATGACTATTATAAATTGATAGTATATAAATAACAGAAATTAAACAGCTGAAAAAAATGATAGGTCAGTGACCTTGTTTTCGAGATATAATCAATTGAAAATATGGCGGGAAATGATTCTCTCTAGATTTTTCATACATTTAACACTGGCACCTTTTGCCTTTCAAAAACTATGAAAAAATAACAAGGATTTTATAAGATTTTCATAAATGGCTGGTCAAACTACATGTATTAAAATTATGAAAAGAAAAGTAGGGGTTAGCGGGGTTTATTGGCACTACATGGATAAAACTAGAGGATTCCGAATATCTGACAAAAAGTCAAAAACAAGAGGAGCGAACATCCTTAAGTCTGTTTGTCAGTTGCTGGTTGTTGTGTGGCTTGTGTCAATATGATGAGTCTGTATGTACTTGTCCTCAGTCAGAATCCTGTATGTGATTAAGTGGATGTCGTTTGTTGGTATTCTTGTCCTCAGTCAGAATCCTGTATGTGATTAAGTGGATGTCGTTTGTTGGTATTCTTGTCCTAAGTCAGAATCCTGTATGTGATTAAGTGGATGTCGTTTGTTGGTATTCTTGTCCTCAGTCAGAATCCTGTATGTGATTAAGTGGATGTCGTTTGTTGGTATTCTTGTCCTAAGTCAGAATCCTGTATGTGATTAAGTGGATGTCGTTTGTTGGTATTCTTGTCCTCAGTCAGAATCCTGTATGTGATTAAGTGGATGTCGTTTGTTGGTATTCTTGTCCTAAGTCAGAATCCTGTATGTGATTAAGTGGACGTCGTTTGTTGGTATTCTTGTCCTAAGTCAGAATCCTGTATGTGATTAAGTGGATGTCGTTTGTTGGTATTCTTGTCCTCAGTCAGAATCCTGTATGTGATTAAGTGGATGTCGTTTGTTGGTATACTTGTCCTAAGTCAGAATCCTGTATGTGATTAAGTGGATGTCGTTTGTTGGTATTCTTGTCCTAAGTCAGAATCCTGTATGTGATTAAGTGGATGTCGTTTGTTGGTATTCTTGTCCTAAGTCAGAATCCTGTATGTGATTAAGTGGATGTCGTTTGTTGGTATTTGTCATATTTGTTTTTCGTTTGATGTTTTGTACATAAACCAGGCCGTTACTTTTCTCATTTGAACTGTTTTACATTTGTCATGGTGGGGCCTTTTTATAGCTTGATATGCGTTATGGTTTGTTCATTGTTGAAGAACGTGCGGTGACCAAAAGTTAGCTATTACGTCATCTGATCTCTTGTGGAAAGTTGTCTCATAGGTAGTCATATGCCACATCTTCTTATTCTTTCTCTGTATGCTGTGAGCTGATCAGTCGTTTTTTTTCCTTTTCCAGTGTATCGTCTGCTTGGTGGAGAAAACACCAACTTTTAGAGTATCTGGTTTGATCCACCCGAGATTAAACTACCAAGTCTCCCAAACGAGGGAAATATACATCTGATGTTCAGTAGTTGTCGTTTGTTGATGTGGTTCATAAGTGTTTCTCGTTTCTCGTTTTTTATATAGATTAGACCGTTGGTTTTCCCGTTTGAATGGTTTTACACTAGTAATTTTTTGGGGCCCCTTATAGCTTACTGTTCGGTGTGAGCCAAGGCTCCGTGTTGAAGACCGTACTGTGACCTATAATGGATTCCTTTTTGACTTGGATGGAGAGTTGTCTCATTGGCACTCATACCACATCTTCTTATATCTATACACAGAAATTATCTAGATTAATTATGTCTCTAATTAACAGTGCAAAGAATTAACCAATCAAAAAAGGTTTGCATCTCGTATTCGTATGTTACATGTACAAATGAAGCTATTCTACAAACACGAAAACAATAAACCACCAAACCACAAAATACATTGGCCGCTAAATTGGTAGTCACTTCGTTACGAAGCACTATCAAAACTGAAACTGGAATTGCTCTAAATTTAAACAAGCTGCAATCTGATTGAAATACATATCATGTGTCCACGCTTTATTTACAATGAGCTGTCAACTCTTCGTTCTACTTTCTGTTCTGGTAATTATGACATCAGCCAATGCAATTTCAGCCTTCAGATTTTTTAAGGTGTGTATCATTACGACAAAACCAGAGGGTACCGAAAGGTACAAACTACACGAAACAGTTTCTGTTGAGTATAAAACCTAATAATTTCATCTGGCATAACGTATAGGACTAGGCCCGTAGTCAGTAATTTCCAGGGGAGTGGGGGTGAGGGGGGGGTGGGGGGGGGGGGGGGGGGGGTGGACACATGGACTCGCGAAGCTCACTTTAAGTAACAGTTACAATTCAAACAGAACGTCGACTTTAACAGTGCTTATTTGTTTTCAAAAAGGGGGGGGGGGGTGTACGAACCCCTCGGAACCCCCCCCTTTTGGCTACGAGTGTGAGGACTAATAATCTTTGTGTACGCTTCCCGAAACGTTTACACACTGAGCAACCTTTGGCATTGCTTATTATTACGACTGGTATAGGAAACCAGGAAACGGTCTGTTCCACTTGACATTTGTTGTATCAGGAAATATATATCATAAGAAATGTGTGCACATCTACATAACGTTTTTTTTTTGCATTTATAATTAAAATGAAGGTGATTAATTTTGCTGTTTTGTTGTTGTTGATAAATTATTAACATGTGTACATAAAAAAAAACTGTCGAAATAATTTGAATACCACGTACAAATGCCGATGTTTTAAAAATCAATGCTTTGAGGAGGTCATACATTTATTAACGGTAACAATTAACATATTAACACAAAAGTAAATAAAGTATGATACAATCAGTAACAATGTAGATAGTCGTACTTTGAAAGCATAATGCTTTATTTCAACTATAATCAATGATCAATCAGAGTAACTAGTTATAAGGTAAGCATATTTCATTATTTGGTCAATTTCAAATCCCAAAAATTATGTTAAAATTTATGAAATTTAAATTGAAATTTTAATTTCATGAATGAATACTTGAAGCAAAATGAAGGACAAAGGTAAGGGACATAACACATGGAAATCGTCAAAACGTTTGTATTAATCATTTTAATATATATATATTCAAAGCTTCTAAATAACACAGATTATTTTACGACTTTTGGACAAATATACGAAAGTTCTGACTTATAAAATTACCCCCTTTTACCCAGATAAACGGACTTACAATAATCTCAATAAACGTCTATACGCATAACTACAAGTCTTCATCGTCAAACAACTGGTGCACTATTGAAGATACATTCGAACGAACATACAGAGAAGTTTATATTCTAAAGGACATACAGAGAAGTTTACATCAGAATGGACATACAGATTTCATTTTTTACTTTTTTTAGTATTGCAAGGCAAAACAGTTGAGCTTCTTTCATATAAATCAGAAGTCACATTTTATATATAATTTTTGGCAAAAAAAAATTCCTCTTTGTTTATTTTAAAAACACAATTCATATCCAATGATCATGTCTTGAGATATTTGGGAATAGTTGTGTTTTCGAAAATACCAAGACACATTTGTCGAAAAGGCATGCATACAGGATAATTGTTTTTTCACTACAGAGGCAGTGAAAAATTAAAAGTGAGTTTTACACAATGCTTACAATCATGACAAGAATGAAATTCTTTGCATTTGAAATGTTTTGTATATGCATAATGTGGGCACGACATTTGCAACAAAGGTTTAAACATAACAGAAAAAAATTTAAGTCAAATGACATCTTTGCCTGAGGGATTTGGAACCTTAGCTTTATACAATTACATATTTTATTTACTGGAAATTAACAAACAAGATATCATTTAAATCGTATCAACACCGATGTATAAAAGTAGTTGTCTATGAAAATGAATGTTGTCAAGGTACAACAATGGAATCTACAAAGATTTAAATTCAAATTCAAATATTTATTGCCATATAAACTTTAAACAATAAGTTTATGAAAAATACAAAATAAGTAATTATACAGTATCAATCTTTATTAATGGCGACCTTTCATCCTCCGGAAGTCGAGTACCTTTCTGTCTGTTTCTGACACGATTACGTTCTCTCTGGCGGCATTCTTTTTCGGCTCTTTTAGCCGCTGCCACTGCCGCGATATCCTCGTCATTCTTGTATGACCAACTTGACCTGTACGCATGTCCGAATCTATAAGGAGCTCGAGCAAGGAAATGCGCAAGCGTAGAAAGACGATGAAATAGCATGCAGAAAAATTGCACTAAAAGAAGAACGCCGAATATAAGTAGAAACACAAGACCTGTAAGTAGATAAAGTAAGTTTTAAGACGACATCAAGTTTTATTTATTATCCAATTATTTTATTTCACAAAGTTATCGAATCTTCTATAGATCTACATATAATAACAAATAAATGATAAAGTCTGCGATATCTAAAATAATGTTTTCCTAGAGAGAGAAATTAAGATTAATTTATACAAAAGAAATGTTACAGTACATGAGTTCATCGGAGCTTTTGGGGGGGGGGGGGGGGGGGGGGGGGGACTTCTAATTGACTCGTTTATTCAAACTCTTTTTTTTTTTGTAAATTAACTACAAACAACATTAATCCAGTATTAAAGGGAGCTTACTTTAATCAATTATGGCATATACTGTAACACTTCACATAAAAGCTCGATAAATTTGTTTTAATTGTAGTGCATTTAAAAAACATTCACGTAAAATAAAAATAATTAAATATGAATTTTCAAAAAAATATAGATTTAAGAAAATTTGTTTTAAAAAATAATAGGAAGAGAAAGTTTTACAGAAATAATCAAACTTGAGCAACAACTGTAAACAGGATTTGAATAGTCTAGTCAGCTCAAAATTAAAAAAAAGCAAGATGGCTATTGATTGCAACAGATTGAATACATTTAGCTAAAACACAGAAACAATACGACATAAAGCTAGATAATCCAAAACACAGAAACAGTACGACATAAAGCTAGATAATCCAAAACACAGAAACAGAACGACATAAAGCTAGATAATACAAAACACAGAAACAGAACGACATAAAGCTAGATAATCCAAAACACAGAAACAGTACGACATAAAGCTAGATAATCCAAAACACAGAAACAGAACGACATAAAGCTAGATAATCCAAAACACAGAAACAGAACGACATAAAGCTAGATAATCCAAAACACAAAAACAGAACGACATAAAGCTAGATAATCCAAAACACAGAAACAGAACGACATAAAGCTAGATAATCCAAAACACAGAAACAGAACGACATAAAGCTAGATAATCCAAAACACAGAAACAGAACGACATAAAGCTAGATAATCCAAAACACAGAAACAGAACGACATAAAGCTAGATAATCCAAAACACAGAAACAGAACGACATAAAGCTAGATAATCCAAAACACAGAAATAGAACGACATAAAGCTAGATAATCCAAAACACAGAAACAGAACGACATAAAGCTAGATAATCCAAAACACAGAAACAGTACGACATAAAGCTAGATAATCCAACGGAATACGGATTATGTTATAGTTGTGTTGAAGTTGGAGAGGAATACACATTCCTTCGTTGTCATTAAAAAAAGTGATGTCTTTACCAAGATCAGTATGTACAGAAGCGTATAATACTTATAGACGGAAATTCCAAAATATAAAAACTCAAATTTGAGTTTAAATAAGTTGAAATTTTGAGTTATGAAATATCGAAATTTATAGTTAAAAATTTCAGATTTAGAGTTTTTAAAAATTGTAATTTCAAGATTTTAAATGTAAACATTTTGACTGTAAAAAGTCAATGTTAACTTCATTTTTTTTATACGTCATCTATACGCTTCCGTACCGTAGACATCGGTAACAAGACCGATAGATAATACTCTTTTTTATACAATCTTGTATTGTTCATCCTCCTGTTCAAAAGGAATTAACAGTGACGTCACTTCGTTATTTTCGGATTTTGACTGTAAAAAGTCAATGTTAACATAATTTTTTTTTACGTCATATATACGCTTCCGTACCGTAGACATAGGTAAAAAGACCGATAGTTAATACTCCTTTTTATACAGTCTTGTATTGTTCATCCTCCCGACCAAAAGGAATTAACGGTAACGTCTCTTCGTTATTTTCGGATTTTTTATGTTTTCGTTTCGACCGATTATGAGCGACATGACTACATTGTACTTCTGCTCTTTGCACTTCAACCGCAGCACTTTGATCTTCTATTGTTTTATATGACCAGCTAGATTTGTACGCATGCCCAAACCTATATGGCGCCCTAGCAAGAAAATGGCGGAGAGTAAACAGACGATGAGAAAGCATCGATATAAATTGTAATGAAAGCATAACTCCGCTTACTAGTAGGAACAAAAATCCTGAAAACGAAATTCAAATTTGAATACAGTTTAAAAATACTCATATTTTAGTTAGAAATACCCTTTAAAATTTAAAATTCGTTGCATTGAGAATATCAATTAATAAATTGTTTTTTTTTTAAATTATCGCCCATTAACATTTATTTCATGCACACCCGGGTGATCTTATTTAACATTTACATTATGTAAGACATTCATTTGATACATTATATATTATGTATAAAAAAAATATTTAGAGTTTAAATATGAAATCTGAATGTTAAATTTAAAAAAAAAAAGATTTCTGACAAACTTGAAAATAAGAAAGTTTCTTATATATCTATTTATTTCAAAGTCGATATAATGAGTTATATATAGTCTTTATAACAATAGTCTCAACAGTTTTTGTGTGCCTTAGTTTAGGTATAATTGTTAAAAGTTCCTAGTATATAATTTGTATGTATCTTTCCATATTAAACGAATCAATGCAGAAAATTAGCGCATTTCAAACACAATTATGATTACCTCTTCTGTACATCTAATAAGTGACTTCGTATTGACCAGGCCTTGTTTGTTTGTATGTACATGTCTTCATAGGTGTGTGTGTGTGTTTTTTTTTTTAACTTTTCAAGATTGAAACATTTGTTTTTGACACTCTTGTCGTTTTTACTTACGTAAAACGATGTATATCTAAGCAATGATTGTATCTTTTAAGGAATGACTGTAATATTCTTATCTGTTTATGAAGAAATAACATCAAAAATGTGGTGCACATTGAATAACCGCGTAGTGGGTTATTTAAATTGTGCACCACATTTTTGAGGTTATTTCGAATAGACAGAAAAAATATTACAGTCATTCCTTATAATTTAATTCTAAAATCCGTTTTAAGGAGTAAATCATGAAAAAATCATTGATGACGTCACGGTCACATGCCAAACTTATGTCTCTGAGCTTATAGACAAAAAACTTTCAGTCAATCAGAAGACGCATCCAAAAATAAATTATTGTTATATAGATGATAACTTACGGGACCGGCGTGTGGAATAAGAACTCAGCTTAATCTTTCGGGGCACATGAGCTCGTGTAGCTCATGCAGTCTTTAATTTTCCGTGTCATGATTTGTTATTGTTGTTTTTTTCGTCGTTTCTATTTTTGCCATGTTGTTGTCTGTTTTATGGCTTTATGAATTTCGATTGGCAACTTGGTATTTTTTCTCATTTTACATGATTAAGAGTAAAAGAATGCATTTTAAATGTGTAATATTACTTTTGTTTTGCAATTGTGCAGCTACTTCCTCTCTTCAACATGTCTAACTAAAACATATTTTACCGTGGTCATTGTTTGAAAAATAAAATCTAGTGAGAAACGCTTTCGTAAAATGAACTATAATAATTGCTGATTTACAATTAATCTATCAATTTTAATTCGTTCATTCATTCGTTCATTCATTCGTTCATTCATACATGTACCTACCGACTGGATTACTTCCAAGGACTAATAAGTTTATCTTTGACGCAAGTGTTGAAATCAACACTAGCCAAAGGGAGTTAACCGCTAATAAAATCATCAACCAAGTGTTCCTTAGTTCTTCTAGTTTTACTGCAATAGAAAAAGATTGTTGTCACCCGGCCATTTCACCACATTTCTTTTTATTTATTCATCGAAAACTTTTGTGCATTTAAATTGAATATTATGAGAACATGTCTGTCGCCATAGAAACGTTGCTGGTTTTCTGAATATATCAAATTGTTGTATTTTATGTTTTTACTCCGCATAAATTAAATTACTTGTTTTTTTTAGGTATACGTTTTTATTTATGGCAAAAGAAAAAAAAAAACTGTCTGCGGTAAAATGCAAAGTTAGTTTTTCTACAACTGTAGAATTAAAGGGGATTATTTGTGGATTATTTTAATCGGATGTGACGTACTATATTTTGGTGCTACATATTAATCTAAACAAAAAAGAAAGTTGATATTCGGAATACAAACATATTAGTAATTAGGTAAGATCTCTTACTCTTTAACTGTCCCAGTAGGCTAAAAGCTTCCGATGTTGGTTTTAGATGTGTTTCTGTCAGAAGTTTCCAGAACTCATACTCTGTAGAGTTTATTTTCTGTATGTCATGTTTAATAGCATTGTCCAGTCTTTGTTTTATCTCAGCATGCAAGAGCTCCTCTACAATAATAAAAATTTGAAAGTAAATGTACAAAGAGAAGCGATAAATTAAAAAAAGAGTTGATTATAAAAACAAAACCTAAATTTGGACCTCCCCCCCCCCCCAGAAAAAAATAATAAAAAAGAAATCTAGATCTATTCTATTTATAAATTAAAGAAAAAAACAAATCTATCTGTATGCGGTTTTTTTTAGGATTCACAGAATTCCGTTCAAAAGCCGACACAATGTAAAACATTTTGGTTATAGGCCACATCTCCTTATTTTTATATAGCGAGAATAAACATACGGGTATCTTATTACATCGATTTAATTTTCAAAAAAATAACTTGACTTGACTTTTTTAAAAGTCAACCTGTACTTGTACTGTTTAAATTTACAAACCTTTTGTAGGCGTTCTCAAGTATTTTATTGCCTCTTGTAAACGTCTCACATGAGCTGAAAAGAAGATAAAGAACTACTGTAACATATAACAAACTATAAAGTAAATGAGTTCTCCTTAATATGTTTTCGATTACCCTGAAGTTTTTAAATGCTCTGTCATTTGTGATAAATACAATGCATGCAGAAAAATTCTATTTAAACAGTATCAAAATTAATTTATCAATATATATAACGTTCTTAATAAATAATTGTATCAACTGTAAGACAAATGCACGGGTTGTCGTGCTAAGCATATCAAAGTATATTGGAGAACATATGACGGTGTCAGACAGATCCAAAATATGCTCATAGGTTTCAACCGAGTCGCCACTGTCAAGCTGTTGACCAAATATGGAGTCATCATGTTCTTTGATACATGAGAAAAGTATGACGAAAATATTTTTTTGACGAATTGGCGAACGGACGAACGAAAAGACGGACTGAAGGACTGGCAGAAAAGGTAAATTAATGTGTGGGGCATAATGGTTCAACAGATATGATGCTAACGTTGTTGTAATAGGTAGATCAACTTTAGCAAAAGAGTATAAATATTAAGAAACAAAAACAACGACATGTATTTCTTATTAAAAAAAATATGTTGGTTATACGTCAAAGAGACAGCAACTCATCGCCATAATTACCAAACGCCATCTAGAGAGAAACACGTCCTCACAAGTTACCTGCTTTTGTAATTCCAAGTTCATTCTCAATATCTTTCTTTTCAAACGTCTTTAACTGTTCCAGATCTTTTGTTTTCTTTATGTGACATTTTGTGAAAGCTGATTTATACTGATGTAAACCAATGTCTTTTAACCAGGTATCTACGTTGTCCTACAATATTTCAACGTTTATGTAAGGCCTTAATTCATTTGTGGGCGTCATAGTAACCATAAAAATGTGTACATATATGAAACCATTTCATAATGTCACGCGTATGAATTAATACGCAAGCAAAATAGTTCAGAGCAGATGTGATTTTTCGCCTGGACATACTTTGTTTTTGCAAATTAGACTTAAATCGTTTAAACTGTTATCTACATTATTTTATAATTTATTTAAAGAATGAAGTATAGAAGATTTCTTATAAAAATAATTGTCAGAAAAGTGTGAAAATGTAAGAGATGTGTGTTTTTCTTTCTTTATTTGGCGAAAAATATTGTATGGATATTTTTTTCATAAATTGAAACAGCTAGCAAGAAAATGATTCGTGTGAAAAAGATTGTACTTAAGACACATTTCATTGAGGAATTCATTTGTACATTAACAACAAATAAGTATGTCCTTCATCAAAAGTTAATATTCAAAATTATGATGTCGAGAAAAATTTATTTATCCCCGAGGTCCGCATTTTAAGGGTGAGACACAATTAATTTTTAATTTGACGAGACAGGGAACCAGTTTTACCCTCTAATTTTGTATATAATTTCACTTACAGGAACAGCGGCCTCTATGAGAAAGTCGGGAAGATCTTTTATTCTATTTTCTAACATAGTTCTCTGTGTTTTCTTTTTTATTCCTATTCTTTTCAAATCTGTTTCAGTCATACTTGCTATGAAGCTGGTATCATCGTAACCATGTTTCTTGAATAATGCTACATATTCAGTCTGTAATAGTAATATAATGTAATGTAATAATGCTACATATTCAGTCTGAAATATTAATGTAATGTAATGTAATAATACTACATATTCAGTCTGGAATAGTAATGTAATGTGTTATGTAATAATGCTACATAATCAGTCTGGAATAGTAATTGAATGTAATAATGCTACATATTCAGTCTGGAATAGTAATGTAATGTAATGTAATAATGCTACATATTCAGTCTGGAATAGTAATGTAATGTAATGTAATAATGCTACATATTCAGTCTGGAATAGTAATGTAATGTAATGTAATAATGCTACATATTCAGTCTGGAATAGTAATGTAATGTAATCAGAATAAAACCACTAATTCATAGCCCCGTTGCTCTCTATGTTATACTCTGCAATTTCAAGCATCCATAGGCTGATCCAGGAGGGTCAGCCCCCCCCCCCCTTTTGTGGGAAAAATTTGGTTGATTATATAGGGAATCACTGAAGCATGACTGGATCCCCCCCCCCCCCTTTAGGTCAGTCAGCCCCCCCCCCCCCCCCCCCCCCTTTATGAAAAGTTCTGGATCCGCCACTTGGCCATCAATGGTTATTTTGTCTTAAGTTCAAATAAAGTGGCAGTCATTTCATGTCAAAACTATACCTTATTCTAACATGTGCTGAAAAATTCAATATACTTTATAATATTGGCATGTCATGTAATTACTAAATAATGCTTCAAATTCAATTTGCAATGGTTTTGTAACATAATTACACAATAATGCTACATAATCAGTCTAAAATAGTAGTTTATGTCAAATACGCAATCAGTCTTGGCTCTATCGTGGTGACCAGTTTTCATGAGACAAGAAACCTGGACTACGCGAGAGAACTACCGACCTTCGGTATCGAAAGTTATAAATAATACGATATTCACATACTATCAATTGCAAAAGTTTAACAGTGCACTACAAATATATACCTTCTATCATATTTGTAGTGTATGTGTATCAGTTTCTTTTTTAGAACTATATACAGTATTTTCCATGTTTTATACACATAAATAAAATCTGGATGGGGTCTACATTTCTATATTCTTAATATTTCTGACCATTTTTCTCCATTCTTCTTGTGGGTCCATTGTTCCTGTTCTTTCTTAACATTCCAACACCTTCCCCCCTCCTCCCCCCTTTCAGCGCTAAAACAATAAACCTTATTCTTTTCTCTTATTTTTTTTTTGCATATTATTCTTTATATTCCGTAGGCTTCAACCAGTAACTAAAAAATATGTTTAGAAAAATAAAATCACCTTTAACCCCGGATCTATTTGTTGGAACCAGTCGTCAACTTTGATAATTTCATCCTCATCTCCATAAGTGTATGGATCATCTTAAAGAAAACAACAACAAATTAACAAATAAACAAATCTGAGTATGTGTTATGTATACTGTATAAGGATTGAAAAGCAAGTTCAGTTCCTTGAAAAATACGTATTTATTAATGGATATTGATTGATTGTTGGTGTTTAACGCCACTTTCAGCACTATTGGCTATATAGTGGTGGATAGTTTTTGTTGGTAGAGGAAGTCGCAGTGCGTGGTGAGAACCATCGACCCTGGGCAGGAAAACTGGCAATCCTAGTCAATTAAGGTTGGAATCGAACGCACCTGCTGCGTGCGTGGTTCAAACTTGCAACATCAGTGTTGACAAAGCTACAGATGTTACCGATCTTTTACAATAACTAGTCTGGCAGATAAAAAAGTACACAGTTTTTTACAGACAACTTATTTATAAGCAGATACATACTTAATGAATATATATTTCTACCATTGCTTACTTTCTTCTCCTTTCCGTAAGGCATTCCCAATTCTATAACTCATTTAAGCTAATATAATCTACACAACAGCACCATGAAGCCAATCAGAACCAACTTTAGTTACGCAATAATTTCACGATGGCGTTTAAATTGTATGAAACTTATAGTTTAGCATCGTAATACGAATCAGTGATATGTAAACATCACTGAAAATCAAAGCTTGAATTGTTCGAATTTCTTTGAACATATCAACATTTATGTAGCCTGAATGTACAACTAAAATAAATAAATTTTGCAATGGCACATCGCTTTTATTAGCTCTATGACCGTTAACGATAATGAAGATACATGTATCAATATATTGATTAATTGATTACTTAACGTCCAGTGACAAATATTCCATGCATGTTCAGGACGAAGTAGGTGATGTTATATAGGCCGTCCGGGATGAAGGTCGAGGAAATTTGGACTGCTACTGGAAAATTAGGTTATATTGGATAGTGATAGAAATTTTATCTTAAAGACCCCTCAGACAGTTGATGGAAAGGTTTTAATGTGCAGAGCTCGTGGCACTCTCTTTACACGAGGCATCGGATTTAACGTCCCCATTCTGAATGGCGTGACTGCGAACTTGTACATCCCACACAGTCAAACGGACGCCCTACTTTGGCAAGGTTTTTGTTGCCGGTCGGAATACCAAAGTGACTATATTTCTATGACCCAGGCACCGTTGGGGGCTGTATCAATAGACATTCCCGATAAACATATGAGGGATATGTTTTTATTAATTACAGTCTTTGAAGGTCTTGATAGGGAGTCTTTAATTTCTTTATTCTTTGAATTTGTAGAACATTTTTTTTATTCTTTATTTATTTTAACCTATGTTCTCTATTCTTTATATTGCTTAACCCCATTATTCTCTATTCTTATTTTTTTTTTCCTTTATTCTGCACATTTTCCCCATTATTCCATGATGTAAACCCAATACAGAACGTCGTCTATACCTTGATTAAGAAGATCTTCTCTGCTTTCTTGATGCTCATAAATGGTTCCAGTAGGCCTGCCCTGCCAGGATCTCGTAAAACTTCCTTCTATATCACTTGCTTCTGAGGATACCCGTTTTCGGCCTACATATGGTATGTCTGACGTTTCTATGCTCGTCGGTGGTTTATTGTCATGTTGGTCATGCCGTTTATCACAACAGCTATTAATTCAAATATAGAGCATAAGGTTTTCATACAACTCAAATAATAATTTTTTACCACATTTAATAATCGTGATTATCTTCATTAATGATAAAGTGTAAACATGTATTCTTTTTTGCCTTGTTGATTCTTTACTTTTGATGCTTTTTATAAAACAAAAGTTGCTCGTATAAAAATAAGGAGATGAGGTATGATTGTCAACTATCAACCAAAGTTCAAATAAATTGGATGTAAGCAATTATAGGCAACCGTACGGCCTTCAACAATGAGAAAAACCCATACCGTATAGTCGGTTATAAAAGGCCCCGACATGAAAAATATGAAACAATTATTTGTTTTGGCTTTAGAAGAGTTGTTTTGTTCTACAGCCATCTTTTTACCTTGAATTGTCACAAAATAACACCAGTTGACATCTATGTTAAATGAAGGAATCGACAACTGAACCTAATTTACACAATGTGTTCGATTAAAGTAACGTCCAGTGGCAAATATTTCATGCATATTCAGACTGATTGTGATGGATTGATCAAAGTTTCCTTAACGTTCAGTGGCAAACATTTCATGCATGTTCAGGATGATAGAATAATTGTGAAATGTTCATTATAGTAAACAATTTGTAAAGGATCAAGCATACATACTATTTTGTATTTCTAATAAACCGTTGTTTGAATTATTATATTGAAACAATTTTAAAGTTTTCAAAACATTTTACATGCCGGTTACTTGTAGTAATGTGTAATCGAACATGCCATTTTCGTTCATTTAACCATTTTAGAAATAAATGCAACCAGAAGAGTTTGGATGGGGGTACTTTATTTTTATCCTTAAATTCTATACATTTTCTTTCTCTCTATTCTATTTTTTTTGTCCTATTTTTTTCTCTATATTCTTTATTCTTTTGGTCCATTTTGCTGTAGATTTAGCCCATTATCTTCTATTCTGTAAAACCTACCCAGACCCTTACAAATCATTCAGGGTTGTATATGAAAGTTTAATTCTAAACATTTTTATTGGTAAATACTGTTTTAAACATTTTTCAGCCAATGGCATAACGCTATTTCTATTTCTATTTTGGTGAATAAATTATTGACAGAACTCTATACTTTGAATCGGTGATTTAAACTTTTGTCCGAAAAAATACAACCTATGAAATACCCTCTTCTTTACTTACAAAAATATCTGTCTGAGAATAGCGCCGATATATTCATACCATGTACTTGTCTTCTTCATAGTATTTTCCTGTTTTTCTTCACGTGTACCTTAATGTATTAGAAGTATTACCTTTTCAAAAAGCTTGTCTTAATTAATGTATTATTATTTTAAATGTATAAATGGAGATTTGGGTAATGCGCCAACGAGACAGCGAAACAGTGACACAGACAAACAAGCGATATCTAGAGAAAAACATATAGTCTCAAAAAGACAGATTTATATACAATATATCAGGTTCCAGAACCGCGTTTATCCTCTTTAGAAATAATTAAATACAGTGGCGGATCCAAAAAGGTGGGGGTCCGGATCCCCCTTTTTTGGACGATCAATGCTTTGAATGGGGACATATGGTCGGAATGCCCCCTTTATCCTTGGTTGGAACCCCCTTTTAAAAATGGCTGGATCTGCCCCTGTAATATATTATTACAAGGAAAACAAGCAGCAAAACAAAACAAAACACCTAACAAACAGCCTGATATAGCACCATTGATTCTAATATAAATCACATTAGGACGATTTGTCACAACATTTTTTATGCTGAGTGTAAACATATTTTGTTACTTTTCAACTGCCTAGTACAAGATTACTGATGCCGAGTGTAGAATTATTTTTTGACTCATAACAGTCGGACAACTTGACACAGCATCTTTGCGCTCGGTGTAGAATTATATTCATTCTTGTCATAGTGACTGATTGGTACAGTATTATTGATGCTCGATGTAGAAATATATCATTTCTTGTCATAGTGACTGATTGGTATAGCATCATTGATGCTTGATGTAGAATTATATTCTGTCTTGTCAAAGTGACTGATTGGTATAGCATCATTGATACTCGATGTAGAATTATATTCCATCTTGTCAAAGTGACTGATTGGTATAGCATCATTGATGCTCGATGTAGAATTATATTCCATCTTGTCAAAGTGACTGATTGGTACAACATCATTGATGCTCGATGTAGAATTATATTCTATCTTGTCAAAGTGCATGGCAAATTGGTATAGCATCATTGATGCTCGATATAGAATTATATTCTATCTTGTCAAAGTGCATGGCAAATTGGTATAGCATCATTGATGCTCGATGTAGAAATATATTCTATCTTGTCAAAGTGACTGATTGGTACAGCATCATTGATGCTCGATGTAGAATTATATTCCATCTTGTCAAAGTGACTGATTGGTATAGCATCATTGATGCTCGATGTAGAATTATATTCCATCTTGTCAAAGTGACTGATTGGTATAGCATCATTGATGCTCGATGTAGAATTATATTCTATCTTGTCAAAGTGCATGGCAAATTGGTATAGCATCATTGATGCTCGATATAGAATTATATTCCATCTTGTCAAAGTGCATGGCAAATTGGTATAGCATCATTAATGCTCGATGTAGAATTATATTCCATCTTGTCAAAGTGACTGATTGGTACAGCATCATTGATGCTCGATGTAGAATTATATTCCATCTTGTCAAAGTGACTGATTGGTACAGCATCATTAATGCTCGATGTAGAATTATATTCCATCTTGTCAAAGTGACTGATTGGTACAGCATCATTGATGCTCGATATAGAATTATATTCCACCTTGTCAAAGTGACTGATTGGTACAGCATCATTGATGCTCGATGTAGAATTATATTCCATCTTGTCAAAGTGACTGATTGGTATAGCATCATTGATGCTCGATATAGAATTATATTCCATCTTGTCAAAGTGACTGATTGGTATAGCATGATTGATGCTCGATGTAGAATTATATTCCATCTTGTCAAAGTGACTGATTGGTATAGCATCATTGATGCTCGATGTAGAATTATATTCTATCTTGTCAAAGTGCATGGCAAATTGGTATAGCATCATTGATGTTCGATGTAGAAATATATTCTATCTTGTCAAAGTGACTGATTGGTATAGCATCATTGATGCTCGATGTAGAATTATATTCCATCTTGTCAAAGTGACTGATTGGTACAGCATCATTGATGCTCGATGTAGAATTATATTCCATCTTGTCAAAGTGACTGATTGGTATAGCATCATTGATGCTCGATATAGAATTATATTCCATCTTGTCAAAGTGACTGATTGGTATAGCATCATTGATGCTCGATATAGAATTATATTCCATCTTGTCAAAGTGACTGATTGGTATAGCATCATTGATGCTCGATATAGAATTATATTCCATCTTGTCAAAGTGACTGATTGGTATAGCATCATTGATGCTCGATGTAGAATTATATTCCATCTTGTCAAAGTGACTGATTGGTACAGCATCATTGATGCTCGATATAGAATTATATTCCATCTTGTCAAAGTGACTGATTGGTATAGCATCATTGATGCTCGATGTAGAATTATATTCCATCTTGTCAAAGTGACTGATTGGTACAGCATCATTGATGCTCGATATAGAATTATATTCCATCTTGTCAAAGTGACTGATTGGTATAGCATCATTGATGCTCGATGTAGAATTATATTCCATCTTGTCAAAGTGACTGATTGGTACAGCATCATTGATGCTCGATGTAGAATTATATTCCATCTTGTCAAAGTGACTGATTGGTATAGCATCATTGGTGCTCGATGTAGAATTATATTCCATCTTGTCAAAGTGACTGATTGGTATAGCATCATTCATGCTCGATGTAGAATTATATTCCATCTTGTCAAAGTGACTGATTGGTATAGCATCATTGATGCTCGATGTAGAATTATATTCTATCTTGTCAAAGTGCATGGCAAATTGGTATAGCATCATTGATGCTCGATGTAGAAATATATTCTATCTTGTCAAAGTGACTGATTGGTACAGCATCATTGATGCTCGATGTAGAATTATATTCCATCTTGTCAAAGTGACTGATTGGTATAGCATCATTGATGCTCGATGTAGAATTATATTCTATCTTGTCAAAGTGCATGGCAAATTGGTATAGCATCATTGATGCTCGATGTAGAAATATATTCTATCTTGTCAAAGTGACTGATTGGTACAGCATCATTGATGCTCGATGTAGAATAATATTCCATCTTGTCAAAGTGACTGATTGGTACAGCATCATTGATGCTCGATGTAGAATAATATTCCATCTTGTCAAAGTGACTGATTGGTATAGCATCATTGATGCTCGATATAGAATTATATTCCATCTTGTCAAAGTGACTGATTGGTATAGCATC
This sequence comes from Mytilus californianus, assembly GCF_021869535.1. NCBI lineage: Eukaryota > Metazoa > Mollusca > Bivalvia > Mytilida > Mytilidae > Mytilus > Mytilus californianus. Next base: position 7,081,193 of record NW_026262604.1, read on the forward strand.
ATTGATGCTCGATGTAGAATTATATTCCATCTTGTCAAAGTGACTGATTGGTACAGCATCATTGGTGCTCGATATAGAATTATATTCTATCTTGTCAAAGTGACTGATTGGTACAGCATCATTGGTGCTCGATATAGAATTATATTCCATCTTGTCAAAGTGACTGATTGGTACAGCATCATTGATGCTCGATATAGAATTATATTACATCTTGTCAAAGTGACTGATTGGTACAGCATCATTGATGCTCGATATAGAATTATATTCCATCTTGTCAAAGTGACTGATTGGTATAGCATCATTGATGCTCGATGTAGAATTATATTCCATCTTGTCAAAGTGACTGATTGGTACAGCATCATTGATGCTCGATATAGAATTATATTCTATCTTGTCAAAGTGACTGATTGGTATAGCATCATTGATGCTCGATGTAGAATTATATTCCATCTTGTCAAAGTGACTGATTGGTATAGCATCATTGATGCTCGATATAGAATTATATTCCATCTTGTCAAAGTGACTGATTGGTATAGCATCATTGGTGCTCGATGTAGAATTATATTCTATCTTGTCAAAGTGACTGATTGGTACAGCATCATTGATGCTCGATGTAGAATTATATTCCATCTTGTCAAAGTGACTGATTGGTATAGCATCATTGATGCTCGATGTAGAATTATATTCCATCTTGTCAAAGTGACTGATTGGTACAGCATCATTGATGCTCGATATAGAATTATATTCCATCTTGTCAAAGTGACTGATTGGTATAGCATCATTAATGCTCGATGTAGAATTATATTCTATCTTGTCAAAGTGACAGACGGATACAATATCATTGATGCTGATTGCAGATTAATTTCTTATATTTCGCAGTACAACCACCTGATACAGAATCATTGATGCTGAGTGTTATGATCTTCTTAACTTTTGGGCGCTAGAGCCTGATGAAGGTTATTCCAGATCCGCCTGCTATGAGGGTGTGGATGGAGAGGGGGGGGGGTTCAGTTCTTCAGTTATGTATTCTTTAATTTTTTATGCCATTTTTCTCTATTCTTTATAAATTTTGCCTGTTATTCTCTAATCTTTATATTTTAGCACCCCATTATTCTCCATTCGTTATTTTTTTTGTCCTATTTTTCTCTATTCTTTATATTTGCAGCTCTCTATTCTGCACATTTTGCCCATTATGCTCTATTCTGTAAACCCCATCAAGGCCCTCTGTTATTGTTAATGAATATTTTGAAAAATAACGAATAACATTAACGGTGCCCATAACATTTCTCCCATAAAATATCAGCACTATACTGAAAAGACTATGTTGCTAATTATATATTTGTTTGAAGTAAGCAATATTTAAATGTATTGACGCTAAATTCGTCTTCTTGTCGCTTGATTTGCCTACGCCTCGCTAGTAAGTGAGACCCAATAATCAACGTGGTATATCGAATGGTATATCAAATAGGTACCAGTAATGGCAACGAAAAATGTTTTGTATAACTTACCCACGATCTATCAGTTATGTTCACAACGCTATAAATAATCAATATGATGTACCCGAATGGTAGACCAAGTAGGTATCAGTAATGTCAACGAGAAATGATATGTATAACTTACCCCACGATCTATCAGTTATGTTTACAACGCTATAAATAATCAATATGATGTACACGAATGGTAGACAAAGTAGGTACCAGTAATGGTCTACAAGAAATGTTTTATATAACTTACCCCACGATCTATCAGTTATGTTTACAACGCTATATATAATCAACATGATGTAACCGGATGGTAGACAAAGTAGGTACCAGTAATGGTCTACAAGAAATGTTTTATATAACTTACCCCACGATCTATCAGTTATGTTTACAACACTATATATAATCAACATGATGTACCCGGATGGTAGACACAGTAGGAACCAGATTCCCTGGAACAGACAGGTAAACTCATCTAAATGACATATTCCAGTCACGAGAAAAAGTCCCACGAGACAACCAAAATATACCGTTGTTATGGAAATTGGAAAATCCTTACTAATGGCTGAAATAAAAATAAAACCAATGTCAGTAAAGTATGTTAGAATAAAAAGAATGCTAATAAATGTTTAATCGTGAAAGAAACACCTAATTACATTTATCCGATATAGTAAAGAAAGTAATAATACTGAAGCAGGTGTAGAGTCCACCTTTTTAGTACTAACGACATTTAATGACTGGAGCAGGAGGCTGCATATTATAAATACTGATAAAATTAATTGCAATCCGTCTTTTTTATATCATACAATATATAAAATCCTGGATAGAAATTATTTATATCTCTTTTCAATTTGTTTCCGTAAAGCTTTAGTAATTCCACATTTTAGGAAAAAATGAGTTTCATCTTCAACGTCATTAATATACAATGACCTTCATCCAAATACATACCATCAGGGCTGAAGGTTGGATTAATTGTATCGTTTCCATCTTGGTACGCTTTGTTGTTTATATTGGCTAGATTTTCTACAATCTGTTCTGCAGTACCCACAACAACGGCCATCATAACCAAGGCGTAGGCGAAGGTCAAAATTTTCGCCGTCTATGAAAGAGAAAAGATAATTATATACAATAATCAAGACCTTAGGAACCTGTTTCAGTGGTTAGTGTTTATTTATGTGGTTCTCGTTTCTCGTTTTATTTTATAGATTAGACCGTTGGTTTTCCTGTTTGAATTGTTTTATATTGGTCATTTTATAGCTTGCTGTTCGGTGTGAGCCAAGGCCCCGTGTTTATGGCCGTACTTTGACCTATAATTGTTTACTCTTTATACATTGTGACTTTGATGGAGAATTGCCTCATTGGCACTCATACCACATCTTCTTATTTCTACTTAAAATGTTCAATTTAGTGAATAATTTATCTACTTCAATTGTAAGCACATGTAAGACTTGAATGTCACGTCATCATATATGTTTTACTCTTTCATATAGAAAGAATGGTTTGGAACGTTAAAGGAAAAAAAATATTTCAAGACCTTGAAACATTTTGGAATAATTTCTTTATTTCAATTGTTATCACAGTTATGCACGTTTTGAATGTTGCGCCATCATACGTGTTTCATGCTTTCATTTAGAAAAAATGATTTGAAACGTCTAAGAAATAAAACTTTTCAAGACCTTTAAACATTAGAGAATATTTTGTCAATTTCAATTGTTCACACATTCAAGTCTTTAATGTCCCCTCATCATATGTGTTATTTTTTTCATTTTGAAAGAATGGTTTGGAACGAAAAAGAAATAAAATATTTCGAGACCTTGAAACATTAGGAAATAATTTCTTTATTTCAATTGTTAACACATGCAAGTCTTGAATGTCGCGTCATCATAATTATGTTTTGTTTTTTTTTCATTTAGAAAGAATGGTTTGGAACGAAAAAGAAATAAAACTTTTCAAGACCTTAAAACATAAGGGAATGACTTCTATATTTCAATTGTTAACACTTTTAAGTATTGAATGTAGCGTTATCATATAATTGTGTTTCATAATTTCATTCAGAACAAAATTATTTGAACGCCAAAGTCAAGAGATAAAACTCTTCAAGACATTGCAACTTTAGGGAATAATTACTTTATTTCAATTGTTAACACATCAGACGTCGCGTCATCATATATGTTTCATTCATTCATTTGGAAAGAATGGCTTGGAACGTCAAAGCAAATGAAATTGACTGACTAGGAAAAGATCAATATTCAATCAATTAAGTACTATACAGCAGAGCAGTGTTGATAAAATACAAGCGTCTGAGTTTGATTGACATGTGTAATGATATCTTGTTTATTGAGAAAATGTATTTGGGTTTATACATGGTTCAGATAGATTATTTGTCATTTGTATGGATATTGCTTCATTCAAACCATAATATACTGAGTGCCATTAGAAACGCAACCCCTACCTATATTTTCCAATTAATAATTATTCAACCGACAGATATTCTTTGAAAGTTGTCAAATCGCTCTTAGATTTTGAAGAGAACTTAGGGTATGGATATATGGAACATTTCTATCAACTTTCAGAGCGTTTTGATTTTCAGATTTTAGGATTACAAATTCCACAATTCTACAATTTTTTTTTGAAATTTACACTTTGGATGGCCAATCTCCACCATCATGAACCCATGTAGAAAAAGGTTAGCAAAAAGTAATACCGATAACCAATTTTCTATTGCATTTGGTCCAGTGGATGACATTTGGGTGAAATTTGTGATTTTTTATTTTGACCCCTGTGGGACGAATCGTAAGTTACTGAACCCCCAAAAGGTCGATGCGAGACCAAACTGTAAAAGCAACATGTAACCAATGTTTGAGGAATGAATTGCAAGATCATTTTTGTATTTTTATTTAAAAAAGCACCAACAAGGACTTGGAATATGATGTTTTGCGTTTCTATAGACACTGAGTATACTTTCAAATCATACATGACGTAAAATAAACTACATGCACTTTGTTTGATTACAAACTGGCGACCGGCACAAGTAATGGTACCTTTTGGCATACTAAATTTTACTTTTACATGATCCATAGTAGAATGATTTAGTATTTCTTTAGGAAGAGACACACACAATTATTAGTAGATAAAAAGATTTCTTATAAATTTTCTCTAAGATCTTTAGTAGATACAAAAAATCAAAAAGCTTTTCCCTAAGATTTTCGTTCATTTACATACAAGGAGGTAGTGTTTTTCATCCTCCAACAAAACTTACGAGTAACTGCGTCTTCTGTGAAGTCTTTATACAGATAATTCCGTACAAAACAATGAGAATAAACTGTATGATGACTGTTGTTATCACTTCTAAACCCCATGCATAGGCTAATCCTCCTGTAAAAGAAAATTTTAATTATAGTGGCTCCAACTTGGTCCAATCCGACCTGCGACATAGGGGTTTTGGCTGGCGACCTTGCAAACTGAAGTGTCATTTAAAATGACCAAACCAAAAATATGAAAAAGAACTGTATAGTTTGCTTATAAAATAACATGGTAACCTGACGCAAATTTTTAACGTGAACTTGCAGCCTAAGGAGGGTATTCTACTGGAGCCCATTATTATGACCAAAACTATTTTGTTTTGTTCTAAGGAGACATGATAACTGACAATAAGCTTGTTCAATTTGTGTTTTTCTACTTTTCAGTGGTATGAAACAGTAATTGAGAAAGAAAGATAGTTGAACAAGAACAGTGAAAACAACACACATAAGGGTGTATATGACATATGGAAAGGTGAACATGACACAGAGAACGGACAACAAGACACATAGTACGGTGAACATGTTGCAGATATCGAAAAAAAATAACACTAGAACTGTGAAAATGAACGGTGAACATGACATAGAGAACAATAAACAATGTACATGGCACAGCGAATATGAACGGCGAACATGACACAGAGAACAATAAACAAGACACACGGAGCAGCGAATATGAACGGTGAATATGACACAAAGAACGATGAACATGACATAACTACATGTATCATAAGGTTTTAAGAACGGAGAACATGACATACCTGATATAATAAGCATAACGGTGCTTGGTCCTAAAACAGTGGATACCAGTAATGCTGCCTGATAAACCAAGAACCAGATTGATATTCCCTGATTTAACTTTCTAACAATTTTGGCCTCTTTTAGTAAGAGGTACAGGTTAGCAATCGTGGAACCTATCCATCGTCGTCGTTGTGTGTAGAACTCGTCAAACTCCGTGGGACAATTCGTATAGTTACACGAAGCTGCACAATAGTCTATTCTCCAACCACTTTGTACCTATAGATATATTTCATATAATTAACAAATTGTCGAGTTGACCATCATATTATTGTGAATTCTATCTTTGAAGTCTCCGTATGAGCACAGTTTTGAATGGTTTTGAATTCTTCTATTAATTTTATGATATATGTATTTCTTTAACATTGGTGTTTCAAAATTGATTATATTTCAATACAAAATCTTATTTTGATATCAAAATTTAACGCATGACGAAAAAGACCTTTACCAAACATTTGCCTATCAATATCTGCCAAATCCTTGACATAGATGCGGTAGGTGAACTATATATTTTTTTATTAAAGTTTAATATCAATTTAATGGTTCTGGTAGCATCGAAAGTAAGATACAGTTGATGCAGACTGAATTTATACATTAATCAAAAGTACTGCTGCTCTCTTGCTATTTAGCACCCATCATCGTTTTATCTTTATCTATCCGAATAAGATTATTATTGCTGGTCTTGAAAAAGGAATAATAATTTCATCTAATACTTTTAAAGTCATGCAAATTTCATACTAAAAATGTTTTAACATGTAAAATTTCATTTCCCTTTTTCTTTAAAAAAAAACCCAAAACTGCTGAATCAACCCTAGTTTCAGAAGGAGCCTTATTCTGTTCGATGTGGTCGAAAATTTTTTCTGAATACTAGTACCCTTAGGGTCCTCGAGTTTCATTGATGAGTCTTTTGTAGACGGAACACGTGTCTGATGTACACAATTTTAATCCTGGGATCTATGATGAGTTCTTAAAATAAATTCAGGGGAAATTTGTTTTACCATTAGTGTACAGAGCCATCTATCTTCTCCCATGTCTTTGGTCAGGAATTCCAATCCTTTCTCCACATTAGAAGCGTAAGTAGGTATAATGTCACGTAAAGCTCTGACTCGGTATACACTGAAACAACCAGGGGCACACAAAACTGATCCCAATACATGTTCTGCAGCCTATAAGAGTAATATACATTACGTTATTATTTAGATGCACATTTAATTACAGTTATGTAACGTACAGTTTTGGCGTACCGTTACACCTGGTTTAACTGACACCTTCTATTTGCAAAATATCGTTCCAGTAATGGTCGTTTTTAGAGAGTTTCCCGGTCTACCAGTATTTACCGAAGTCTAACCGTATATCCCGAAGCCTACAAACATTTTTCGAAGTCTGCCTATATTTTCCGAAGTCACCACTATTTACTAAAGTCCCCTGGCACTTTCCTAGGTTTAATCAGTATTTCCCGAAGTGTACCGATATTTCCGAAAATATACCGGTATTTTCAAAGGTCTACTAACTGTATTTTTTGAAATATAAACATTTGATATTCATGATAGTAGTATGAAAAGGCCGATTCTGCCGCAATCGCATTTTCAAGGGGAAATCCTGCATAGGACCCCCAGCCCAGACGGCCAAATGCAAACGGACGGCATCCCTATTGAGCATAGGGTAAATACAAGAATGGCATATGTATTCGATGGTAGAAAAGTCGCTCCAGAGGATAGTGGGGATAAGGATACCTTAAAGGGAAGGATGTCACAGATTAAAATAAATAAAGATATGACATCCGAAAGAAATATGATGGATTTCTTTCTGGAGAATGAAGAAGATTTGAAGGATAACACCCCAACCCCCCAAAGGCAGCAGCAGTGCTGCAATGCTCCAAACATAGTGCAGATGGATGAGCATACCGAGCAGTGTCAAAAATGCGGTTCACAATCCACCAAGTCGCGATTTGAGCATCATCAACTAGGGGAGCAGAAGACCACTTGCAATGTTCCGCTCAAGAGGAAGAAGGGTCAGTTCTGCAAGAGCAAGCCCGGGAAGGATGGTCTCTGCTGGAGACATAGCAAGCAACCACGCCAGCAGGAGGAGGAGGAGACCATCCCAGTCGAGGGTAAGATGGTGGTAAAAGAGACCATGAAGACCCTCCGTCAAATAGCTAAGGATGAGGGTCTGAGGGGGGTCAGTAGGAAGAACAAGGAGGCCTTGGTGAAGCTCATCGAGGAGAAAACCACCCATAAATTTGCCCGCCAGGAAGTCTTCAGCAAGAAGCAGCTCAAAGCGCTAGCAAAGAATCGTGGCCTCACCAAGTACTCTCAGCTCAAGAGAGACGATCTGATCCAGCTGGTGGAAGAGGACATCAAAAACGCTCCAGTCGAGGATGAGATCAAGGTCATCGATAGGCGGGAAGCTCTGAATGGCGTATTTGGCACGGTCGTCATCGAACCCGCGAAGCCGCACGATATGACCACTTTTCTGAAGGTAAGTCGGAGCACCATCACCAGCGCCATCTCGAATGCACTCGTTCAAAAGAAGGGATTGAAGGTGCACTTAGTGCTTCTAGCAGAGCTGGTGAAGACCAACCTCGCGACCGGAGAAAATACCTACATCACCCCTACCTTCAGATCACGCACGACAATGATCACGGAATCTGACGACCTCGAATTGGAGATTGCCTTCATGATGGAGAAGGTCAAGGAAAATATGGCAAAGTACATGCGGGAAGGGAGCGGGTGGACTTTCAGCAGCGTCGAGAAGCTAGAAATCCACCTCAACCAATTCAAGCCACTCAAGGGGGGCTCCTTCATACCAACCCCATCGGCTCTCGTGAAAAAGAAGGCGATCGTCAATGTGAAAAATGAGGATGATCGCTGCCTCCAGTGGGCAGTGCTGGCAGCCCTTCACCATGAGGAAGTCGACCAGAAATCCACCAACCGCGTATCGCAGTACAAGAAATGGGAAGAAGAGCTAAAATTCGAAGGCATCGACTTCCCAGTCTCGCTCAGGGCGATCGATAAATTTGAGAGGCAGAATCCCACAATCAACGTCAACGTCTATGGCTTCAACGGCGTAAAGAAGGGTGAGGATGAGGAAGAGGATCTTCAGATTTACCCCCTCAGAATATCTAAGAATACGGGCCCCACCCACGTAGATCTCCTCTTCTTGACTCGCGAAGGTAAGCAGCATTACTGCTGGATCAAGAGCCTCTCACGACTCTTGAGCTCTCAAATCTCTGAGCACGGTCATGAGCTTTTCTTCTGTCGCAGATGCCTTTCCCACTTCTCCAGGCAGAATATCTTGGACGAGCATATGGAATATTGCAGCAAGAAAGATGCAGTCAGGATCGAGATGCCGGAAGAGGGGACCACCATAGCCTTCCATAGTATCAAAAAGATGATGAGAGTCCCCTTCGCGATCTACGCGGATTTCGAGTGCTTTACAGAGAAGCTCGACACCTGCCAGCCGGATCCATCCCACTCCTACACGAATGCCTACCAGCTTCAGCGACCTTCAGGCTTCTGCTATCACGTGAAATATGCTCACGGAGACTACAAGGATCCGGTCGTCTACTGCGGGGAGGATGCGGCAAAGAAATTCGTGCAGTGCGTGGAGGAAGAAGTGCAGGCCATCGCCAAGCTATACAAGGAGAATAAGCCCATGGAGCTGACTGACGACGATAAGGTGAGCTTCGCAGAAAGCACGCACTGCTACATTTGCGGAGACGAATTGGGAGAGGATAAGGTCCGGGACCACGACCATCTCACCGGGAAATATCGCGGCGCAGCGCACAACCAGTGCAATCTGGATTTCCAGCTTCCGAAGCACGTCCCCATCCTCTTCCATAATTTGAGCGGGTACGACGCCCACATCTTTGTCAAGGAGCTTGGCCACACCGAGGGTAAGATCAACTGCATCCCCAATACCGACGAGAAGTACATCAGCTTCTCCAAGCAGGTGGGTGATCTGGAGATGAGGTTCATCGACTCGTGTAGGTTTATGCTCAACAGCCTGGATACCCTAGCTAAGAATCTCACCCCCGACCAATTCGCGACCGTGAAGACGAGATTCAGCGATCGCCACGAGCTGATGATTCGGAAGGGGGTATTTCCCTACGATTATATGGATGGACCAGCCAAGCTGGAAGAGACTCAGCTCCCACCTAAAGAAGCCTTCTTCAGCACGCTCTCCGGAGAGCATATCAGTGATAAGGATTACGCACACGCTCAGAGAGTCTGGGAGACCTTCGAGTGCAAGACCCTACGCGATTATCACGACCTCTATCTCGAGACTGACGTGCTACTGCTAGTCGACATCTTCGAGAATTTTAGGGATATCTGCATGGCCAACTATGGACTCGATCCTGTCCACTACTTCTCCTCCCCCGGGCTATCATTCGATGCCATGGTAAAAACCACCGGGGTTAGATTGGAGCTTCTTTCCGATCCAGATATGCTGATGATGTTCGAGAGCGGGACAAGGGGAGGGGTGGCCATGATCTCTCATCGTCAAGGTAAGGCCAACAACCCCTACATGGAGACCTACGATCGCTCCCAGCCCACCAAGTATCTCACCTACCTCGATGCCAATAATCTTTACGGGTGGGCGATGGCGCAGCCTCTTCCCACGGGGGACTTTGAGTGGGTGGAGCCGGAGGAGATCGACGAGATCCTGAGCTATCCCGACGACCACGAATATGGCGCCATGGTAGAATGCGATCTCGAATATCCGCAGGATCTTCACGACGCCCACAATGACTACCCTCTCGCGCCCGAGAACGTGGAGATCGGTAAGGTGCGTAAGCTTGTGCCCCATCTAGGCAAGCGCGAAAAGTATACCCTCCACTACAGAAATCTCAAGATGTATCTGGAGATGGGGATGAAGCTTACGAAATGCCGTCGTATCATCAGATTCAGACAATCCCCATGGCTCAAGCACTACGTGGATCTGAATACTGCTCTTCGCGCCAAGGCCAAGACCGACTCCGAAAAAGACTTCTTCAAGCTGATGGTCAACTCCGTCTTTGGCAAGACCATTGAGAATATCCGAAAGCGGGTAGACGTTAGGCTGGTCACCACCGAGAAGCAGGCCCTGAAGCTCGTGGCCAAGCCAAACTTCGATCGCCGCGTCGTCTTCACCGAGAATCTAGCAGCCGTCCACATGAAGAAGACCAAGCTGAAGTTTGATAAGCCGATCTACCTTGGAGCCTGCATTTTAGATATCTCGAAGCTCCTGATGTACGACTTCCACTACGGATTCGTGAGGAAGACCTACGGCAGTAAGGCCCGGCTGCTCTTCACTGATACCGACAGCTTGGCCTATGAGATCCAGACCGACGATTTCTACCAGGATATCACCCCGCACGTTGAGGTTAAATTCGACACTTCCAACTATCCTCCTGAGCATCCCTCTGGCATCCCCACCGGCAAGAATAAGAAGGTCCTCGGGATGTTCAAGGACGAGTGCGGCGGTAAGACCATGACCGATTTCGTGGGGCTCCGGGCGAAGCTATACGCCTTCAGGATGGATGACGGTAAGGCCACCAAGAAGGCGAAGGGAGTCACGAAGAGCGTCATCAAGCGCAGCATCGCCTTCGAGGACTACAAGCGATGCCTGGACACCCAGCAAGAGATCCATCGACCGATGAATATCCTCCGGAGCCATCTCCATCAGATCTACGCGCAGGAGATCAACAAAATCGCTCTTTCCGCCAAAGATGATAAGCGTCACATCCTCCCCGACGGCATCAGCACCCTCTCGCACGGCCACTATCGAATCACTCACGGGTGAGGGCACTTAGCAGACTCTGACGGGTGCGGATGCCCATCCCGCACTTGGCCCATACCTAGATAAATGAGCATCATTCGCGTGCACAACATAACCCTTCCCAATAAACCTCTTTCGAATGTAGACCTTGTGAAAGCCACCAAGGACCTAGGAATCCCATGTTTCAGAGGGGTATTCATGCGAGATACCCTACCACCCAGCCCGCGCCGCATCGAATGTGGAATCTTGAATCACGATAGCTGGGAAGGTCCTGGAACGCATTGGACCTGCTGGTATAAACGTGGGCCGGTAAAGTATTACTTTGACTCCTATGGATTGCCACCGCCTGACGAGATGGTGAACTACTTACAGCCTGAAATTCGATATAGCACGGATGAATTACAGCAGCGAGGCTCGGTGGTGTGTGGTCACTTTTGTTTGTACGTGTTGAATATGCTGTCGCCGGGGAAGTCGCTAGAGGACGCGGTCTTCTCACTCTATAAATAAATGGATAAGTTTGGATCTCATGCAAGAAAGCGCGCATCCCTTTGGCGAATGCTGCAGGATTTGGATATGAACGACAATCGTATTACTAGCCTAGGACATCCCCAGGACAGCTCGGATGCTGTGACAAAACGGTGGGTAACCCAACAAATGAAAGATGGTATAAAAGACATCAATGACCTGGAGGCTGCGCTTGAAGCAATTTCAAAAGAGCTCGAGGCGATGAAAAAACACCTGAACGGTCTCGAGAAAGATGTGGTGAAGTGTTTGCCTATGGCCGGCGGTATGATGAGTGGTGTCCTGGATATGCAGGGATACTCGATCGTCAATCTTCCAGAGGGGGTGGCGGCACATGAACCGGTAACCAAAGGATGGTATGCGAAGAACTATGTAGATCTAAGCATGGCGATTCAAAAGAAAATAAACACCATCGAACAGAAGGTGAAATCTTATCACACGACGGACAGGAGCCGGCGCGAATTGGATTCCATATCTGAGGAGGACCAGCGCATCGACAGAATCAAGGCGAAACTTATGAAATTATAAGGTAACACAGCAGAGTTTTCCTGTCCTATGAATTAGGACAAGAAAACTTGACTAGTCTATTGCACATCTGCAGCTTTGACCCAAGAGTTGAATTCCGTGGGATACCCCCTCCACTTGACGTAGAGCTCTTTTATCCCTCCCCGGGTTCTCCGGCGCAAGACCTTCTCGATGCGGTAGATGTTTTGATCAGTCTTTTGAAGTTCGGGCTCATAGAAGGATCCCTGAATTTCCTCGCCGCTGAAATCCTTGAGGCGATAGGTGGGCGGCTGAGTGTTCAACACTAGGGAAATGGTGAATACTTCCTCGGTCCATCGGGGTGTGTATCCCTTTTCGAATGTACCTTTCTTCTTGGTGATTCGGACTTTGTCGCCAGCATGAAATCGCGGTGGTTTTATGGGAGGTATGCTGCCGTAAAGGTTCCAATACACCTTGTTTTCATGCTCCTTGTGACTTGCGGCGACAGGGGTCATTTTGATGGATCGGTGCTTGGTGGTATTGTACTGGCGAACAAGATTATCCAAAACATTGATGTAGGTGCGTGTCGAGTTGGCCGAGAAATATTTGAACATTTTCTCTTTCATGGTGCGATTCCAGCGCTCAACCACACTCGATTTCTCCTCATTTTCGGTGGAGTAAAGCTCAATATCATGCCTTTGAAGCAGCTGATTTACATCCTTGTTGTAAAACTCAGTGCCTTTGTCTGTCCAAAGCTTCTTGGGCATACGCTCCTTGAACACCGCTTGAAAGGCATCCCGCACCGTCACCCCCTTCTTGTTTTTGAGTGGTATCAACCAGCCATATTTGGAGAAGACATCGATGATGCTCAGGATGAACTTATTTCCCTTGTTGTCCCTGGAAAAGGCACTCATATCAACAAGGTCGGCCGCCCAGGTCTCATCCACACCACCCACTACCACACGGCGTTTCTGAAACTTACGTCGAACTGGTTTGTGCAACTCCTCAGCTAAATCATCGGTCCAGCGAACTTTTTTTAATACCCAGACCGAATCGAGCTTTGGTACCGATGATGGGTCCGACGATGCTGCGGTCCATGCGTTCGCGTGTGGTAGGGTTGGGAATGGTGTTAAGCGAGGCTAGCATAGCTTTGTCACAGATGGAGTTGCGTGAAGCGGTATCCTTATGCTGGGCATAACAAAGATCGTGGTGATATGCAGCTTGGTCCACTCGATTAATGGGTTTGGACCAAGCCTTCGGGGTGCCATCGGGGAGTAGTCGCTTGCTAAGTTTAGTCCCTGGCCCGGTGAAGTTGTGTCCGGGGAGATGCATTTCCATGGGTAATCGGTTGATTAGTTTGTTCATGAATCCTGCACCGGTTGTAGCAACAAACTGAGACTTCTTGGCACCGCACACCTTGCAGTTGCCAACCTTCCTCCGTCGCCCGTTGCTGGTAATTGTTTCACCAGGGTTAACTGTGTCCGTCTTCCTACGACATTTTACGCAGAAGATCATCGTTATTTTATTTAAATAAATGAACGTTGAAGACATTTCCTACAGTGCCAACGCCCCCAAGAGGAGCAATCACTACCTCCTACCGCAGCGGTCGATCAGAGGGTTGATCATTGGGAAGTCGGACTGTGGTAAGACAACGCTGTTGAACAACCTACTCCTGCGCGATGGATGGCTCGACTACGATCGATTGTACGTCTTCGGAAAATCGCTTCACCAGCCCATCTACCAGCTGTTGCAGCAAGCGCTGGGAAAAGGCTTCCCTAAGGAAGATATCCGAGACCTCTTACAGTGTAGGGGTAAGTCACCCTACTCGTTGATCGATGTGGTCAACGCCTTACCATCACCACGACACCCGAGTGGTATCGACACTGTTTTCTTCGAGCAAGGGAGTGATGTACCAGACCCCCGAGAACTCGACCCCAGTCGCAAGAACCTCATGGTGTTCGACGATTTGATGCTGAGCAAACAGAACACGTGTGAAGACTACTACGTGCGCGGTCGCCACAACAACGTCGATTGTTTCTACCTGTGTCAGAACTACTTCAAACTACCCCGACAATCGATCCGAGAAAATGCAAACTTCCTCTGCCTCTTCCAGCAGGACGCAAAGAATCTCGACCACATCCGACGCGATCACTGCAACGATCTTACCAAGGAACAATTTGACGCTCTGTGTAAGCATTGCTGGTCCCAACCCTATGGATTTGTAACCATCGATCTTACAAGCCCCAAGTCAGCAGGGAAATACCGATGCAAATTAGAAGAGTTCTATGAGGTATAAAATAAAAAAATGGATCACTTGCAGGAATTTTTCCTGGAGAATCAACGGGACTTTGATCGGGAGTTTGAGAATGCTCCCAAGCCCTCACGACCACCCCCTGAATGCAAGCACGAGTGGGACTCGGTCGATATGACAAGTATGTGTTGGAAATGCGGTCGCACGATCATCCGCCCGATCGATAGCAGTAGAGGTGATTTCGACGCATGGAACTCTGACCGTCTGTATGGTAAGGTGCAGCGTCCCCCACAACCCCAATGCCCTGCCAAGACGATTCGAGGCCACCAGTGCACAAACCCATGCCAACCGCGTAAAGACCTCTGCCTAAGACACTTGAATCTTCCGAAGAAAAGGGATCCGTATCAGCTGTGTAATACCTTCATGTGCAATTTATCGCGTATGGACGTTCGAACCAACGCTTCGGGGCGTTCACACCAACGCTTAAGGGCGTTCACACCAACGCTTAGGGGCGTTCACACCAACGCTTAAGGGCGTTCACACCAACGCTTAGGGGCGTTCAACAGCGTTCGCTCCTATAAATAAATGACGTTTATCAAGATTACCGACCCTAAGCAGCGTGAGGCGCTCTCAAAGGAGTTGCATGAAACTAAGCGGAGCATTCAAGCCAGCAACATGCAACATCGTCTCGACAAGATTGGACTCAGCCGAGACCTTTCCAGGGTGTTCAAGCCTGTGGTTGAGGCTCAGCGGGAAGCAGCTTCAAAAATCACCAAAACAATCGAAGATTTACCTGCAGCAGTGCCAGCCCTCCCTCCTCCACAACCCGAGTTTGCTGATCCACTACCCATCGCACCACCTACAGACACCGTCCTCGGACCTCGAGCACAGCAGTATTTGCAGCTCAGTATGACTCCTTCCGCCGACCACACCTTTGGATTGCGATCTGAAAACGATGGTATCTTCATCGGAAGCTCACCAGTTACTTTTGACGATGATGATATTTTCGTAGATGGTGTGAGGTACAAAGGAACCCTTGGCCTCTGGGAACTCATGGTGAAAAAGAAACCAGAATCGTTTGAGCCCGACGACCTTTACGACTATGCAGAGATCCTGAAAAGTTCCGGTGCCATGTATCAAGGCAATTCCACCCTCTCGAGAACCCCGAAGGCGAATAAGAGTTACAAGTGGAAGGAAATCGTATCCCACATCTACAAGAAGGATAAGTTTGGCAGTGGGCTGCAAACCGTGTTTCTTCCTTCCAACTTCAAGCAGCTTCTCGATCGCTTGGAACTGTGTGCTGCAGCATACCGAGCAGGAAACAATGGTGTGCGCAACGAAATTGTGTCGATTATCGATGCTATGAAAAGGGGTAGACATATCAGCATCGAGGAATATAAGGCACTGCATCGTAGCATCCTATAAATAAATGTTGCAAATCAAGAAAGGTTACGCTCGAAAGTACGCCTACGGTGGTAAAGGACTGTTTGACACAATCGCCAGTTTGGCTGCACGCATGTTTACTTCCTCTGCCGCCCAAACCCTAGGAAGTAAGGCCGTGAGTGCTGCCACCAATGCGGCCTTGAAAGGTGTTGAAAAAGGGGCTTCCAAAGCCGTCGACCATGTGGTTGATAAAGTGACCCGCCCCAGAAAACGCAGTAAAACCCCTCAACAGCCTAGTGTTCAACGCAAAAAGCCAGAGCAAGTTCGGTTAAACAATCTAATCTCCGGCTCTGGTATCAAAACCATCCACGACTTCGTCCAACGCTATAAATAAATACATTATGTCTAACATTCTTACAATCACCGAAGGGTTGACCTTCGACGAAAGTCTCCAGGAATATCAGGTTCGAGAATACGAACCACAAGCCGGTGCCCAGCTGAACAATCCCGGTGCTGAAATCCGAATCAACATCGAAACCCAGGATTTGTTCCTACACCCCGCCGAAAGTTATCTCGTGGTAGAAGGTCGACTTCTCAAGAATGATGACACAGCATATGCCGATGGCGATCTTGTGTCGCTCACCCATAATGGTATCATGTATCTCTTCAAGAGCATCAGTTACAGGCTTTCCGGTCAGCAGATCGAACATATTAACGACCCCGGCATTGCCACCACTATGCTGGGAATGTTAACCTACCCCGACGACTTCTCCAAATCGCAGGGTCTCAACCAACTGTGGTATAAGGATTCTTCCATCGATGCTGAGGCTGAGAACACTGGATTTGCAGCCCGCCATGGATACATTATCACCAAGCCCACCAACAAAGGATCGTTTTCGTTTGCCATCCCCCTAAAACATATTTTTGGATTCGCAGATGATTACAACAAAATAGTGTACGGGTTCAGACACGAACTCTCACTCGTTCGCGATTCAAATGCTAATGCCATTTTGAGAGCAGCTGCCGTCAACGATCCGGCAAAGATCGTCCTGAATAAACTATCGTGGTTCGTCCCTCACATCACCCCCTCAGACGAAAATAAGATGCAACTGTACAAAACCATCCAAAGTAAATCCAAGATCCACTGTGGATTTCGCATGAGACAGTGTGATTCCATAGCCGTTCCCCAAGCCTCACAGTTTAACTGGCGCCTAGCTGCCAAGAGTGGTCGCGAAAAGCCTAGATATATCATTGTTGCCTTCCAAACCGACAAAAGTGGTGACCAAACCCATAATGCTGCCGTGTTCGATCACTGTCGATTGCGAAATATCCATGTCACCCTCAACGCTGAACGTTATCCAGCAGTCGACTATAATGCAGCTTTCAACGAAAATAGGATCGCCAGAGTGTTCAAAGAGGCCTCCGACTTCAGAAAGAAATTCCATAACATGGACAGTCTCCTCAGTAATGGTGGGATTAATCCCTCCGATTTCATCGACTTGTACCCCTTATTTGTGATTGATGTGAGTCATCAGTCTGAGCGTCTCAAAGAATCCACGGTGGATATTCAGATCAGAGCCGAATTCGCCCGTAATGTTCCAGCCAACACCGAGGCGTTTGCACTTGTCATTTCCGACAGAATCCTACAGTTTGAATCCGATGGTCAAAAGATGAACGTTGTGTACTAAAAGTAAAT
This sequence comes from Mytilus californianus, assembly GCF_021869535.1. Taxonomy (NCBI): domain Eukaryota; kingdom Metazoa; phylum Mollusca; class Bivalvia; order Mytilida; family Mytilidae; genus Mytilus; species Mytilus californianus. The sequence continues at coordinate 7,098,866 of NW_026262604.1, forward strand.
GGATAAAATTCACCTACAACTCCTCTTTGCCAGTCACCCCGCCGAAGTCTATGCGATCGTAGTGAAGGCTAGTAAACAACTCAAGGAGCAGTATGACGGTATCGAAGAGTGGAAGCAAAAATATGTGACAATGGTCTACCATAAATAAATGGATAACACATTGTTGCAGCAAATTGCTAATAACACCGACCCAAAGCATGGGTTTTCCTTCATCGTCTCTGGAAACGATAACCAAATCCTTACCCGGTTCAACCCCCCACTACAACTCAAGGAATCTAAGACCTACGAAATGGCATTAGTAAACCTGGAAACCTATAACTCCATCCCCAACATTCATACAGGTAACAATTCCTTCCGCTACTCCCCCGACGATGGTGCCAACTGGTTTCCCATCGCACTAAGCACAGGTTCCTATGACATCGAAGACATCAACAATGAGATCCAGCGGCGGCTGCGGCTCAACAAACACAAAACGAAGATCATCATCGATGCCAACAGGGCAACCCTAAGAGCAACGCTGACCCTCGCCAGACACTATCAAGTAGACTTCAACGTTGTCAATAGCATCAACACCGTCTTGGGATTCGAGCGGCAGATTTACACGTTCGATATGATCACAAACGGCTATACGGAAGGGGAACACATTGTAAATATCATCAGCATCAACAGCATTCTGGTGAATAGTGATATCATCCATGGAAGTTATGTAAATGGTACACAGCAGTCTACCATCTACAGCTTTTTTCCCGCAGACGGTCCTGGTATGAAGATCATTCAAACCCCAAAGAATCTAGTATACTTGCCGGTGACCTTGCGAACCATCAATCGCATGCAAACGTATCTCACCGATCAAGATGGTAGGCCCATCGATTTCAGGGGTGAACATCTCACCATCCGCTTTCATCTTCGTGAGGTATAAATAAATGACTTATCACGAACATGGTTTGAGTTTGACAAAAGGTCAAGCTGATAAACTACAACGGGCTGCCAAAAAAGGTTGTCCGGTCTCCATTCGTTTGTCCCACGCAAACCTGCAAGGTGAACACAAGATGTTGCTCACCACCCGCCAGGTTCAAAAGATCGCCAAGCTCCTACAAAAGGGTACTGGTGGTATGGTCCTAGAGTTGAGTGCGACCCAATTAAAGGAAAACATGCAGAAGGTGGGTGGCTTCCTACCCATGTTGGCGGGGCTGGCAATGAGGGCACTCCCCATGTTAGCAAAAACCATTCTACCCGCCTTGGGTGTTGGAGCCTTGAGTGGTCTTGGTGGTGTAGCCGTCAACAAGGCCTTAGGGTCTGGATTGTACCTGAAACGTGGTGGATGCGTTTGCACCGTGAAACCTAGTGGCAACGGTCTCTACCTCAAACCTTCAAACGCCCGGATCACCTATGGTGATGGACTCTACTTGAAGCGTGGTCAGCAATTCCACGACGGAGCTGGTCTAATCTTAGGTGCTAACAGCCCCTTCAAAAATATTCCCCTCCTCGGTATGCTCCTATAAATAAATGGATGATATAGATTCTGGATACCGACAGACCAGAGTCGAATGTATGGAAGATCAACTCAACGCGGATATACATAAGTATCAACATACCTTGAAGATCTACAAACGTCTGGACAAAGTTGTATCTGTAGCACTGGGTGTTTGTTCTGTGGGCAGTTTGGTGTTAACCAGCTGCACCATGGGTTCAGCTTTGACCGGTATAGGTATTATAGCCTCCCTTCCCCTAGGATCCCTTGCGTGCTTGAGTGCCACTGGCGTGATGGTACTCACACTAATCTCAAGGCGTATCATGAAAAAGAAGAAAAAACATCGCGACACCTTGCAATTGGCACAGTCCACAAAATTTTTGGTTGAACAATATATTAGTACTTCTTTGGCTGACGATGAACAGATCGATAATGCTGAGTTTGGGAAGATCGTTACCTGCCTCAAGAACTACTACAATGAGAAAGATCAGCTGCGACAACCCCTATCCAGTTTCAGTGAGGAGCTTTCGAAGTGTGCTTCCTAATCCCCAAAAAAGCTTTCCAATGGGTAAAAAGTCTCACGCCGTAATACTACTTTCACGCAATAAAAAGTATCACGCCGTAATACTACTTTCCCGCTATAAAAAGTCTCACGCTGTAATACTATTTTCCCGCCGTAAAAGTCTCACGCCGTAATACTACTTTCCCGCTATAAAAAGTCTCACGCTGTAATACTATTTTCCCGCCGTAAAAGTCTCACGCCGTAATACTCTTTTCCCGCTATAAAAAGTTTCACGCCGTTATACTCTTTTCCCGCCGTAAAAGTCTCACGCCGTTATACTCTTTTCCCGCCGTAAAAGTCTCACGCCGTAATACTACTTTCCCGCCATAAAAAGTCTCACACCGTAATACTATTTTCACGCTGTAAAAAAAAAAAAAACCTGTGATACAAGATTTAGACTCTTTTTTAATAATGTGGGTGGTCCTTAAAAGGACCGAGATATTCATGTATTGATTTAATCAAAAGTCACCATTCAAGTTCAATACATATTTCATGTAACATGTCGAGATGTTTGAAAATGTCTCTTACTGGTAAGTTACATTTCAATATTTTCTGATGTAGATCAGCAATCTGGTAAAATTTGACCAGTTTATAAATATAACTAGCAGAATACACAAGTTCGTGCTTTGCGAAGTAGGGACACAACTCATCCTTATGTAGCTTCAATTTTTGTTTCAAAACAAAAATAGTTTCTCCTTGTCCGAACGTATAGAACAGTACATTTCGTCTTGTGTGATCGATTTTCTTCTGTAGATTTTTAATTCTAGTGATACAGTCCTTTTCATTTCGCAAATCAGGCGGTAATTCTGTTAAATCATCATCTTCTTGTTCTTGGTAACTTTCCATCAATTTTCGTTTGAACATTTCCCTTTCTTCCTGCTTCGTTCGTTTCTGTGCAATTTTTTTCCTCTCTTTTTTACATTTCGATATTTTCGCTGATTGCTCAGCAAAGCGCTCGAGTTTTGTCCAGTACTCGTTCAATTCCTGATCGCTAGGATAAGCGTTGCATAAGTAGTTTCTGAAATCATCCATGATTGTACAAAATACCTTCCAGTCTTCTCCGTTCATTTCTGTATAATCCAAACAAAACAACGTCACAAAGGCAGTTAGCAACACTGCAAAACGATAACGTCTTAAAGCCCGCGTAAAAAGGACTATTGACGTACTGGCTATACAATAAGGGCATTACTAAAATCTTGTGCGTATCAAATGCGCATGCGCCGTAAAAAACGTCACAAATCATTCCGTTACACTTCACTCCACACATCGTTTCACGATGTGCTCCATTCCGCTTCACTTCATGATGTGCTCCGTTTCAAGCATAAAAAAAAAACTTTTCCAATCCGGCAGAAATGTCGGATCGGAAAAATTTTTTGTACCCCACCCGGCCCATTATTTTTTTTTTTGGACTTAATTTCTCACAAGGTCGTAAGAGAAGTACTCCTGCTTGGTCTTTTTGCTGACTTTAAAGCCTGTACTTCTCACGAAGGCTCCTACCATGGGTCCTGTCTCTCTGTTCAGTCCACTGCAGGCCCACACCCTATTCGTTTCTCCTTCTCTGTTTTTCAAGGTGAGGATCTTACTCTTTCCAAACTTCCCATCTACTTCTACCACTTCCAGGATTTTATAGATCACACCGGTTGAGAGTTCCTTCCATTTCAGGGTTTCCAGGCTCTGATCCTTTGCCTTTTCCTCGAAAACATTATCGTTCATAAAATCGTTGTCTACGATTTGTGGACTTCTGAGTTCCTCCATCTTTTGTACGAAAGACATATTTGTATTTACCCTAGGATTACATCCTTCTAAGGTGTTTGGGTTTTGTGCTAAACTGAAAGACATTCTTGTATTTACCCTATGCTCAATAGGGATGCCGTCCGTTTGCATTTGGCCGTCTGGGCTGGGGGTCCTATGCAGGATTTCCCCTTGAAAATGCGATTGCGGCAGAATCGGCCTTTTCATACTACTCATGATTATTTCGTTTTGAAGCAATACTGAATGCATGAATCGTAACCCTTTTTAAATACGTTCGAGTTCAACAAGTGAATATATTTGACTCTTTTATGCTGCTACATCTTCTGTAAAAAAAGTAAACTTTAAGTCATGTAAAACTGTATTAAATTAACAAAAGGGTTAAAATGGTAAGATGTCATATAATGTTTACGTATTTCGTTTGGTTGCTGTCTCATTGACTTAAACCCCACATCTTCTTCTAACATCTCCACCCCCCCCCCCCCCCCCCCCCCCCCCCCCGTACATGACTTGTACACTTATCTAGTTTTGATCAGTTTTGATTGCTTCGCATCATACCTTTTGAAACCAATGGCCAATAGCGTATTCAAACTGTTGGTACCAATACAGTGGCCCTTCACCTAGCGGATGTGTGCGTGCGCAAACAGCACCAACAGAAGTGTCACGTGTCATTAAATCAAGTAAAGCTTCAACGGAGTCTGGTGTAAATTTGACGTCTGCGTCTGTTGTTAGAATGAAAGCTGTTTCATCATCAACTAAAACAATAAAAGAAAAGTATACAGCTGTGTGATTGGAAATTTGTTCTTATAGACGTATCAATTCTACTAGCCTGTGCAAAAAAAAATCATTCAATGACCGAACTCCGAAACAATTAAATCGATAGTCAATCCTCGTCGATGCTGATTTGTGTTCATAATTGATTCAGAGCTAGTATTGCAACTCTGAAATGCAAACACGTAATTGAAGAAACAATGCAAATTTTGCTTCGAATAGTAACGAAACATTCGTCACTTGACGTTAAACAAACAAAATCCATCGATCTTTCAACTTTTATAATTGTAAAAATTTACTGTACTGAATGCAGTCGAATTATTTTTGATCCTATACATTTTATGCACGATCGTATTGTAAAAGATTGTTCCAGTTGGTCGATGTTAATAAAATTAGAAACTAGGAGACCATTTTCAGATTGAATGTGACAGATACGATCAACATAGGCATCAAACTTTGAAATATTCAACATAAGCAATCGTCCATAAGCAGAAATTAAACTGAATTTAAACAATACTTTGGATCGATTGAACACCCTTTTTCGGTCGCACTTTTGTTTTGTTCAGAGATCCGCGAAATCTGGGTCAAAGCTAAATTGGCATATGGACAAACGAATGCACAGACTAGAAAACATATGCGGGCCATAAGTTATAGTTATTGACCAAGCAATAAAATTGAGAATGGAAATGAGAAATGTGTCAAAGAGACAACAACCCGACCAAAGAGCAGAAAACAGCCGAAGGCCACCAATGGGTCTTCACCACAGCGAAAAAATCCCGCACCCGGAGGCGGGCTTCAGTTGGCCCCTAAACAAAAATGTGTACTAGTTCAATGAAAATGAACGTCACACTAAACTCCCAAACACATAAATGAACTAAGATTAAAAAATATACAAGACTAACAAAGGCCAGAGGCTCCTGACTTGGGACAGGCGCAAAAAACGCGGCGGGTTTAAAAATGTTTTGTGAGATCTCAACCCTCCTATACGTCTAGCCAATGTAGAATAAACAAACACACAGCAATATATATATGTATATGTGATTTAATCTGAACAGCTCGGGTGACCCTACTTGACCCGAACAATGTAAGGAATACAGGAACAAACCAGCGTTACAGTTTGTGTTATTTAGTTATTTAGACAGCTTTTATTGTCTTAAAGTTAATCATTCGCACTTATTTTCCATTTGTTTGGTAAGTATTAAAACCATATTGTACGCTCAATTTAGATTGATAGTAATTTACCATTCGCGTCTTCTTTGACCAGGAAATCCAAGATATATGACATATACATTATTTGACTCCAACGTTTCTTATTCTTCACCTAAAAAAAATGGAAACACTTTCGATATATTACAGTTATTTTACAGTGTTTGTGTAGTTGACACTTTGGAAATAGGAAATACTTCAAAATATGATTTTTGTCAGACATAATTGAAAGCATTCCCGCCATCAGCAAGTAATCTCTATATCATCTAGATACTTCGACTTAATATCACGTCAAGCCTTCCAGAGCACCTGAGATCACAACCGGTATTTGGTGGGGTTTCGTGATGCTGAGTATTTAGTTTTCTATGTTGTGTTTTTGTGAACTGTATTTGTTCGTGTTTTTATGAGTTTGAATATCCCTTTGGTATGCCTCTCTCGTTTTGATTAAGAAATAATAGATTATTTCAGTATGTCTAATTAACGAGAAACATATTTGCTGTCTAATTATCAGCATACTGATCTATTTTGTCAAAATAACGACAAATTAGATTATAAATATCTTCCGTCGAAAAAAAAACGACAATTTTATGAAACTAATATTTTCTGTTGAAATATCGACACATCATTGGCGTCTGAGAAGTAAAAAACCGCCATTGCATCTCTTGTGTCGAAATAGCTACATTCGCTTGTACTTACTGAATCTTTTGTCGAAATAACGACAAAGTTATTGAGTATGCCTATTTTTTTTTATCGAAATGAACATTTTTATGCCCATCCTATATGTATTAAAAAACTGTACCGCCTTGAATATGTACGAAATATTTGCCACTGGACGTTAAGCAAACAACAATCAATCTTTCGATCTAAAGTATGAAAACCTTATTTTTTCTGTCAAAATTCCGACGCATTAATCACTTTTGTCGAAAAAACGACATATTTATCAATTCTGCAGAAAGAAAAGACACATTTATCAGTTTAGTTATAATAACAATGTATAGTGATTGAAGTGAGTGAAATATAACAACTGGATTATTCGGGTTATGTTATCTTCTGTAAAATTAACGAAACATATTTCATCCTTTTTATGACTCCCATAGCTTCGAGATAAGACACGAATTAAAAATGTATATATTTTGTTTTTAAATGGGATACTTCCTTATATTATTAGTTTACAACTTTGGTCACGTTTTTACATATTTTAGGTTTTATCTAATACTATCGCATTAACCTCACATTTCTAATGTTTAAAAGGCTGTTAAAATTTATATTTTATAAAATCTATTCAGTAAATTACAATTTTCGTCATTGAACACTTTATTAGGGAGTCACGTGATCACGTGGGATGAACGTTTGATGTATTGTTTGAAAACACTCACGTGTCGATATTTATTTTAATTATGTCATGTACGACGGTGTATTTTTTTACCATTTCAAAGATATATTTACATTAAATAATACAACACAAATAAATTAATATAAGAGGGGTACGATGTCTACGATTGTACCAGATTTATTTAATTACCTATAGAAATTTAACGAATATATATGTATAGCCATGTCTCTTTATTAAAATTTCTTTTAACTTTAATTATTTAATTTTTTTTTCAAAAAAGTAAACTGTTTTTTCATGGTTGAATGATGACAGAAAGAAGGCAAGTAGTGTTGTGTTCAATTATCCAACTTTAAAAGAACTGACTGAACATTCAGCGGATATTTTCAAATGACAAAAACGCCAAAATCCACTGAAACGCATTCTAATGCTGCGTTCACACGTAATTCGAATTCGATTCGCATTAACTAATTCGAACTAGTTTAATTCGCATTCGAAACGTTTAACGTCCAAACGTAAATTCTTATTCGAATTGCAATGCGCGTCATTTTGCTTTACTGTCCTAACGACGTTAACTTTTAATTCGTATTAACAAAAACGCATTTCTAATGCGAATTGGATAATGCGATTTAGCCAATTCGAATCAATTCGAATTAAAAAAGAAGAGTGTGTGAACGCGATTAGCGATTTCGATTCGCATTCGATTCGAATTCAATTCGAATTAAATGTACGTGTGAACGAGGCATTAAAAACAAACTGAAAAAATAGCAACCATCTCCTTACCTTTCTGTTATCCTTTAAATGAATAACAAATGTCATTGGCTGACCACACCCCTCCCCTTTTGATGCAGGTAACCTCCAACTCAGGCGAAGTCCATAAGGGAAGTCAGCTTTTGTACAGGTATCCACATCTCCAGTTTCTTTGGAAATAAAAGGATGGAATCAGAATGATTGGTCTTTAAAAGTTAACTTTCTGTTTTATATTTTGTTATAAGAAATCATTATTAATGATAAACCTTCAAAAGGAATATTGATAGAAGAAAATTTGAAATAATAAAGTGAAGTTAAAACACATTTCGAAAAGGTCCTTACTAGTATATGAAAATGTGACCGTTTTATAATTAAAATAAATAGTAAGAGAAATACATAAAAACATATAATTCGCCGTTTCAGAATCTAATGCCTTTTTGGTAATATATCAAAAATCGCATAACAAAACGTCATTATTGGTTAAAAAATGTCCGAAACAATGGAAATTTAACCAATGACATAACATTCTTCTCATTTTGGGATACAAAAAATGAAATTACACATAGAACTTAAGATTCTGAAACAGTGTAGTGTTGACTTACTCAAAACTTCAGGAACCAAACTTAACAGTTGCAGCGCCTTATCTCCAATCACGTTTCCTTTTATCCCTCCATCAAAAATGATATGCGATTCAAAATGGCGCGTGCCAAATTGCTTTGCTGCATTGATCAGAGAAATGGATTCAAGAAGTTGTTTCATTTCATCTCTAGTCTGTAAAAGAAATACGTGTCATGCGCCTATATTATGAAAGCGACATTATTGTATGGGTATGTACACGAGACAACAAGATAGTTAGAAAAATGACTACGTTATACAAGAAAAACACAGTCAGAGACAATATACTGATAATCAGCAAGTTTTCACAGCGTAGTTATTGCCTTCATTTATAAAAAGAGAAGATGTGGTATGATTCATTGCCAATGAGACAACTCTCAACAAGAGACCAAATGACACAGAAATTAACAGCTATAGGTCACCGTACGGCCTTCAACAATGAGCAAAGCCCATACCGCATAGTCAGCTATAAAAGGTACAAAATAATGAAAAAAAAAAATATGTAACACAGCAACAAACCACTGAATTACAGGCTCCTGACTTGTCTGTTACTTTGAAGGTATTCAAGCCGGATCGAAAGAACTCGTACAATACATGAAAATGGTCCTTATTCCATGTTCATCGATAAAATTTATAATATTATTGAAGGAATAAATCTGAATTCTGATTATATATTATAAACTATATGTATTTAATAAACTCATCATAGATACCAGGATTGAAATTGTGTACGCCAGACGCGCGTTTTGTCTACAAAAGACTCATTAGTGACGCTCGAATAAAAAAAGGTTAAAAGGCCAAATAAATTACGAAGTTGAAGAGCATTGAGGACCCAAAATTCCTAAAAGTATAAAGATCTCGCGAAATATGGGACTGCATTTCATATTTCTATGTACACTTCGGTATTTTGAGATGAGAAATCTAGCTGGTTCTGACCAGGCAAAGAACACGTAAAAAGAGAGGCGGAAGATACCAAACTCACGATACAACACGAACCGACACTGCCATGGCAAAAAACGAAAAACGATGAAAAGACGAACAACAGTATACAAAACAAAACATAGAAATCTAAAGACTGAACACAAACACCACCGAAACTCCGGTTGATCGCAGGTGCCCCGGAAGTGTAGGCAGATCCTGCTCCACCTGTGACACCCTTTATGTTGCTCATGTAAGTACAAACCCGATGATATTTCTAATTTGGTAGGTCACATTCGTGAAAAAGAGGATCAACTATACATAAGACAATGCTAACCAAACGTTTTTCGTAGTGTCCATCTTATTTTTTACGATAAGTAACTTATATATGGGAAGCTGAGTAAATAAAACTTTCTTTTATAATATGCGAGGGTCTAGAATCAGTAGGGGTAGGGACTATTTCTCTATTCTCTAAATTTTTCCACTTTATTCTATATTCTGTTTTATTGATTATATTATATAAATATTATTATGATTATATCTATATAATTGTTTGACCCATTTTTATTTCTTCTGTAAACCCCACCCAGACCCTCATATATACCCTATATGTGCCTTTATTTAGCTACTTTCTTACCTCTCGGTACATAGTTGTACAAATATAAACTTTGGTCTTTTTTATTTGTTCTTCTTGCTGTTCCTGTGTGTCGTCCATAAGTTGCGTCCGTCTGTCCAATAACATCCACTGATCTGGTAATATGCTGTTGTACATCGGCATCCAAAATAACTGTAACATAAATACCAACGATAAAAAAGTTTCCGTTGATAAATTAACTCCCCGAAGCAAAGTTGACCGTAGATTAATTTGACTATTATTTTTAGATATTTTTAGATATTTTTAGATAATTTCAAATGTTTGGGTTTGAGCGTTGCCGATGAAGCAACAGTAAACCCAGAACAGCGCAGACTCACGACTTGTTTTTGAATTTTTGTCAGATATTCGGAATCCTCTGGTTTTATCCATCTAGTACCCATTAAAAATTTTGCCCATTAAGCCCTACTTTTCTTTTCATAATTTTATTATATATAGTTTTGAAAATCTTATAAAAACCTTGTTATTTTTTCATAGTTTTTGAAAGAAAATGCTGCCAATGTTAATTTTATGAAAAATCTAGAGAGAATCATTTCCCGCCAAATTTTCAATGGCTTATATCTCGAAAACAAGCACACGGACCTATCATTTGTTTCTTCTTTTTAAGTTTCGTTATAAATATACTATCTTAGACAATGAACAGAGAACCAGGTCAAGGGTACCTATATCCGGTGGTGATGATACACAGTGATAAAGTATCATTTATGATTGGCTAGAATGGCCGAAATTTTATGGTGATGGTTTTGAATTTCGTTCGTCATAACTGAATATTATTGTCATTTGATATTTTGGTTTTGATGACAGATCGAAGAAAGTCCTTTTATTAGAGCTTGATATTTTGGCTAGACTGTATGCTAACCTCTGGATGGCTTTCGGATCTTTTTGTGTATTTCGGTCACTGTCCCATTCACGAATATTTCACATCTCTTGTTGCTCATACTAGATTGTGAAAGATACGCTTTTTGTTAATCAATTTAATCTTCATAGAAGGTTGACATATTAGTAATACAACTTTTAATATTTATGTTTGAAGTGACATTCTTCATTTTTATTCTTTAAAACAATGACAACGTTTAGTTTGGCCTGTTATAACCAATAAACATACCTTGACTTCTTTTTGCAGTACAATGGTTGAGCTCTTGTAAACATAGTAACCAGTAGAAAGACATTGACCTATGCAGACTAGAAGCAAGGCAGGTAACAAGAACTCCAGATTTTCTGTTCCTGTATGGCAAATATTGTTGCTGTATTCAATATCAGTTTTCCCAAAATAAAGTCCAGAACATAAGTCATTAATATACAGCATGCCAAAGGTAATAGGTGTTGAGAGTAGAAGGGGTACTGCAAACCCTCCTTTACCCATCTGTGTCCGTAAAACATACAGACCTACGGCATAGCCTAAAATACTAGTAATGATATTGATCATGAAAAAATAAGTCTGTCGACCATTTGTAGTTTCCAGATCACCGAGCCTTAAATCCCAGCCTTCGGACCATTCCTTTACAGACCAACCATCAAACACACTTTGAATTAAAAAGGCAAAAAGAAACATTGAAACTGTTTTAGTTCCTGATGAAATAATCATTAATTTATGTGTATATTTTTCTTTTGATTCGATCAGACCGTCATCTGTTTGCTGGCTACTTGTTAAACTGCTACCGCCATACATTGATGATATAGTTCCTTGGCTTTGCTCGTCACTACTCCTACTTTCAGTCGCCTGATATGCTACTTCCGTTTGGTAGGAGTTTGGCTGATCAACGGATACAATTTTCTTTCGTAACCATGGAAGCCACGCGATCGACAAACAAAGTATGGAAACAAATATATGCCATAAATCCTTACTTTCCATGAGTTTTTTGTTTGCTATAACAAAAATAGTTATTCCACAACCAGCTACTACCATAATTGTGGAAACAGCAAATTTGATTGACTGAAACTGACTATTTCTACTTCTATTTACAAATGCAGTCACGACTGAATGACCAATATAAACTCCATCCATTAATAGAACTACTGTTGCAGATTTTTTAATTTTCAAGACTTTCAACGCAAACAAACATAAACCAAACGATTCGATGAGACTAAGGCAAATGCACTGAAAAGAAAACGAGACAGATTTGATACATACCATGAAAGGATTATAAGAGATTCGTTGCAACATATCTATGTATTTTTCAATCTTTTTATCCATTTCCAGATGGTATGTCATTTGTAAGAGTTGGCCGAAATATTTGGGATAAGAATTATGCCCCTTGCGAGAGGTAACCGAAATATACTGAGAAAAAAGTTATGCCCTTGATTGACGTAACCGAAATAACTGGAATAAGAGTTATACCCCTTGCTAGAGGTTATCGAAATAACTGGTAAAAGTTCTCGTTCGGCATTGTACACGATTATTAATCACAAGCAATCAATCTAATATCATTTTGTTATATTACTATTTAAAATGTTCAAATGAGGTTATTCTTAATTATAAATTCTGGCAAAACAATTATATATAAATCACACATTGTTGAGAAAGGGATGAAACAGATTGTTACCCCGAGAAAACATTGTCAACCGAGGCGATTTGTTTATCAATTTGTTGAAATTGGCTTTGAACTAGCTTTCAGTAACTCTTATTATTTTAAGATAGGTACTCTACTTTTTTTGTTGTGTTTCTGACCAATCTGATGAGTTCGGCCCTTTCCAACAGTTACTGATTTTTACAGCTTGTTCTTATGTTGTGCTATTACAAGACTATTCGTGATAAGGGAAGGATTGAGCCGCTCTCAAACATGTATTACCCCGCCAAATTCTTGATGTGCCTGTGCATTTACCAGGAACCTGACTCTAGTTGTATTCTGTTTAAATATCTATATATATAGTTGATAAATCTGACTGCGTACGCACCATATAGCCCAGTTAGTTGAAATTATAATTTCTAATTGAAACCAACAATTATATCATGTGGGCTTACTATATATAATATCTATATATTGATATTTACTCACATAAAATATTTTTAGTTTTGTAGGCCATTTTCTATCTTTCCTATAAAGACTATTCCATGTAAAACGTAAACAAGTTAGAACATTAGGTATTACTAATATTAATAACAGCAATATGAAGCTTGTAGAACAATTTTTTGAATTGTCGCCTTTTTGGTTAGTGAAGCAGTTTCCGGTTTCACTAAGTTTAGCTGCTATTCCAATTGCGGACAGCTTACTTGAAACCAAGCAGACTAATAAAAGCACTCCAAAAACTATTGTCGCTAACCATTTTGTCACAACCACATATTTTGATGGATTTTCTAACACGACATCTGATTGGTGGATATGTCTTTCGATTTTAGATAACCCGGATGCTGAGAGCTGCGATCTCATTTTCGGAACCGTAGTTCTGGTAAATGATGTTGTTGACGTGATGGTATCACCTAGACTGTTGGAAGCTGACCCCATCGTTCTTTCCTGCATGTCTGCTTGTGAACTCATCTCTTATACCACACCTGAATATAAAAGTAATGTAAGGTATTCAGTTCACACAAAAAGATGACGTCTGTATAAATGTTATTCAGTCTTTGGTTTTCTGTGTTATTGTTTGGGGACTGTTGTTTGCCTTTCCGTTTTTTATTCGACATATAGATTTTTATTTTGTCCTGTTTTTACTTTTCATTTTACAATAAACTAAAATAAAAATTACCGAGTCACAATTTCTGCAAATTAGAATGACTATTCATCCTTCCGCCACCTAGTCGTTTAACTGTTTTTCTTTTCAATTTTGCACATGTTGTTTAACAGGGAAAGGTACTTTTTCACATTCTATAGCTACTTGACTTTAAGGGCTTTGCTAATTTCAAAGACATCGTTGTCAATTGTATGTTAACTTTCGATCCTTTTTATTTTTGGAGATAGGTGTAAATCACTTAACATCTCCTTATGACACTAGTCATGTTTACACCTTTTTATAGTACAGGTCTTGTTTCACAACCCCTGTTTTCAGTTCAAACATCGAGGTGAAAAAAATAATCCCAATATTTCTAATTTTTCCTGCAACGAAACGGAAAGAGAGGCGAAAGATACCAATGAGATATTCAAACTAATAAATTGAAAACAAACTGACATTGCCATGACAACAAAAAACCCCGAAAAACTACGAAAAGACAAACATTACACAAAACATAACGTAGACAGCTGTAGGCTGAGCAACACGAACCACACCAAAAACCGGGGGTGATCGCAGGTGCTCCAGAAGAGGTAGCAGATCCTGCTCAACATGTGACACCTGTCACACGGAAGTGAATAAATGTAATTGGCATTGTTCTTCATAACTAGATAGATGGTATTTGTATTGCCGAAAACTTCTATGCGACATTTAAAATAATTCCAATGGATTTGCATGACCACGAAAGGACCGGTCAGTTGCAAGACTGTTATCGTATTTCTAATAAACTGTGACTAAGCGTGTTTAATGCAATGTTTTTATTTTTATTTTTTTGAAGTTATATGTTTTGTATTTATCGTTCGGATATTTTGTTTGATAGAGATAACAACGGTCAATATTTGACGCGTTGACAGACTTTGCCAATTTCCTTATTGAACAAATATAATGTCATGAAATAAAAAAAATAAAAAATACAGGACATAAAATATATTGAATTTCTGGTTAATGCGAGATAAGAAAAACGGTCAATTGTAAAAACTTAGATGACAGGATTGGTTGATCGATTGCTATTTGTTTAACGTCCAGTGGCAAATATTTCATGCATGTTCAGGACGATAGATGACAGGAGGTCGTACGTCAGTTACAATATGATATTCTATTTCGATTTATTTTCATACTTCTCCAAGTTTACAATGGTAACTGTTAGTCCGATTCTATCTAAATACGTAAATTCTATCTAATAAAATTGAGAATGGAAATGGGGAATATGTCAAAGAGACAACAACCCGACCAAAAAGCAGACAACAACACGTAAATTCTATCAAAAAACGTAGAAAAATCTCTTCAATCAAAATTGAGGTTTACGCTATAAAAAAAGGAGGGTAACGGATTTTGGTAATAAAAATGGTGGCTTTGTAAGAACTGAATATTTATCTTTCCTAAGACAGATTAAAATAAAAATTCTGCTTCACAAAATACAAGATATTGTTGTCTACAAAATCGAACATAGTTAAGCCTGTTCGGCAACAGATGAAAATCCGCTAAATCCCCAACCCCAAATACAAAAAAAATCCATTTCGTTTTGAATAATTTTGCCTTGCAGTGAAAATATTCATACTTTTATAAATGAAATTTTTTACATTTACACAGGAAATTCTTAATTTACTGAAAAAAATGAAACTTTTGATTAAAAAGAGGTTGGATAAATCGAATTATTTCATCTTATATTTGATTATGAATTAAATTTACCCTAATTATCCAGTCGTTGTATTCCGCGCACTACGATCCCACAACATTAACTTCTAAAGCCCGAGAGAATCGGAGACGGTAAGGACTGGGAACATCCTCAATTTTATTTCTTTATTTACTTTAGATTTTATTACTTTTTTATTTTTTTTTTTATTTGAATTCATTCAAAGCTTCCTTCCATAAACTTTGTCAAAACAATAACTGTTATATAGCTTTCTACTTACATACGTGTGCTTTTTATGTTTTCTTTGAAAAAAAAATAAGGAACTATTGCATAATCTGGTATAAAAAATACAGGTCACATCAAATAGAATTTAAAAAATCAGTTTGAATATAGAAGTAGTAATAAAAAAAAAATAACAGTTAGTAGTGAGTATTAGAAAAATAACATTAATGACAAAAACAAGAGTTTTTCAAATAATGAATTCTTTTGTTATAAAACTTTATTTTTATACAACTGTTAACTTTTTTATTGCACGTATTTTTACAAGCATAAATCTGGGATAAGATATAAAATTGAGAATGGAAACGGGGAATGTGTCAAAGAGACAGCCACCCGACCAAAGAGCAGAAAACAACCCAAGGCCACCAATGGGTCTTCAACACAGCGAGAAAATCCCGCACCCGGAGGCAGGCTTCAGCTGGCCCCAAAATAAAAATGTGTACTAGTTCAGAGAAAATGGACTAAACTCCGAAACATATAGATGTACCAAAATAAAAAAAACACACAAGACCAACAAAGGCCTGAGGTTCCTGACTTGGGACAGGCGTACAAATGCGGCGGGGTTAGACATGTTTGTGAGATCTTAACCCTCCCATATACCTGTAACCAACATAGAATAAACAAACACATAGCAATACGCAAATTAAAACTCGGTTTAAAAGAAGTCCGAGTTCGATGTAAGAATAGGTAACAGCACAATTCCTCCCGTTAGGGTTTTAGTATCATACCATCATAAAATATACGAGAAGAACATTACCCGTATCATGCCGACAACTGATTTTAGAGTAAATGTGTTTATTTCCGACCCTATGAGTGAATCAATATTAATTAAAAAAATGTCATCTTTAATGACCTGACAACAGTATCGTAACTATATCCCTTCTGAATAAGTCTGTTTAAAGGTTTGGTTAGCTTTTCGGGGTAAATGACGACATTTCTGTGCTTTGTATAAAATATTACCATAAAAGATTGGATGTGAAATACCTGAAAGTATAAGATGTCTAGTATACACGTTGATTTATATTTACATTTTGAAACTTTTCTCCATCATGTTATTTCGTCACGGGTGGAATAATTGCAAACAGTGAACTTATGAATAAGTTAACTTGTAATGTTCATCAGTACATAGGCACTTTGTGTGAAATATTTGTTTAAAAATAAAGAAACTGAATCATTGAAGCAACTTCACATGTAGCAATGTCCAAAACAGAACCGGGAGATGTCTACCTTTCAACGCTTGTACTAAATTTCCCGCCCTTCATCCCGGTAGACACTCTTTGCAGAACCGAGATATTGCTTTGAGTGCTTATCTGTCCTAGTCCTGAATATGCATGAAATATGTGTCACTGGACGTCAGTAAGCAAGCAACAACCAATATAAATGTTTCAAGCTTAGCGGCGAGGCAGTAAACAACATCAGCAGCAAGTTACCCACAGACGACTGCCCAAGGCGATAAAACATTGTTATACTTCATGTCTAAATGCCAGATTTTGATTGGTTAATACGAGGGAGACAATTTACTTTATTATACTTCATGTCAAAATGCCAGATTTTGATTTGTTAATACGAGGGAGACAATTTACTCTATCCTATGATAAATACTCTATTACCCTTCACGGAGACGTTTGATCAAGTATCCGCTTTATTAAATACGGATGGTTGTTATGTACAAGACGTCATAGTTTATTACTTTGAATTTTCTATTTCATAGACAGCAAAAACAGAACATTCAGTATAATAAATTAAATAACACATATCTGAGAGGGTGATACAGCAGATTGTTACCACTCGAAAAGACATTGTCAACCTTGGCTTCGCCTCAGTTGACAATGTTTTCTCCGGGTAACAATCTGCTCTATCACCCTCTCAGCTATGTGTTATTTATATAGTGTTATACGTTACAAAATATTTACATCATAAAGATTAAACTTCTTTCTAAAAATAACCTCACAATGAACTCTCGGTTTGTTTAACTTTTCAATTGATGAAGACACGATATTAATTTATACTATTACTTTATTAGATCATTGGGGGCATGTCTCTTTTCGTATTTAATGTATTATTTCACATCACATGAGTCTTGGCTCACACCGAACAGCAAGCTATAAAGGGTCCCAAAAATTGTAAAACCATTCAAACGGGAAAACCAACGGTCTAATCTATATAAAAAACGAGAAACGAGAAACACTTATGAACCACATCAACAAACGACAACTACTGAACATCAGATTCCTGAATGTGCATGGAATATTTGTCACTTAACGTTCAGCAAGTAACAATGAATATAAAATTAATGTTCCATGCTGAGCGAGGAAGCAGTACACAACACCAGGAGCAAGTTACCCCAAGACGACTGCTCAAGGCGGGTTAACAGTATTATATGTTACAAATTATTTATATCATAAAGATTAAACTTCTTTTAAAAACGACTTCACAATGAGCTTGGTTTAACTTTTCATTTTATGAAGACACGAATTATCAATATTACCTATTATTACTTTATTAGCTCATAGGGAGTATGTCTCTTTGGTATTTGATATTTTTATCATCACATGAATTTATTTGTTTGGAATGAAAAAATAACATGACTCAACGGAATGTAATGAAACTTTCGATTTAAATACGTATTAAATTTCGATAACATTAAAACAAAAAAATATTGATAAATGCAACAGGCATACATATATGCATCTTAAAATTGTTATAGCTATTTTCTTTACTTTGATGTCTGTAAGAAAACGAAACTTACATATTCGTTGTTGTATCCGGCCATCCTGATTAAAAATGGGATCTAACTTCCTTGTTTCCGAAAAATGCAGTAATTTAAATTTATTTTACTACTTTTTATTTAGATGTCTGAATCACCTTGAAGAGATAGTCACATGAGTGCATTTAGTTGTGAATGATCATATTCAGGGTTTATTACAAGTGGTTTAAATATACCGTAAAAACTGCAATGTAACCAGATGATAAATAGATACGTACACATTACTGTCTAACATATGAACATGTCTAAGCAGTAAATTGTAAACAGTGTACATGTTGAATATATTTTCTTTGATAAATGCTAAGACAAATTCGTGAGCGCAAATTTAAAAAAAAAGTTGTGGAAAGGCGTTTTGGTCAATATGATTGTTGCACCCGGTGTAAAATTATTGATGGTCAATTTAAACCGAGTATACGTAGATAGTTAGATGATAACGATATAAGTACCGACCACTGAAGTATCAATATTAGTACATGTGCAGATTATTTACAAATAAGTATGATATAAGATAAATATGGAGAAGTGAACAAGGGGGACAACCAATACCGGAATAGATCAGAAAACAACATAAATCTTTTGATAACAAACTGAAAGACAGAAAAGTAGTCCTGAAACATTTCATAGTGGCAGCGTGCTCGTCAAAAGTGTGAAATGTCGGGTCAAACCAAGGAAAACACTTTATTATTGGTGTCCCTGTTTCTCCGCTAAGAAATAGTATTTAAGGAGTAAGAGCAAAGACTGGTCGGCTCGGTGTCAGAAAATGTGTTCTGGAAGAGTGACATTTTTTCTTGCGGCCTTGTGAGCTACCACACAGACAATCAGGGGACAGATTAATATAAGTACTTGTTGCTTGTATCTGTATCATTTTTGCTACGGCTTGAATTTATATTGAATAAGATGTATTTAATTCATAATAAAATATTGTTTATACTAAAAATTCAGCTTTGCGTGTTGGTCTACTCTAGTACAAAGTATTGTTCATATTCATATCGCATTATATAACACGTTTTTATCCTGGAAATACATTTATAGGTATACCACTGGACGTTAAGTAGCTATCCACTTTTTTGTTTTTGTTTTTAGCACTCAGACTGTCGTTAACATTTACATTATTTTATATATATAAAACAAATAGCCATCCACCATCATTACCGATTGAGGGATGAATGCAGAGGCTCTCCATGGACGTGTAGACCAGTGGTCATAATATTGTATTTCTTCTGTTATATGACGCGTTTCTAGATACAATGGAATGGGCACAATCTATACATTGGATTTATATTCAAGGTACTTCTGTTTTTGTTTTGTTGATCTTTATCTGACTGTTTTGTTATTTTCTAAGCCCTGCATGCTGTTTCTCTTAATCATTTCTTAAAAAAAAATAATTAAAAAATCAAATATTTGCATCTTTAATGATACATGAATACATGATACATCAATATCTCAGGTTAAATTGAATTCCTCACTGAAATACTGAATTTGGTTAAATCACAAATAGATGGTGATGGTGATGAAATTGTGTTAAACGTCCAGTGTCAAATATTACATACATGTTATTGTGTTTTGAATATGCATTTAGTTTGAATTTTACCGACAGGCTGGACCGGATTTCATCGTGCTAGCTAGTTCATACAACATTTCGCTACAAGACAATGTCATGTCAGTGACACCCTACCCGGACTCTTTATTTGACACAGAGCCGACCCGTATGTGGTACTCCTAAATGCCACGTTCTTAGCCAATTTCAAGTATTTCCTGCCGGAGGTCGAACTCGCAACCTCCTGTATTCAAGGTGAACACTTTACCACATAACAAATAGAAATCAAAAATAGAGAGCAATATGAAATATAAATACTTAATATGTAATTTAAATAAAACCTGATAGTCAATGGTTAAAAATACACTTCAGGTAAAGTTTTTATTAGATTTATTACGAAATATCATAATAAAAGAATTAATATCAGTTTCAATGGATGTTATTTATTGGTACGTTTGAACTTAATACCGTACAAGGTCAAATATGTAACCTTTCTGTTTGCTTAGTTATCTTTATATACTAGGCGACAAAAGTAACGACACATTTTAAATCACCAAACCACATTTTCGACCCAACTAAACAAAAAGAAATAAAATAATAGTTGTCGGGAGATAGGACTACAATAGTTTAATGTGTCCTCCGTTTATAACAATGCTACATAAAACCTTTTTTTGCCAAAACTTTGTGGAACCAGAAGGTTTAGTATAGTACTTGTCCATTATTGACATGTTTATATCACTACACCACGTTCACTGTACCTGCTCAATCCTATTTAAAGCATACTAGCGAACAAGGTAAAATAAAAGGCCAGGAAAAACGTCACCTTGGCTGTACACATTTCTGCTTCTCCTTACCGATGCGTGCTAAATGGAGAAGTAGCAAAACCATATGTAAGTAGTCTTTGGTTGACACGACAGAATGACGGAACCTTTGACACGAACAAGATACAGTCTGAGAACCAAGCCTCTATTAAAGAGGTTTACTAAGGAGGAAGTATGGTGAACAAAGCAACCCTAATGTCAAACGAAACCATCTTAGAGGTTTATGTTTTAGGAAATTCCGTCTACAAATCAATTTTAATGTCGAACGAATTGGTTAGGAAGATGTTCCGTAAAAGCCAACTTTAATGTCAAGGAGTTGGACCAATCAGAGAGGACACAAGTTAAGTTACGTCGATTTAGGTGTGATTAACCCAAAACGATTGTGATATCATTCTGCAAGGTCCGATCGACGTTTTTTATAAATATTTCAAACACGCTAGATATAAGACATTATATGTTCAATCATTTTAAGTAGAAAAAGGTGCAATTCTAAACGGTAAACAGCAAGTGTTTAGTTTTAAAAAACCCCACACACAATCAAATCAAATTAAAATACAGATTCATACACATGGCCTTGTTCGATGTCGTTGCGGTTATCATCCTGCGACTCCCCTTATCAGCCCGAGGCGCTAGACGAGGGTTATTAAGGGTTATCAATTCGGGGTGAACGAGGAGCACTTGATAAAGGCTTATCAGTGGGATAAGCTGATATGTATCATTGCTTACATCCGTCAGTTTAACCTATGCTTAATATAACATTTTGTTGTTAAGTATGAGATAAAATAATAATGTAATTAATACTAATGATAATAATACTACTACTAATAATAAATCAGTTGTGTATATGCTCCATCGCGGATTTTTGCTCAGTTGTCAAAATCCACACTTATTTCTTTCATACTATTGCATAACACACAGTGACAAACATTTCATTCATTGATAATTGGTTATTCCGATATAAGTGCTTCCTCGGAGTTTGCATACGATTCGTTGTTCAGAATCTATTTGTGGTTAAACATTCATTGTTCACAATCCCTGGGACTCGCTCAAACTTCCATACCACGCCTGCAGTTTGTCGTATCGGCGCGGTTAAAATCCAGAGTTTCCCATATTCATCCCGGGACATATAGCAAAAGTTTGCATGAAATAAGTGTAGATTCCGACATCTGCAGTGTTATAAATTAAGTATTAGTCACCATCAATTTGATGTTAATTTCATATTTACCTAAGTTTTCTTTTCAAAAAATTATTATGAGGTCGTTATTATTGTTGTTGGATTTTTTCTTTTTTAAATTTAATACAAATTCATTTCCAATATCCTGTTACAATTACATTAGTAGCCAGAAAGTATACTGAAGGTCCCGTTGGTTGGAATTTAATCAACTTGCTACATGTACCAATAAAAGCAGAATGGTCACAGGTTATTTGTTTCTATTTCATTTTCATTTTTGTTGTGAAACGTTCTCATTTTATGATAATATAAAGTATTATTTTTAGTCCGAAAATTTACTAAATATTTCAAACAAATTTAATTGTAAAAAAAGATATAATACATGTTCACATAAGGAGAAAATAAGACAAATTTATGACTGTACATAAACATAATATATGCTTTTCAATATCTGTGTCTTTCAAAATATGGTTTGTTAAAAATTAACCATAAAAGCCTTCAAATTTATGAAATAAATAATTTGCTAAAAAAAATTGGATGACGAATACTTACTGCATACCGCAGTAGATATTTCCATCTTTCAAACCATAGCTTTTTTTCTAAACCCCAAAGCTGATTTCCTTTCTTATGTCGGAATTGTAAATGAAGAAACAAACAAAAATTAAATGAATAATTTGAATTATAATTTTACACAATTTAAATAACCAACAATCTTTGACGGAATTCGCAAAAATAGTATAAAACATACGTGCAGTTAATTCTGAGTTATAGTATTGATATTAAGTCTGTTTCTGTGAAGCTGGCAGACGATGAGACGAAATATATTTGTGCTATACCTATACTGAAAAATCAGTTTTAAATTTATACTTATGCTGATATCAGTTTCCATTATGATAGCTACTGTGATATTTTAAGCTAATTATTAATTATTACGAAAAATGCGGAAGAGCGATTATCATTTATTTACTTTATCTATGATCACTTTTCAATTATCCAATCAAAATACACCTACACTGATTAATTATAACTTACGTATATACCTTTTGTAACCATAAATTAATTAAAAAAAGTAAAGAAAAAAAAAAAAAATCTTTCGCGGCCGGGGGTGAGCGGAGGGTATTTTCTTCCCCCTATATCGCTTTGCTACTAGCGATATAGCATACTCATAATATCTTTTCAGAAGTTCAGTTGCTGATATTAGAATTTTATGATTGCTTTAATTTCAGGTTATATACGTTGAAATTACTTTGGTTAACTGGAGCAATTGAAACACCGCAGTTATCCTTACGATCTTTCGATATAACACTTCCGTGATAGGATTTGTTTTTATTTTGTATCTATATATTGAAAGTTTTAAAGAATGCGAGTGTATAAAGAAAAGATATTTTACAAAACGCAAAGTCTCAATGTGTAAGATTTTTATAAATAAAAGGAGATGTGTGGCATAGTTCAGCGATAAAGCAGCCAAACTTACAGCCTATAAAATAAAAATGTAATCCCCAAAATAGCCTAGACAACTTTTTAACTAGTTTGTTATTGATCTCTTTGTATTTATCTGTCAATTGGCAATGTTTTGGATTAATAACCGTATTAAGGTGGATGGGGTGTCTAAATTAAAATCCATAGAATTTTTTAATTGTTTGTCAAAATGTAGTTTTAATCATGCTATTTTCCAAAATATAATAAAAAGTATGGGTCACCGGACTTTTGTTCACGCTACAGGTTGTGCAAAATTGTCAGATTTTGTATAGATTATGCATTGAAAATCCAATTTTGAGTGATAAAAAGAAAACTACACCATAGAATTTTAAGATAAAATGTGAGAAGATAGCTCTCATAACATGCTTTCAGATAAGAAAAAGAAAAAATGGGGTTTCCGGACTTGTTTTCTTCCTGCATATTAAAATAGGTAAATTCACAACACTTTCTATTATAAAAATTACTTTATTTGAGTTATCTCCCCTACAATCGTAGTTATCTCCCCTTATGTGGCAAAGTTGAAAAAAAATGAATCAAACAAAAATATTGTGTTTTTTTTTTTAGAAAATACAGCCGTAAATATGATAAAACACATAATTTTCTATATTAACATGAAAAGTCTTACACATGAATTACATACTACTCTAAAAATTTGCACATTTCATTAAAGATCTAGACCAATTGTTATTTGCTACTTCAAAATCCAAGATGGAGGAAGACACCCCAGCCACCTTAAATCGATAACGTCCAGTGGTAAATATTTCGTGCATTTTTCGTACTATAAGAAAAATATCAGTTGATATCATAGGTTTGCTTTGCATGAATGGAAACAAAATTATTCCAGATCCAAGTAAATTTCAAACTGTGTTATACTGCTGATCATAATCTAAATGGTCCCACTTTATTACCCCATTATTTTTCCTATATCCCACTTCTTTTTACCCTCTATATTCCACGTCCCAAAAGCGTGTCATCTCCCTCGTCAGTAGATCTAAACACAAATCTTTAACAAAATCCATACACATATTTTATTTACTGTTTAATATTTTCATTAATGATCGACACTTGCATTTTTAACGCAACTGTTTACTTATAAATATATAGTTATGTAGTAAATGCGACAGTTTTCATTCGTGTACAGTACTTTGTGCCTTGGTTTTATCTATAGTATTCTTTTTTTAAAATAAATTATACTTTTAAGATAGTGTACACTTTTTGCTGTTACATTGTAAAAGATTTATTTGTTGAACAATAAGTTCACCAATTGGAAAATTTTATAATGTGCAATAACCCTTTAAAAGTTATAGGAAAGATAGATTGATCGATTGTATTTTAATGTCCAGTGACATGTGTTACAAGCATACCAGGACGATAAAATGATAAGAATATGAACACTCTTTAAACTAGACTAACATGCAAGATACATGTTACAGTCAGTTTGAAGGTGTCAGACCACCAATTCAAAATCCCTATCTATTCAACCAAATTTTGCAATTTTCACAGCTTTCTACATATTTTACCTTAAGTTTAACTTCATAGAAATCAGATATATCCTGAATTGTACATGCATTACCTTTCTACATGCCAATTTTCAACCCATGTTTAAAGTTTTATAAGAAAGATCTGCCCTTCGGAAGCCAAGTACTACTAAAATTAACCCCTGGTTTTACGGAAATCTTAAATTAGTATACTATGGAGCGCATTAATCCTCAATTTTTAATGCAAACTCATAGACAAGTAAATTTTGGCTCAAAATGGTCTAAATATATTTCTTTTTTTATCAAAATTTTCATTTCTGCAAATTTGTTGGTTAGTTTTAAGTAAACAATGACATCAAAAGCACTATTTTTTGTCAGAGTAGGGCTACTTTTACATACGGTCTAAATTGGAAGAAGTGAATTGGTGGTCTGACACCCCAAAAAGCAATTAAATCTTATTTCATGTTAAAGCATGATATATGCAGGAAATCCAATTACATATAATGGTATCTTGGTGTAAATACATTTGTACATGTATTTGTCTCGTTTAGGGGTCGACCATTTAATTGTCTAGGGGGGCAGGAGGATTTTGAAAATAAGTAACTTGGTCTGGTAAGAACTTCAAATAAATTACATTCCAGAAGACATGATGAAAATGAAAAATTCTGCATCACAAAATGCAGGTAACAATTGTGTTCAATATTGAAAATAAATTTTCGCGCGAAAAAGCAGCAGAAAAAAAATATATTGCGTAGCAACAGGTGACAATTTATATTCAATCCGTAAAAATCCTCCTGTTATAATATACCTGACTTAGTTTTGGGGGACTAAAGACAAGTATGAAATATAAATCAAACGCAGAACTATTAAATTACAGAGATGATACATGTAATAATCACAGCAATCGTGGATAAGGCAATACAGTTCCGGAAAATACGGATTCAACATACAGATATACAACACTGTCCCCTCCCCCAGATGACCAAATGTCGTCTCGTCCCTTTAGCTATGACAATATTCTTAACAGATGGTACCCGTAAATGAATTATTTCTAGATAAAACTTGTAATAGTTTAACAGATAAGAAATTAAAACATGGTTGCATTATCTGATGACCAAATTAAATGTTTAATTCCTACGGCAATGGTGTTTCATGTACAAATTAATTACTAGTGTAAATCATCCAAAACGTATGGGAAATATTGCAAAATGGTAATCTGCCTGAATAGCCTCTCTTTCTCTGTTTTCTTGTTTTCTACTAGATATTCATGCATATTTATGTTTAGGGGCCAGCTGAAACCCGCCTCTGAGTGCGGGATTTTCTCGCTGTGTTAAAGACCCATTGGTGGTCCTCGGCTATTTTCTTCTTTGAACGGGTTGTTGCCTCTTTGACATATTCCCCATTTCCATTCTCAATTTTATTTTATATGAGAATTTTCAGTCATCTTTAAGTTACCAGATTTGCTTTTTAATTGATAAGGCTTAAAGAGGGGTACAGTGCTTTAATTAATAATGCTTAAAGAGGAGGTACTTCCTATATACAAGGTGATAGGACGTGTCGGTGGAATCGGTCACATTTTCCAGCTTGAAAATTTGTGAATAGGTGAGGAAAACTATCAGAAATATATGATAAGGTTACTAAAGTACCCCTTACTTGTTATACGAAAAGCCCTTAATACGTAATTTTTTCATAGCCAAAGTCTGCACCATCTTTTGAAACTGATGTTATACCGTATTCCACTTTTCCAACTCATCACACGAAACCCAACCAATATGGGAAACGTTACATTTTTACCAGCGGCACCCCTTTCAATTAAGTATTGAAGTGTTGAAGTGGGCATTTTATTTTGTAGATGTACGACAATGTCATAGAGCAACCATTTAACTTCAAAGGAAGGGGGGAGGGGGGTATGGTTTTTTGACTGAGTCAGAATTTTTTTTTTTGCTAAGCGTGAACATCTTGTTTAGTTTTTCGACGCTATCAATCAAATTATTTTTTCTTTTAACATTATAAGGTATGGGGAAAATCTGGATTCAGATTTTTTTTTGTCATCTGCTGGACCACAATATTTTTTTTCATCATCATATTGGGGATCCGAATATGTTTTTCAGGAAAAAACCATACCCCCCCCTTTTTGAATTAAATGGTCGTTCCCTTCGTGGTATGTTTTAGAATTTTAAAGATGGAACATTCTAATGTTGAAATAAATTCTCCAAACAGATTCATGCAAATAAATATGGAAACTAATGTTCCTCTTTTGCCTTGAAAGTCAGAGGAACTCTTCTATTTACACTCATTGTTTATCTCTGTCTCTTTTAATTAGTTAAGACCTAAATTTGATTTTTTAACCTTCGGCTGTGAATACTGACTTGCTTTTCTTCTTGTTTCGTAAGCTCGTACACAAAAAAATGATATTTTCTTACGATGTACATAGAATTGTAAATGTAATAAGAATATTCTAAACATCCTGTTGCAAAAAGTATTCTTAAGTTATTAATGAATTAAATAAATACCAAAACATATAAATCTCTCGTTCAAAATACATTTACATGTATGTACAAAAAAAGCCTCAAAAGGGCTAATGTTAAATATAGGGGGCTGTGCATATTAGGGAGCTACCATTTGATTTTTATGGGGGGGGGGGGGGGGGGGGCTAGGATGAAAAATGTTGTCATGCCTTTTTTTTTAGTTGTAATCTGTCCTGCCTTTTTATTTTTCACTCTATTCGGTCCTTTTTCTTTTTTTACTCAAAACTCCTGTCCTGCCTTTTTTTCAAATTTCATCCTAGCCCCCCACCCCCACCACCCTAAAAATCAAATGGTAACTCCCTTACATAGGTCATCATACTAGGTAGAATAAAAAGAAGAGATATTTTTATATAGAATAATAATCATTATTATCTTTATTTAATGGCAACATTTGCCAGGATATAAAAGCTAATCGGTACATCATTAAATTTTGTGTATAATTTTTCTGTTAAGTTACTAATTAAATGAAATTTATCTGATTAAGCTCGGGGTAGTTTCAGGGTTGTACATGTATAAAAGGAACATGGCTGTATTTATCAGTATCTGAAACTTCACAGATTTCAACAGAGCAGATTTCGAAAATGCAGGTAAGAGTTCTTATATTTACTTTGTAACTTTTTGGTTTCAAAAGAAACAAGTTACTTTTTTCACTTCACTTTTGAGACAGTTTTTTTTTTAAACCACGCTCCCCTATATAAATAGCTACAAAATATGAATGGTTGGTTCCTATTTACTATGAAACATTCACAGAAAGAGTTAATTTAAATATAAATGTATTGACAACATACGGTAGCAACAATTTTTTTGTCTGAGTCAGAATTTTTTTCGACGCTACCAATCAAATTACTTTTTTTTTTAAAATTCAACACAATAAGGTATGGGGAAAATCTGAATTAAGATTATTTTGTTTGTCATCTGCTTGACCACAATCTTTTTTTCTTCAGCAAATTGGGGAACAGAATATTGTTTTAGGAACACCATAACCCCCCTCCCCCCAAAGATCACCCTCTTCATGTCCCGCTATCGTCCTTAATATGCATGAAATATTTGCCGTTGGACGTTAAGCAACCAACAATCAATCATCTCCCGCTGTAGTAATACTCATGCATATTCAACCCCAACTAATAAATCAGTTCTCTTAAATTCGTAGACTTACCCTGCCACATATTCATGTCGGACGTTTTAGCAAATACATCAAAACCACTAGTGTATGTTTTTGTGCCGACATCATAACCCATTTTAGCGTAAGATTAACCCGTTCACCTTTTTTTCTAATAGCTTATTTTAGCGCTTGATTATCCTGTTCACGTTTTTTTTAATAGCCCATTTTAGCTAGATTAACCTATTCACCTTTTTTTTCCTAATAGCCCATTTTTGCGCTAGACTAACCCGTTCACCTTTTTTCCAATAGCCCATTTCAGCGCTAGATTATCCCGTTCACCATTTTTTCCCAATAGCCCATTTTAGCAATAGATTAACCCGTTCACCTTTTTTTCTAATAGCCCATTTCAGCGCTAGATTAACCCGTTCACCTCTTTTTCTAATAGCCCATTTCAGCGCTAGATTAATCCGTTCGCTTTTTATTCTAATAGCCCATTTTAGGGATAGATTAACCCGTTCTCTTTTTTTCTTGATAGTACATTTAGCGCTAGATTAACCCGTTCTCTTTTTTCCAATAGCCCATTTCAGCGCTAGATTATCCCGTTCACCATTTTTTTCCAATAGCCCATTTTAGCAATAGATTAACCTGTTCACGTTTTTTTCTAATAGCCCATTTCAGCGCTAGATTACGGAAGCCGATAAGGGCCATTCAAAAAAAAAAAAATATGTCGTAATTACGACATAACATGTCGTAATTACGACATAACATGTCGTAATAACGACATCACCATGTCGTAATTTCGACATAACATGTCGTTAAAACGACATAACATGTCGTCTAAACGACATCGCTATGTCGTAATTTCGACATAACATGTCGTTATAACGACATCGCTATGTCGTAATTTCGACATAACATGTCGTTATAACGACATCGATATGTCGTAATTTCGACATAACAAGTCGTAATTACGACATCACTATAGCTATGTCGTAATTTCGACATAGCATGTCGTTATAACGACATCGCTATGTCGTAATTTCGACATAACAAGTCGTAATTACGACATCACTATAGCTATGTCGTAAAAACGACATCGCTATATATATAAAAGAATATGTATTATGATTGCCAAGAGACTAAATGACACAGAAATAAGCAACTATAGGTCATCATAATGGCCTCAATAATGTGAAAAGCCCCCGCATAGTCAGCTATGAAAGAGGGACGAAAGATACCAGAGGGAGAGTCCCCGAAATGACAGCTGTTTAACAATTTAATTCAAACGAGTGAAAATAACGGTTTTAATAATGTACAAACAAAGACCGAAACACGAATATGTAACACAGCAACAAATGACAACCACTGAATTACAGACTCCTGACCGCTATCTGATAATAACGACAACCTTATAGTTTAACTTTTCACTTTTTGAAGCGATAGGAATTTCAAAATGGTCGCCAGTAAAGGCAAAGTTTGTATCGTAAACAAATTCATCTTTTTTTTTTTAGAATATTGAACACTTTATGCAATCAAACTTAATTAAAGTTATTCACTAGCACCTCAGACTTGCACATACTAGAACTTTATTTATAATCAAGTCAAATGAGACCCAGTTGAATAGGGGAGCAATTCAAGCTCCCTGGATCCTCTAATTATGTTTGGCATTGCAGGTTCTGAATAAGATGAATTTTAAGCTTTTCCCAATAAAGACTATGTTAAACTTTGGACTCATAGTGCTCAGACCCACGGATCTCTGTACCTTCATTTGTACACACTTGAATCTTAATGAACTACTGAGGCTTGAAGCAAATTATAACTGTATTGCTATTGTTGGTTCTTAATGAGATTCTTCAAGCGTCCTCCCCATTGAAGCCCTATTAAAACTTTGTACCCCAAGTTCTTTTAACCACTGTTCCCCAGGACAACTATTCCTACAAACTTAGAGGGAGGTTTGGGATCCCGCTAACATGTTTAACCCCGCCACATTCTTAATGTATGTGTCTGTCCCAAGTCTTTAATTTACATATTTGTTTTTCGTTTATTTTTGTACATAGAATAGGCCGCTAGTTTTTCTCGTTTGAATTGTATTACATTTGTCATTTCGGGGCCTTTTATAGCTGACTATGCGGTATGGGCTGTGATCATTGTTGAAGGCCGTACGGTGACCTATAATTGTTAATTTCTGTGTCATTTGGTTTCTTGTTGAGAGTTGCGTTTTTGAACAAACCAGCGTATCCCAAAGCCTTGATAACCTCTGTAGGCCCCAAATAAGACGAAAAAACATCAAAATTGGAGAGAAAACAGAAAGATAAATGGTTTCTAACCTCAGGGATATTAACCCTTGGCATGCTGAATTGTTATCAGAAATTGTCTAAATTTCGAGTATTTGTAAAAATATGCAAATGATATGCAAATGAGCTGTACCCTGATGCTGATGCATACTGATTGCATTAAATCTAAGATAGCCAAGGGTTAATATCCCTGAGGTTAGAAACAATTGTTTTCAGTTTTCTCTCCAATTTTGATGTTTTTTTTCGTCTTATTTGGGGCCTACAGAGGTTATCAAGGCCTTGGGATACGCTGGTTTGTTCAAAAACGCAACTCTCAACAAGAAACCAAATGACACAGAAATTTACAATTAAAGTCACCGTACGGCCTTCAACAATGATCACAGCCCATACCGCATAGTCAGCCATAAAAGGCCCCGAAATGACAAATGTAATACAATTCAAACGAGAAAAACTAGCGGCCTATTTTATGTACAAAAATAAACGAAAAACAAATATGTAAATTAAAGACTTGGGACATACACATACATAAAGAATGTGGCGGGGTTAAACATGTTAGCGGAATCCTAACCCTCCCCTTAAGTTTGTAGGAATAGTTGCCCTGGGGAACAGTGGTTAAAAGAACTTGGGGTACATTTAGTAGGGCTTCAATGGGGAGGACGCTTGAAGAATCTCATTAAGAACCAACAATAGCAATGCAGTAATAATTTGCATCAAGCCTCAGTAGTTACTGTACATTAAGATTCAAGTGTGTACAAATGAAGGTACAGAGATCCGTGGGTCTGAGCACTATGAGTCCAAAGTTTAACATAGTCTTTATTGGGAAAAGCTTAAAATTCATCTTATTCAGAACCTGCAATGGAAATGCAGGACTTCATAATTTACACAAATCTGTACATGCCAAACATAATTAGAGGCTCCAAGGAGCTTGAATTGCTCCCCTATTCAACTGGGTCTCATTTGACTTGATTATAAATAAAGTTCTAGTATGTGCAAGTCTGAGGTGCAAGTGAATAACTTTAATTAAGCTTGATTGCATATAGTGTTCATTATTCTAAAAAAAAAAAGATGAATTTGTTTCCGCTACAAACTTTGCCTTTACTGACAACCATTTTGAAATGCCTATCGCATCAAAAAGTGAAAAGTTAAACTATAAGGTTGCCGTTATTATCACATAGCGGTCAGGAGTCTGTAATTCAGTGGTTGTCATTTGTTTGCTGTGTTACATATTCGTTTTTCGGTCTTTGTTTGTACATTATTAAAACCGTTATTTTCATTCGTTTGAATTAAATTATTAAACAGCTGTCATGTCGGGGACTCTCCCTCTGGTATCTTTCGTCCCTCTTTTATAGCTGACTATGCGGGGGCTTTTCTCATTATTGAGGCCATTATGATGACCTATAGTTGTTAATTTCTGTGTCATTAAGTCTCTTGGCAATCATAATACATATTCTTTTATATATATATAGCGATGTCGTTATAACGACATAGCTATGTCGTTATTACGACATAGTGATGTCGTAATAACGACATGTTATGTCGAAATTACGACATAGCGATGTCGTTATAACGACATGTTATGTCGAAATTACGATATAGCGATGTCGTTATAACGACATGTTATGTCGAAATTACGACATGCTATGTCGTAATTACGACATAATTTTTTTTTTTGAATGGCCCTTATCGGCTTCCGTACCAAGAGACTTAATGACACAGAAATTAACAACTATAGGTCATCATAATGCCCTCAATAATGAGAAAAGCCCCCGCATAGTCAGCTATAAAAGAGGGACGAAAGATACCAGAGGGAGAGTCCCCGACATGACAGCTGTTTAATAATTTAATTCATACGAGTGAAAATAACGGTTTTAATAATGTACAAACAAAGACCGAAAAACGAATATGTAACACAGCAACAAATGACAATTCCACTGAATTACAGACTCCTGACCGCTATGTGATAATAACGGCAACCTTATAGTT
Source organism: Mytilus californianus (assembly GCF_021869535.1). Taxonomy (NCBI): domain Eukaryota; kingdom Metazoa; phylum Mollusca; class Bivalvia; order Mytilida; family Mytilidae; genus Mytilus; species Mytilus californianus. The sequence goes on from NW_026262604.1 coordinate 7,131,667, forward strand.
TAACTTTTCACTTTTTGATGCGATAGGCATTTCAAAATGGTTGTCAGTAAAGGCAAAGTTTGTAGCAAATTCATCTTTTTTTTTTTTAGAATAATGAACACTAGTCTATATGCAATCAAGCTTAATTAAAGTGATTCACTTGCACCTCAGACTTGCACATACTAGAACTTTATTTATAATCAAGTCAAATGAGACCCAGTTGAATAGGGCAAGCTCCTTGGAGCCTCTAATTATGTTTGGCATGTACAGATTTGTGTAAATTATGAAGTCCTGCATTTCCATTGCAGGTTCTGAATAAGATGAATTTAAGCTTTTCCCAATAAAGACTATGTTAAACTTTGGACTCATAGTGCTCAGACCCACGGATCTCTGTACCTTCATTTGTACACACTTGAATCTTAATGTACAGTAACTACTGAGGCTTGATGCAAATTATTTCTGCATTGCTATTGTTGGTTCTTAATGAGATTCTTCAAGCGTCCTCCCCATTGAAGCCCTATTAAAACTTTGTACCCAAGTTCTTTTAACCACTGTTCCCTAGGGCAACTATTCCTACAAACTTAAGGGGAGGGTTAGGATCCCGCTAACATGTTTAACCCCGCCACATTCTTTATGTATGTGTATGTCCCAAGTCTTTAATTTACATATTTGTTTTTCGTTTATTTTTGTACATAAAATAGACCGCTAGTTTTTCTCGTTTGAATTGTATTACATTTGTCATTTCGGGGCCTTTTATAGCTGACTATGCGGTATGGGCTGTGATCATTGTTGAAGGCCGTACGGTGACTTTAATTGTAAATTTCTGTGTCATTTGGTTTCTTGTTGAGAGTTGCGTTTTTTAACAAACCAGCGTATCCCAAGGCCTTGATAACCTCTGTAGGCCCCAAATAAGACGAAAAAAACATCAAAATTGGAGAGAAAACTGAAAAAAATGGTTTCTAACCTCAGGGATATTAACCCTTGGCTATCTTAGATTTAATGCAATCAGTATGCATCAGCATCAGGGTACAGCTCATTTGCATATCATTTGCATATTTTTACAAATACTCGAAATTTAGACAATTTCTGATAACAATTCAGCATGCCAAGGGTTAATATCCCTGAGGTTAGAAACCATTTATTTTCAGTTTTCTCTTCAATTTTGATGTTTTTTCGTCTTATTTGGGGCCTACAGAGGTTATCAAGGCTTTGGGATACGCTGGTTTGTTAAAAAACGCAACTCTCCACAAGAAACCAAATGACACAGAAATTAACAATTATAGGTCACCGTACGGCCTTCAACAATGATCACAGCCCATACCGCATAGTCAGCTATAAAAGGCACCGAAATGACAAATGTAATACAATTCAAACGAGAAAAACTAGCGGCCTATTTTATGTACAAAAATAAACGAAAAACAAATATGTAAATTAAAGACTTGGGACAGACACATACATTAAGAATGTGGCGGGGTTAAACATGTTAGCGGGATCCCAACCCTCCCTCTTAGTTTGTAGGAATAGTTGTCCTGGGGAACAGTGGTTAAAAGAACTTGGGGTACAAAGTTTTAATAGGGCTTCAATGGGGAGGACGCTTGAAGAATCACATTAAGAACCAACAATAGCAATGCAGTTATAATTTGCATCAAGCCTCAGTAATACATTAAGATTCAAGTGTGTACAAATGAAGGTACAGAGATCCGTGGGTCTGAGCACTATGAGTCCAAAGTTTAACATAGTCTTTATTGGGAAAAGCTTAAAATTCATCTTATTCAGAACCTGCAATGCCAAACATAATTAGAGGCTCCAGGGAGCTTGAATTGCTCCCCTATTCAACTGGGTCTCATTTGACTTGATTATAAATAAAGTTCTAGTATGTACAAGTCTGAGGTGCTAGTGAATAACTTTAATTAAGCTTGATTGCATAAAGTGTTCAATATTCTCAAAAAAAAAAGATGAATTTGTTTACGCTACAAACTTTGCCTTTACTGGCGACCATTTTGAAATTCCTATCGCTTCAAAAAGTGAAAAGTTAAACTATAAGGTTGTCGTTATTATCAGATAGCGGTCAGGAGTCTGTAATTCAGTGGTTGTCATTTGTTGCTGTGTTACATATTCGTGTTTCGGTCTTTGATTGTACATTATAAAAACCGTTATTTTAACTCGTTTGAATTAAATTGTTAAACAGCTGTCATTTCGGGGACTCTCCCTCTGGTATCTTTCGTCCCTCTTTTATAGCTGACTATGCGGGGGCTTTTCTCATTATTGAGGGCATTATGATGACCTATAGTTGTTAATTTCTGTGTCATTTAGTCTCTTGGCAATCATAATACATATTCTTTTATATATATAGCGATGTCGTTATTACGACATAGCTATGTCGTAATTACGACAACGACATAGCTATGTCGTAATTACGACATAGCGATGTCGTAATTACGACTTGTTATGTCGAAATTACGACATAGCGATGTCGTTATAACGACATGTTATGTCGAAATTACGACATAGCGGTGTCGTTATAACGACATGTTATGTCGAAATTACGACATAGTGATGTCGTAATTAATTTTTTTTTTTTTGAATGGCCCTTATCGGCTTCCGTACTAGATTAACCCGTTCACCTCTTTTTCTAATAGCCCATTTTAACGATAGATTATCCCGTTCGCTTTTTATTCTAATAGCCAATTTTAGGGATAGATTAACCCGTTCACCTTTTTTTCTTGATAGCACATTTCAGCGCTAGATTAACCCGTTCACCCTTTTTCTTAATAGCCCATTTTTTTCGCTAGATTATCCCATTTGCCCTTTTTTCTAATAGTCCATTTCAGCGCTAGATTAACCCGTTCACCCTTTTTTCCAATAGCCCATTTCAGCGCTAGATTATCCCGTTCACCTTTTTTTTTCTAATAGCCCATTTCAGCGATAGATTAACCCGTTCACCTTTTTCCAAAAGCCCATTTCAGCGCTAGATTAAACCGTTTACCTTTTTTCTAATAGCCCATTTTAGCGATAGATTTATTCGGTTCACTTTTTTTAATAGCCAATTTTAGCGCTAGATAAAGCCGTTCACCTTTTTTTTCGAATAGCTCATTTTAGCACTAGATTTACCCGTTCACCTTTTTTCTTGATAGCCTATTTTAGCGATAGATTAACCCGTCCACCTTTTTTTCTAACAGCCTTTTTTAGCGCTAGATTAACTCGTTCGTCTTTTTTCCCGAATAGCCCATTTTAGCAATAGATTAACCCGTCCACGTTTTTCTAATAGCCCATTTTAGCGCTAGATTAACCTATTCACCTTTTTTCCCCTAATAGCCCATTTTTGCGCTAGACTAACCTGTTCACCTTTTTTCCAATAGCCCATTTCAGCGCTAGATTATCCCGTTCACCATTTTTTTCCAATAGCCCATTTTAGCAATAGATTAACCCGTTCACCTTTTTTTCTAATAGCCCATTTCAGCACTAGATTAACCCGTTCACATCTTTTTCTAATAGCCCATTTCAGCGCTAGATTAACCCGTTCACCTCTTTTTCTAATAGCCCATTTCAGCGCTAGATTAATCCGTTCGCTTTTTATTCTAATAGCCCATTTTAGGGATAGATTAACCCGTTCTCTTTTTTCTTGATAGTACATTTAGCGCTAGATTAACCCGTTCTCTTTTTTCCAATAGCCCATTTCAGCGCTAGATTATCCCGTTCACCATTTTTTTCCAATAGCCCATTTTAGCAATAGATTAACCTGTTCACGTTTTTTTCTAATAGCCCATTTCAGCGCTAGATTAACCCGTTCACCTCTTTTTCTAATAGCCCATTTTAACGATAGATTATCCCGTTCGCTTATTATTCTAATAGCCAATTTTAGGGATAGATTAACGCGTTCACCTTTTTTTCTTGATAGCACATTTCAGCGCTAGATTAACCCGTTCACCCTTTTTCTTAATAGCCCATTTTTTTCGCTAGATTATCCCATTTGCCCTTTTTTCTAATAGTCCATTTCAGCGCTAGATTAACCCGTTCACCTTTTTTTCCAATAGCCCATTTCAGCGCTAGATTATCCCGTTCACCTTTTTTTTTCTAATAGCCCATTTCAGCGATAGATTAACCCGTTCACCTTTTTCCAAAAGCCCATTTCAGCGCTAGATTAACCCGTTTACCTTTTTTCTAATAGCCCATTTTAGCGATAGATTTATTCGGTTCACTTTTTTTAATAGCCAATTTTAGCGCTAGATAAAGCCGTTCACCTTTTTTTTCGAATAGCTCATTTTAGCGCTATATTTACCCGTTCACCTTTTTTCTTGATAGCCTATTTTAGCGATAGATTAACCCGTCCACCTTTTTTTCTAACAGCCTTTTTTAGCGCTAGATTAACTCGTTCGTCTTTTTTCCCGAATAGCCCATTTTAGCAATAGATTAACCCGTCCACGTTTTTCTAATAGCCCATTTTAGCGCTAGATTAACCTATTCACCTTTTTTCCCCTAATAGCCCATTTTTGCGCTAGACTAACCTGTTCACCTTTTTTCCAATAGCCCATTTCAGCGCTAGATTATCCCGTTCACCATTTTTTTCCAATAGCCCATTTTAGCAATAGATTAACCCGTTCACCTTTTTTTCTAATAGCCCATTTCAGCACTAGATTAACCCGTTCACATCTTTTTCTAATAGCCCATTTCAGAGCTAGATTAATCCGTTCACCTCTTTTTCTAAAAGCCCATTTTAGGGATAGATTAACCCGTTCACCTTTTTTCTTGATAGCACATTTCAGCGCTAAATTAACCCGTTCACTTTTTTCCAATAGCCCATTTCAACGCTAGATTATCCCGTTCACCATTTTTTTTCCAATAGCCCATTTTAGCAATAGATTAACCCGTTCACATTTTTTTCTTATAGCCCATTTCAGCGCTAGATTAACCCGTTCACCTCTTTTTCTAATAGCCCATTTTAGCGATAGATTATCCCGTTCGCTTTTTATTCTAATAGCCCATTTTAGGGATAGATTATCCCGTTCGCTTTTTATTCTAATAGCCCATTTTAGGGATAGATTAACCCGTTCACCTTTTTTTCTTGATAGCACATTTCAGCTCTAGATTAACCCGTTCACCCTTTTTCTAATAGCCCATTTTTTGCGCTAGATTATCCCATTTGCCTTTTTTCTAATAGTCCATTTCAGCGCTAGATTAACCCGTTCACCTTTTTTTCCAATAGCCCATTTCAGCGCTAGATTATCCCGTTCACCATTTTTTTCCAATAGCCCATTTTAGCAATAGATTAACCTGTTCACATTTTTTTCTAATAGCCCATTTCAGCGCTAGATTATCCCGTTCACCTCTTTTTCTAATAGCCCATTTTAACGATAGATTATCCCGTTCGCTTTTTATTCTAATAGCCCATTTTAGGGATAGATTAACCCGTTCACCTTTTTTTCTTGATAGCACATTTCAGCGCTAGATTAACCCGTTCACCCTTTTTCTTAATAGCCCATTTTTTTGTGCGAGATTATCCCATTTGCCTTTTTTCTAATAGTTTCCATTTAAAGCCGTTTGTTTTGGTTATTAAGAATGTTAGCTCCTCTTGTATTTGAATTTTTGCTAGTTCTTCGGAATTCTCTGGTTTTATCCATGTAGTGCCATTACATCTTTTTACCTGATCACCCCTACTTTATTCCCCATTATTTAATTAAAGATAGTTTATAAAGCCATATTTGAAAATCTTAAAAAATCCTTGTTATTGATTCATAACAGGAGCCAATGTTAAATGTATAACAAATATAGATAGAATTATTTTCCTCGCCAAATTTTCAATGTCTCAAATCTCGAAAACAAGCACACGGACCCTTAGTTTTTTTGTGCTTTTTTAGTTCCTTTATTTATATACTATCAATTGACAACAGTCTTTTAAAAAGCATGTTATTTAGAAACAGAGTGCCAAACATCCTTAAATCAAATAGTGTTATAGTATATGTTAAAGATAATTTGAATTGCACAGAAAGGCGAGACTTAGTAGTCTGTGATATTGAGTGTATATGGCTCGAATTTAGATTCAAGACCAAAAAATATCTTTATGGGACCTTTTACGTCCCACCTAACAGTAGTCCACAGGTATGGGACAACATAGAACAGTCTATCGACCTTGCCTTATCTTGTAATTTAGATATCATAGTTACAGGCGATTTTAACACCAACCAGTTAAGGAACACCACTAATGATAGAATTAGTATGATTAAAGCACAATTCAGTCTACATCAACTTATTTCCGACCCAACTTATATTACAGAACACAGTTCTTCACTTCTTGACCTTATTTTAGTAAATGACCCAGTTAACCTCCTATTTTCTGATATCGGGGCCCCGTTACTCGATCAAATACGATATCATTTACCTGTAATAGGTATCCTTACCCAGCCTTGCAAGTTACATCAAGTTTTTAAGCGTAAAGTATACATGTACGATAGAGGTGATTATGACTCATATAGACACCAGCTATCACTTGTTGATTGGGATGCTTTATTTATTACAAATGACGTTGATGCCATAGCATGTGCTATAACGGACGAACTTATGGACAAGGCAAATAAAAACATTCCTAACCGAATTATTACAGTCAGAAAAGATAAACCACCATGGCTTACCGCTGATATCAAAAGGATGATTCGTAAAAAAAAATCGTATCCATAAAAGAGCCAAAAATACAAATTCTGCTCCGGACTGGGCAAAATTTCGATTTTTTAGGAATAAATGTAATAAACTAGTTTTAAACTAAAAAAACTGATTATTTTTCAAAATTGTCAACCAAAATTATATCTGAAACTCATGGTGGCAAACAATATTGGAGTCTTATTAAATCTTTGATGAAATGTGACTCCAGTGACAGTCGCAACATTCCCCCTTTACAGATAGACGATGATCTGATCTGTGACGATACAAAAAAGGCAAAAATATTTAATGATTATTTTTGTGGTCAATCAAATCTTGATGACTCTCACACACATCTGCCAGACATACCTGACACACGAACAGAGGGAATCGGTGATATGATAATATCTGAGAACGAGGTAGTAGACATTTTGAAGATTTTGGACGTATCAAAAGCATCGGGACCAGATCGAATAAGCCCACGACTTCTAAAGGAAGCATATGGAAATCTGAAATACCCTTTGTGCAGGTTATTTAACCTGTCTTTATCAGTTGGCAAGTTTCCTTCTGACTGGAAATGTGCTAATGTTACCCCTGTATTTAAGAAGGGCTCTCCAAGTGACTACAGAAACTACAGACCGATCTCATTGATAAGCGTTATCGGAAAAGTCATGGAAAGATGTGTTTTTAAGCATATTCATAATTATCTACTTGCTAACCAGATAATTATACCCAACCAATCAGGTTTCACTCAAGGGGACTCAGCCATTAATCAATTGCTTAATATTACAAATGAGTTTGGGAAGGCATTAGATGACGGGAAAGAAATTAGAGTAATTTTTTGTGATATAAGTAAGGCATTTGACAGAGTTTGGCATAAGGGGTCGTTGAGAAAATTAGAAGCTATTGGCATTAAAGGTTCTATTTTGGCATGGGTAAAAAATTATCTATCTGATAGAAAGCAAAGGGTTGTAATTAATAATGTATCATCCGAGTGGGGCAATATAAAGGCTGGAGTACCCCAGGGGTCGATCCTGGGACCTCTTTTATTTTTGATATTTATCAATGATATCATATCTGATATACAGTCCACTATTAAGTTGTTTGCTGATGATACAAGTTTATATTTGATAGTAGATGACCCCCGAGAATCGGCAAACAACTTGAATAGTGATCTTGCAAAAATCCATAGATGGTCTTCAAATTGGCTAGTGACCTTTAACCCTCAGAAAACCGAGACCATGACAATTTCACGGAAACTTCACAAACCTGATCATCCAAAACTTAACATGAACAACGTAACTGTAACTGAGGTATCTACCCATAAACACCTTGGATTACATATTTCAAACGATGGCACTTGGCATAAACATATTGATGTAATAACCGAAAAGGCATACAAACGACTGAATGTTCTACGAAAATTTAAATTCATCCTTGACAGACGAACACTCGAGACAATATACCTAACATATATAAGACTATTATTAGAATATGCTGATGTTATCTGGGACAACTATACACATCTTTTGATCGATAAAATTGAAAAAGTACAAGCAGAGGCTGCCAGGATCGTAACTGGGGGTACTAGGTTGGTGTCCCTAGAGAGATTATATCTCGAAACGGGTTGGGAAAAGCTTAAAGATCGAAGGGAGGGCCACAGATTAATTTATTTTTACAAGATGAAAAATCATATTACTCCGGAATATTTATCAAACTTAGTTCCAGAATCCCATGCAACCATACATAATCATAATACGAGAAACTCGTCACTAATCCCCCCTGTTCGAACAAGAACAGCCCTGTATTCGAATTATTATTTACCGGCAACTGTACGTTCATGGAATCTCCTCCCTGAGAATGCTAAGACCAGTACTTCGGTGAGGGCATTCAGGAATTGTGTCCAGTCTCGGGTGACTAAGCCTCCAAATTATTATTACATTGGTAAGCGATTAGGTCAAATTTATCACTCAAGACTTCGAATGCAATGCAGTTCTCTAAATCAACATCTTTTTGTAAAAAATATAGTGGACTCACCACTTTGTTTATGTGGTGCTATAGAAACAACAGCGCATTACTTGTTGCACTGCCCCCGATTTCACATCATGCGTGAAGAGCATTTTTATAACATCAATATCATACATTTCTTGTCAGAAGAAATTTTGCTACACGGTTCAACGGATTTCAGCTACGAACAAAACATTGAAATATTCTTGGCAGTTCAAACGTTCATACTCAGTAGCAAAAGATTTGTCATATGATTACAATCATCTTGTTCAACAAGTAATACTTATATCTTAAATAATTGTGTCCGTTCAGAAACATACACTTTATTATTGTATATCTGATGTAAAAAAAAAAAATAATTTTTTCTCTTTTGTGTTCACAACCTTATTACATGTATATGTTTTGTTTGTTTTCCATCTAGTGTAACATTGTTAATTTTTTTACACTCTACTCCTTGAGTATTACAATATGAAATGTTCTTATTTGAATTAGGAAACGGATTCATATAAGCTAACAGATTGTTTCTGGATCCTATTAATTATTCACTTGTATTAATATGTAAATGCCAATTTGTGTACATTACTTAACCTGAATTTAATTAATAAAATATGTTTACACTAAATATTGCTAGAGTACACACTTTTAAATGGTATCTTTTAGCTTAAACCATTGTGGTGACGTCAGCCTATTCATTTACCGTGGATTCTTTTTCTAGAATCAACGCTTCCTAAATCTGCCGCTGAAATTGACTCACCAAATTATATTCAATTGTTTCCTTTGTGTGTCTAATTTCATTAAGTTTGAATTGACTAATTTACTGATTTTTGTTCACTAATGGAATTAATTTAAAAACTTACCTTTAATTTTTGTAATTTGTATATGCCTTTACTGGGAATCGAACCCTTCCTTGAAATCTTTTATGAATGACTGACATCAACACATCGACGAAACCTCTCAGCTACCAATGGGTTACAACTGAGATGTCTATTATATATATATAAATGAACATCGGACACACAGGGGTTGTACCTTTATATATACACAATGGGCAGTCGTATAGTATAAGTTGGTAGCCGCGAGGTTAGCATGATTAAAATCAACGAGTTAAAAGATAGGGATTTGTCGGTTTAGGTTCGAATCCCTGTATTATCTCTGTTGTCCAAATTCTGTTTTTTTTTCTAATTTTGCATGTGATAGTGGACATTTTTGTAATAATAGCGAGTTTTACCGTTTATTTTTTGGATTATTATTGGCTATTTCACATGTTTAAAACAAAAATGATTACATTCTATTTGTCAATTTTTGTTGTATAAATAGAGTATGATTTCATCTGTTTTACTACAAAATTTTACAAATGTTTGTTCGCAAATTCCTATGCAAGAAAATCGTGATGTGCCTAGAGTGCTAGAAATTTCGGTAACATACAGACTTATTATATATACTTTATATATGCTCTTTGGTCGGGTTGTTGTCTCTTTGACACATTCCCCATTTCCATTCTCAATTTTATTAGAAATAAGTTCGAATATAATTTATTTTGTAAAATCAGATAATATTCAGATGCCTGATAATATATAGATCATGAAAGGTAGAAGTGTTATATTTGTATTTTGTTCACCAATTAATTGTGATCTGAGATTTATCAATGCATCGTTGGACACGATTACATGGTTATTTAAACTCACTTACAATACCTTCTAATTAAGAAAAGGCTTTAATTTTGAAAAGAAATTCACACAATAGTTTAAGTTATAGATACAATGGATAAGCGTAGATTCATGAAAAACAAACCATTCGCCCTCCGGGCTCATGGTTTCTTTTTCAAGAATCCACGCTTATCCATTGTATCTATATAACGTACACCCAACAAGCCTTAATAAAAGCAGTTTTGTAATCTTCAATGGGGTGTAGCAATTTTTCTTAACTTTGTTCAATAATCATAATTGGGGGAAAACGTCTGTGAGCGTCAAATTCCCCTGTTCTTGGTAGTTGTGATAGTTAAGCCTGGACATTGGTTTTATACGTAGATAGCATATAGGTATAAGACATATGTGTTAAGTACCCATTTATAATACACAGCATGTGAGTTCACACGTATCTATAAGTATGTATGTGTTTAATTCATGTGTTTGAGTGCTCAGAACTATACGAAATTGTTTATTAAGTGAGAAAGACTGTCATCACAAACATTTCAAATCATCCAATCAGTATCTTTATAATAAATGTGCTTAGCATGCCGTTAATCTCAACGCTTAAAACACGCCATACTGTATGATCATATTTTTCTTTATTAAAAATTAGTTAAAAAACAAAATCGTAATTCCACATCGAAAGTACTATTTACGTTTATTTTCATTATTTCAGACCAAAGTCCTCGTTGTTATGTTGATGGTAGCCACGGTGCTAATGGTAGAGGTCAAAGGTGCACGATTGACGAACGATTGTCTCGACATCTGTCGCCGAAGAATTGACAGATGTAAATCAAATTGTAATCAGAACAACAAGAACAAAAACAAAAGAAAGAAGTGCAAGGACGTCTGTAGAAAATCTAATAACCAATGTAAAAAGTTCTGCCGCAACGACGACCCTACTGATGATTTTACTTACGATTACTAACACTTTTGTGAAATGAGTGGTTCTTGAACATTCCTTGGTGTGTTTAATTGAATTTCTATTTCTGTTTAACCTGACTTATTAAAAAAATAATTGGGAAACATAATGTAAAAGGGTTTACATACGTGCAATCTCCATATCTTCGTCTATATATTTAAGGTTTGAATAAAAGCATATTTATATACTTAGTCTTATTTTAACTTTATATATTTTTCATTTCACCAAGAATATATACAACAGGGAACAGGTTCAAACTGATCTTAAGTTTGTTATTTATTACGTATAAATATAGCCCTTGCACAGTGTTAATATCCCAAAAAGGCAATAGAAAAGAATATGTGTTTGCCCTAACCCTACCTACCTAGAAAATAGCTGACTACTCAAAATCTTTTATTGTCCTGATGCGAAACAGTTTTTTTTCTTATCAGATAGGTATATGGAGACTAAAATCATCTGACACTTCAATTTCTCTTTGACGAAAAAAAGAAAAGAAAAGAAAATGCCTACCTACCTACCCGCCGTCTTAACATTTGGGTAGGGTTTGGGCAAACCAAAATATTTTTAAGTGTGGCCTAACGTGTAAAATGTAATACGTGTGGTGAATGGTGAATGGTGCATTGAAAATAGTGTATACTGATTGATATATGTTGTATGGTTTTTAAATTAAAGGTAGTTTTATAAAAGAAATATAGAAAATTTCCTCACACACTTTACATTGTGGATAATTTTGAACAATACAGTGTGTTTTGTGTCTTATGAACGGTGCATGGCGTAATTGTGAAAATTAAACCTTTCAAGGACTGTAACTGGCAATTTGAACATTGTAGTCGTTAATGGGATATACCTTGATTAAGGGAGGTAACCCTTTGAATCATTAATGCGTTTGTAGTTGTAGGTTTCATCAATACTTTATAAATATGAAAACAAGAACCAACAGGACAAAGATGTGTATAATTACAAATCATCGTACTGCTTTCAATAAAGAGCAAAACGCATTTCATGTAGCAATTTATAAATGGATCCGAATGAAAAAATGAGAGACAATTCAAAAGAGAAAATCAACGAACTGATTAAAACTACACCAATAATCGCAAAATAATCATGACATGCACCAACAAAATGAACGATAACCACTAGCTAACAGGCTCCTAGCAAAACTTTTTTTTTGCTATTGAAAATGTAAAAATCAGTTGCCGGAAAGGGCTTGACTTATCATATCGGTACTAAGCACAAAAAAAAAGAGTCAAAGACACAATGTACCGATATAAGAGAACTCATTAACTGAAAGTCCAATTTTAATAATAAATAAATATATGAATAAGAAAATGTGGTATGATTGCCAATGAGACAACTCTGCACCAGAGACCAAATGTCGGCCAAACACGAAGCAGTGAAAATAAGATTTATTTCTGATTTTCGCCCTTCCACAAGCCTTAGAATCTAGCTTAAACTTCTGCTTGTCGCCCTTCTACAAAGCTCACAATCTAGCTTATACTTCTGATTGTCGCCCTTCCTCAAAATTCAGAATCTAGCGTATACTTCTGATTGTCGCCCTTCCACAAGGCTGAGAATTTAGCTTATACTTCTCATTGTCGCCCGTCCACAACGCTCAGAATCTAGCTTATACTTTTGATTGTCGCCCTTCCACAAGTCTCAGAATCTAGCTTATACTTCTGCTTGTTGCCCTTCTACAAGGTTCAGAATCTAGCTTATACTTCTGATTGTCGCCCTCCCCAAGCTCAGAAATGTAGCTAATACTTCTTATTGTCGCCCTTCCACAAAGCTCAGAATCTAGCTTATACTTCTGATTGTCGCCCTTCCACAAGGCTCAGAAACTAGCTTATACTTCTGATTGTTGTCGTTCCACAAGGCTCAGAATCTAGCGTCTACTTTTGATTGTCGACCTTCCACAAGGCTCAGAATCTTGCTTATACTTCTGATTGTCGCCCTTCCACAAGACTCAGAATCTAGCTTTTACTTCTGATTGTTGCCATTCCATAAGGCTGAGAATTTAGTTTATACTTCTGATTGTCGCCCTTCGACAAGGCTGATAATCTATCTTAATATACTTCTGATTTTCGCCCTTCGACAAGGCTGATAATCTATCTTAATATACTTCTGATTTTCGCCCTTCCACAAAGCTCAGAATCCAGCGTATACTTTTGATTGTCGCCCTCCCACAAGGCTGAAAATCTAACTTTTACTTCTGATTGTCGCTCTTCCACAAGGCTCAAAATCTAGCTTATACTTCTGATTATCTTCCTTCCACCAGGCTCAGAATTTAGCTGATACTTATGATTGTCGACCTTCCACAAGCCTCAAAATCTAGCTTATACTTCTGATTGTCGCCCTTACACAAGACTCAAAATCTAGCTGAAACTTCTGATTATCGCCCTTCCACAAGGCTCAGAATCTAGCTGATACTTCTGAATGTCGCTCGTCCACAAGGCTCAAAATCTAGATCATACTTCTGGTTGTCCCCTCCTCCACAAAGCTCAGAATATAGCTTATACTTCTGATTTTCGCCTTTCAACAATGCTTAAAATCTAGCTTATACTTCTGATTGACGCCCTTCCACAAGGCTCAGAATCTAGTTTATACTTCTGATTGTCGCCCTTCCACAAAGCTCAGAATCTAGCTTATACTTCTGATTGTCGCCCTTCCACAAGGCTCAGAATCTAGCTTTTACTTCTGATTGCCGCCCTTCCACAATACTCAAAATCTAGCTTTTATTTCTGATTTTCGCCCTTCCACATGCTTCATAATCTAGCTTATACTTCTGATTGTCGCCCTATCACAAGGCTCAGAATCTAGCTTATACTTCTGATTGTTGCCCTTCTACAAGGATCAGAATCTAGCTTAAACCATTGTGGTGACGTCAGCCTATTCATTTACCGTGGATTCTTTTTCTAGAATCAACGCTTTCTAAATCTGCCGCTGAAATGGACTCACCAAATTATATTCAATTGTTTCCTTTGTGTGTCTAATTTCATTAAGTTTGAATTGGCTAATTTACTGATTTCTGTTCACTAATGGACTTAATTTAAAAAACTTACCTTTAATTTTTGTAATTTGTATATGCCTTCACTGGGAATCGAACCCTTCCTTGAAATCTGTTATGAATGACTGACACCAACACATCAACGAAACCTCTCGGCTACCAATGGGTTACAACTTAGATGTCTATTTTATATATATAAATGAACATCGGACACACAGGGGTTGTACCTTTATATATATACAATGGACAGTCGTATAGTATAGGTTGGTAGCCGCGAGGTTAGCATGCTTAAAATCAACGAGTTAAAAGATAGGGATTTGTCGGTTAAGGTTCGAATCCCTGTATTATCTCTGTTGTCCCAATTCTGTTTTTTTTTTTTTTATTTTGCACGTTATACATGTTATAGTGGATATTTTTGTAATAAAAGCGAGTTTTACTGTTTATTTTTTGGGATTATTATTGGCTATTTCACATGTTTGAAAGAAAAATGTTTACATTCTATTTGTCAATTTTTGTTGTATAAATATAGTATGATTTCATCTGTTTTACTACATAATTTTAAATGTTTGTTCGCAAATTTCTATGCGAGAAAATCGTGATGTGCCTAGAGTGTTAGAAATTTCGGTAACATACTTATTATATACACTTTATATATGCTCTTTGGTCGGGTTGTTGTCTCGAGCTCTTTGACACATTCCCCATTTCCATTCTCAATTTTATTAGAAATAAGTTCGAATATGTCTTATTTTGTAAAAACAGATAATATTCAGATGCCTGATAATATAAAGATCTTTAAAGGAGAATAAGAAAGTTCAAAACGTTAAAAGTGTTATATTTGTATTTTGTTAACCAATTAATTGTGATCTGAGATTTATCAATGCATCATTGGACACGATAACATGGTTATTTAAACTCACTTACAATACCTTCTAATCAAGAAAAGGCTTTAATTTTGAAAAGAAATTAACACAATAGTTTAAGTTATAGATACAATGGATAAGCGTAGATTCATGAAAAACAAACCATTCGCCCTCCGGGCTCATGGTTTCTTTTTCAAGAATCCACGCTTATCCATTGTATCTATATAACTTAAACCGCTGATTATCGCCCTCACACAAGGTTTATAATCTAGCTTATACTTCTTATTGTCACCCTTCCACAAGGCTCAGAATCTAGCTTATACTTCTGATTGTCGCCCTTCCACAAGGCTCAAAATCTAGCTTTTATTTCTGATTGTCGCCCTTCCACAACCCTCATAATCTAGCTTATACTTCTGATTGTCGCCCTTCCACAAGGCTCAGAATCTAGCTAATACTTCTGATTGTTGCCCTTCTACAAGGATCAGAATCTAGCTTAAATCGCTGATTATCGCCTTCACACAAGGTTCATAATCTAGCTTATACTTTTAATTATCGCCCTTCCACAAGGCTCATAATCTTACTTATACTTCTGATTGTTGCCCTTCCACAAGGCTCGGAATCTAACTTATACTTCTGATTTTGCCCCTTCCACAAGGCTGAGAATCTGGCTTATACTTCTGATTGCCGCCCTTCCACAAGGCTCAGAATCTACCTTATACTTCTGATTATCGCCCGTCCACAAGGCTCAGAATCTAGCTTATACTTCTGATTGTCGATCCTTCCACAAGGCTTATAATCTAGCTGATACTTCTGATTTTCGCCTTTCCACAAGGCTTTTAATCTAGCTTATACTTCCACAAGGATTAAAATCTAGGTTAAACTTCTGATTGTCCCCCCACAAAGAGGATCAAAATCTAGCTTATACGTTAGTTGTCGCCCTTTCACAAGGATTAAAATCTAGCTTATACGTCTGATTGTCGCCCTTCCACAAGGATCAAAATCTAGCTTATACTTCTGATTGTCGCCCATCCACAAGGCTCGAAAACTAGCTTATACTTCTGATTTTTACCCGTCCACAAGGCTCGGAATCTAGCTTATACTTCTGATTGTCGATCCTTCCACAAGGCTTATAATCTAGCTGATACTTCTGATTTTCGCCTTTCCACAAGGCTTTTAATCTAGCTTATACTTACACAAGGATTAAAATCTAGGTTAAACTTCTGATTGTCCCCCCACAAAGAGGATCAAAATCTAGCTTATACGTTAGTTGTTGCCCTTTCACAAGGATTACAATCTAGCTTATACGTCTGATTGTCGCCCTTCCACAAGGATCAAAATCTAGCTTATACTTCTGATTGTCGCCCTTCCACAAGGCTCATAATCTAGCTTATACTTCTGATTGTTGCCCTTCTACAAGGATCAGAATCTAGCTTAAACCGCTGATTATCGCCCTTACACAAGGTTTATAATCTAGCTTATACTTTTTATTATCGCCCTTTCACAAGGCTCATAATCTTGCTTATACTTCTGATTGTTGCCCTTCCACAAGGCTCGGAATCTAACTTATACTTCTGATTTTCCTCTTCCACCAGGCTGAGAATCTAGCTTATACTTCTGATTGCCGCCCTTCAACAAGGCTCAGAATCTACCTTATACTTCTGATTATCGCCCTTCCAGAATGTAGCTTATACTTCTGATTGTCATCCTTCCACAAGGCTGATAATCTAGCTTATACTTCTGATTGTCACCCCTCTACAAGGCGCAGAATCTAGCTTATACTTCTGATTGCCGCCCTTCCACAAGGCTGAGAATCTAACTTATACTTCTGGGCACTCCCACAAGGCTCAAAATCTAGCTTATACGTCGGATTGTCGCCCCTCCACAAGGCTCAAAATCTAGCTTATACTTCTGATTGTCGCCCTTCCACAAGGCTGAGAACCTAGCTTATACTTCTCATTGTCACCCTTCCATAAGGCTCAGAATCTAGCTTATACTTCTGACTGTCGCCCTTCGACAAAGCTCAAAATTCAGCTTTTATTTCTGATTGTCGCTCTTCCACAACCCTCATAATCTAGCTTATACTTCTGATTATCGCCCTTCCACAAGGCTTAGAATCTAGCTAATACTTCTGATTGTTGCCATTCTACAAGGATCAGAATCTAGCTTAAACCGCTGATTATCGCCCTCACACAAGGTTCATAATCTAGCTTATACTTTTGATTATCGCCCTTCCACAAGGCTCATAATCTTGCTTATACTTCTGATTGTTGCCTTTCCACAAGGCTCGGAATCTAACTTATACTTCTGATTTTCCCCCTTCCACAAGGCTGAGAATCTAGCTTATACTTTTGATTGCCGCCCTTCCACAAGGCTCAAAATCTACCTTATACTTCTGATTATTGCCCTTCCACAAGGCTCAGAATCTAGCTTATAGTTCTGATTGTCGACCCTTCCACAAGGCTTATAATCTAGCTTATACTTCTGATTTTCGCCTTTCAAAAAGGCTTTTAATCTAGTTTATACTTCCACAAGAATTAAAATCTAGGTTAAACTTCTGATTGTCCCCCCAGAAAGAGGATCAAAATCTAGCTTATACATCAGTTGTCGCCCTTTCACAAGGATTAAAATCTAGCTGATACTTTTGATTGTTGCCCTTCCACAAGGATCAAAATCTAGCTTATACTTCTGATTGTCGCCAATCCACAAGGCTCGAAAACTAGCTTATACTTCTGATTTTTACCCGTCCACAAAGCTCAGAATCTAGCTTATACTTCTGATTGTCGCCCTTCCACAAGGCTCCTAATCTAGCTTATACTTCTGATTTCTGTCCTTCCGCAAGACTCAGAATCTTACTTTTACTTCTGATTGTCGCCCTTCCACAAGGATCAAAATCTAGCTGATACGTCTGATTGTCGCCCTTCCACAAGGATCAAAATCTAGCTTATACTTTTAATTGTCGCCCTTCCACAAGGCTCATAATCTAGCTGAATATACTTCTGAATGTCGCCCTTCTACAAGCTTAGGATAAAAATCTACCTTAGACTTCTGATTGTCGCCCTTCCACAAGGCTCAGAATCTATCTTATACCGTACTTCTGATTGGTGCCCTTCCTCAAGGCTCAGAATCTAGCTTATACTTCTGATTGTCGACCTTCAACAAGGCTTAAAATCTACCTTATTCTTCTGATTATCGCCCTTCCACAAGGCTCATAATCTAGCTTATACTTCTGATTGCCGCCCTTCCACAAGGCTCAGAATCTACCTTCAACTTCTGATTATCGCCCTTCAACAAGGCTCAGAATCTAGCTTATACTTCTGATTGTCGCCCTTCCACAAGGCTTATAATCTAGCTTATACTTCTGATTTTCGCCCTTCCACAGGGCTTTTAATCTAGCTTATACATCTGATTTTCGCCCTTCCACATAGTTCGGAATCTAGCTTATACTTCTGTTTATCGCCCTTCCACATGGCTCAAAATCTAGCTTAAACTGCTGATTGTCGCCCTTCCACAAGGCTAATAATCAAGCTTATACTTTAAATTTTCGTCCTTCCACAAGGTTCAGAATCTAGCTTATACCTCTGATTGTCGCTCTTCCCTCTGGTTCAGAATCTAGCTTTACTTCTGATTGTCGCCTTTCCACAAGGCTGAAAATCTAGCTTATAGTTCTGATTGCCGCCCTTCCACAAGGCTCAGAATCTACCTTAAACTTCTGATTATCGCCCTTCAACAAGGCTCAGAATCTAGCTTATACTTCTGATTGTCGCCCTTCCACAAGGCTTATAATCTAGCTTATACTTCTGATTTTCGCCCTTCCACAGGGCTTTTAATCTAGCTTATACATCTGATTTTCGCCCTTCCACATAGTTCGGAATCTAGTTTATACTTCTGTTTATCGCCCTTCCACATGGCTCAAAATCTAGCTTAAACTGCTGATTGTCGCCCTTCCACAAGGCTAATAATCAAGCTTATACTTTAAATTTTCGTCCTTCCACAAGGTTCAGAATCTAGCTTATACCTCTGATTGTCGCTCTTCCCTCTGGTTCAGAATCTAGCTTTACTTTTGATTGTCGCCTTTCCACAAGGCTCAAAATCTAGCTTTTACTTCTGATTGTCGTCCTTCCAAAAGGCGTAGAATCTAGCTTATACTTCTGATTGTCGCCCTTCCATAAGGCTCAGGATCTAGCTTATACTTCTGATTTGCGCCCTTCCACAAGGCTCAAAATCTAGCTGATACTTCTGATTGTCGCCCTTTCACAAGGCTCAGAATCTTGCTGATACTTCTGATTGTCGCCTTTCCACAAGGCTCAAAATCTAGCTTATACTTCTGACTGTCGCCTTTCTACAAGGATCAGAATCTAGCTTATACTTCTGATCATCGCCTTTCTACAAGGATCAGAATCTAGCTTATACCGCTGATTATCGCCCTTCCACAAAGCTCATAATCTATAGCTTTTACTTTTAATTGTTGCCCTTCCACAAGGCTCATAATCTAGCTTATACTTCTAATTGTTGACGTTCCACAAGTCTCTGAATCTAACTTATATTTCTGATTGTCGCCCTTCCACAAGGCTGAGAATCTAGCTTAATATACTTCTGATTGTCGCCCTTCCCACCGCTCAGAATCTAGCTTATACTTCTGTATGTCGCCTTTTCACAAAGCTCAGAATCGAGCTTATTCTTCTGATTGTCACCTTTCCGCAAGGTTCAGAATCTAGCTTATACTTCTGTTTCTCGCCCTTCCACATGGCTCAAAATCTAGCTTATACTGCTGATTGTCGCCCTTCCACACGGCTAATAATCTAGCTTATACTTCTGATTTTTATCTTTCCACAAGGTTCAGAATCTAGCTTATACTTCTGATTGTCGCTCTTCCACCTGGCTAAGAATCTAGCTTTACTTCTGATTGTCGCCCTTCCACAAGGCTGAGAATCTAGCTTATACTTCTGATTGTCGCCCTTCCACAAGGCTCATGTTCTAGCTTATACTTTTGATTGTCGCCATTCCACAAGGCTCAAAATCTAGCGTACACTTCTGATTGTTGCCCTTCCACAAGGCTCAAAATCTAGCTGATACTTTTGATTGTCGCCCTTCCGGAAGGCTCAGAATCTAGCTGATACTTCTGATTGTCGCCCTTCCACAGAGTCAAAATCTAGCTTTTATTCCTAATTGTCGGCCTTCCACAAGGCTCATTATCTAGCTTATACTTCTGATTGTCGCCTTTCCACAAGGCCCAAAATCTAGCTTATACTAAGTCTTCTGATTGTCGCCTTTCTACAAGCTAAGGATAAAAATCTAACTTAGACTTCTGATTGTCGCCCTTCCACAAGGCTCAAAATCTATCTTATACCGTACTTCTGATTGTCGCTCTTCCTCAAGGCTCAGAATCTAGCTTATACTTCTGATTGTCGACCTTCAACAAGGATAAGAATCTACCTTATACTTCTGATTGTCTCTCTTCCACCTGGCTCAGAATCTAGCTTTACTCCTGATTGTCGCCCTTCCACAAGGCTGAGAATCTAGCTTATACTTCTGATTTTTATCTTTCCACAAGGTTCAGAATCTAGCTTATACTTCTGATTGTCGCTCTTCCACAAGCTCAGAATCTAGCTTTCCCTCTGATTGTCGCCCTTCCACAAGGCTGAGAATCTAGCTTATACTTCTGATTGTCGCCCTGCCACAAGGCTCAGAATCTAGCTTATGATTCTTATTGTCACCCTTCCACAAGACTCATTATCTAGCTTATACTTCTGATTGTCGCCTTTCCACAAGGCCCAAAATCTAGCTTATACTAAGTCTTCTGATTGTCGCCCTTCTACAAGCTTAGGATAAAAATCTAACTTAGACTTCTGATTGCCGCCCTTCCACAAGGCTCAAAATCTATCTTATACCGTACTTCTGATTGTCGCTCTTCCTCAAGGCTCAGAATCTAGATTATACTTCTGATTTTCGCCCTTCCACAAGTTTCAGAATCTAGCTTATACTTCTGATTGTCGACCTTCAACAAGGATTATAATCTACCTTATACTTCTGATTGTTGCTCTTCCACCTGGCTCAGAATCTAGCTTTACTTCTGATTCTCACAATTCCACAAGGCTGAGAATCTAGCTTATACTTCTGATTATCGCCTTTCCACAAGGCTCAGAATCTAGTTTATACTTCTGATTTTCGCCCTTCCACAAGGCTTTTAATCTAGCTTATACTTCTGATTTTCGCCCTTCCACAAGTTTCAGAATCTAGCTTATACTTCTGATTGTCGACCTTCAACAAGGATTAGAATCTACATTATACTTCTGATTGTCGCTCTTCCACAAGGCTCAGAATCTTGTTTATACTTCTGATTGTCGCCCTTCCACAAGGCTCATAATCTAGCCTATACTTCTGATTTTCGCCCTTCCACAAGTTTCAGAATCAAGCTTATACTTCTGTTTGTCGCCCTTCAACTTGGCTCAAATTCTAGCTTATACTGCTGATTGTCGCCCTTCCACAAGTCTAATAATCAAGCTTATACTTCTGATTTTCATCTTTCCACAAGGTTCAGAATCTAGCTTATACTTCTGATTGTCGCTCTTCCACCTGGTTCAGAATCTAGCTTTACTTCTGATTGTCGCCCTTCCACAAGGCTGAAAATCTAGCTGATAGTTCTGATTGTCGCTCTCCCACAAGGCTCAAAATCTAGCTTTTACTTCTGATAGTCGCCCTTCCACAAGGCGCAGAATCTAGCTTATACTTCTGATTGTCACCCTGCCACAAGGCTCATGATCTAGCTGATACTTTTGATTGTTGCCCTTCCACAAGGCTCAAAATCTAGCTTATACTTCTGATTTGCGCCCTTCAACAAGGCTCGAAATCTAGATTGTACTTCTGATTGTCGCCCTTTCACAAGGCTCATAATCTAGCTTATACTTCTGATTGTCACCTTTCCACAAGGTTCAGAATCTAGCGTATACTTCTGATTGTCGCTCTTCCACCTGGCTCAGAATCTAGCTTTACTTCTGATTGTCGCCCTTCCACAAGGCTGAGAATCTAGCTTATACTTCTGATTGTTGCCCTCCCACAAGGCTCAGAATCTAGCTTATACTTCTGATTGTCGTCTTTCTACAAGGATCAGAATCTAGCTTATATTTCTGATTGTCGCTCTTCCACAAGGCTCAAAATCTAGTTTATACTTCTGATTGTTGCCTTTCCACAAGGCTAAAAATCTAGCTGATACATCTGATTGTCGCCATTCCAGAAGGCTCAGAATCTAGCTGATACTTCTGATTGTCGCCCTTCCACAGAGTCAAAATCTAGCTTTTATTTCTGATTGTCGCACTTCCACAAGGCTCATTATCTAGCTTATACTTCTGATTGTCGCCTTTCCACAAGGCCCAAAATCAAGCTTATACTAAGTCTTCTGATTGTCGCCTTTCTACAAGGATCAGAATCTAGCTTATACTTCTGATTGTCGCCTTTCTACAAGGATCAGAATCTAGCTTATACCGCTGATTATCGCCCTTCCACAAGGCTCATAATCTAGCTTATACTTTTGATTGTCGCACTTCCACAAGGTTCATAATCTAGCTTTTACTTCTAATTGTTGTCGTTCCATAAGGCTCAGAATCTAACTTATACTTCTGATTGTCGCCCTTCTACAAGGCTGACAATCTAGCTTAATATACTTCTGATTGTCGCCCTTCCACAAGGCTCAGAATCTAGCTTATTCTTATGTATGTCGCCTTTTCACAAGGCTCAGAATTGAGCTTATACTTCTGATTGTCCCCCCTCGTCAAGGATCAAAATCTAGCTTCAATGTCTGATTGTTGCCCTTCCACAAGGATCAAAATCTAGCTTATACGTCTGATTGTCGCCCTTCCACAAGGATAAAATCTACCTTATACTTCTGATTGTTCCCCTTCTACAAGGCTCGGAATCTAACTTGTACTTCCGATTGTCGCCCTTACACAAGGCTCAGAATCAAGCTTAATATACTTCTGATTGTCGCTCTTCTACAAGGATAAAAACCTAGCTTAGACTTTTGATTGCCACCCTTCCACAAAGCTCATAATCTAGCTTATATTTCTGATTGTCGCCCTTCCAAAAGGCTCAGAATCTAGCCTATACTTTTGATTGTCACCCTTCAACAAGGCTTAGAATCTACCTTATACTTATGATTGTTGCCCTTCCACAAGATTCAGAATCTAGCTTATACTTCTGATTGTCGCCCTAGCGCAAGACTTGTAATGATAGTTCTTCTTCTTCTGATTGTTGGTCTTGCACAAGACAGGGGTCAAAGATTCTTCACGAGATGATCGGCCTAGTACAAGACATGGTATGTAAATGCCCGTCCTGATTGTCGACATAGCAGAAAGACAATGTATTAAAGTCCCCTTCTTGATTATCAGCCTTGAACAAGACAGGACATTAAAGTTCCTGGTAATAATGGTAATCCTAACACTAAGCAGGGTATGGTATTTCTCGTCGTAAGCGCTGGCCTAAGACAAAGTCAGGGTTTAAAACTTTTCAACGTTATTGTCGGCATTGTAGAAAAAAGTAAAATAACAAAAATACTGAATTCCGAGAAAAGTTCAAAACGTAAAGTACCTAATCAAATGGCAAAATCAAAAACTCAAACACACCAAACGAATGGACAACAACTGTCATATCCCTGACTTGGCATAGGCATTTTCTTATGTAGAAAATGTTGGATTGAACCTGGTTTTATAGCTAGCTAAACCTCTCACTTGTATGACAGTCGCATACAATTTTATATTGACAACGATGTGTGAACAAAACAAACAGACATAATAGGTAAAAATGTCAAAAATAGGGGTACAGCAGTCAACATTGTGTTATAATCTTAATCACTATAAAACAAATAACTGTTTCAACAAAGAAACACAAAATGACACATAGACAAAGCACATAAGCAAAAATGAAAGACAAGAATACAAAAATTTACCATACACAATAACACAGTGACGGGATGTATAAGTACCTAGCCACGTCAAATGGATATTGCCATTAATAGAAGACCGACATTGATGTTTTCTTTTCTGTTTGTTCACTTTATAGTACATAGTATGATATCAAAGTTCTCGTCAATATTGTCGACCTAGGACAAGACAGGATACATGTTTATGTAAATTTTTATCCTGATTGTCGATCAAGGACAGCTAGGACAGGATACTTATACAAAGGCTAGTCCTAGTTGTCGGCCAATCAAATGCAGCGGATGTAAGTTCTCGTCCCAAGTATACATCATGCCACTGGAATACGTAAATAGGAAAAGCAAGTATTATAAGATGACACGTTAAATTACAACATACTTTAGATTTTGGACACATGGAGAACCCTTGAATTACAGAATGAAACCACAAGTCATGAAATAAATTACCTCATCAAGATTAAATCCCCACCCCCTCCCCCCCAAAAAAAACCAAAAAAAAAAACAACAAAAAAAAAAACAAACCCCAAACAAACAAACAAATAATGATTCACTTAAATTAAATATACTGTCTTAATTTTGGATGAAGAAAAACAATAATAGCATTTGTCATGTTTATTATCTAAAAATTATGTTAAATATTCTCAGATCGGTACATCAGACTGTTAAGTGGCACATGGAAAAAAACATCATGCTATCGATCATACAAATGCAAAAGCTGGTTCATACAGAGTTTGCTTTTGTTAACACAGCAGTTTGTTTTAGTTTGAAATCATGTCGCTGCGATAAAAATTCATTTATATACATGAAGTTTTAAAATGTTAAAAAGACACATCAAACGGGAATAACAATATCAAAGAAATACAGGTTAGGAGATTATCAAAAGGACCCCAGAAGTAAACATATATTTCGATTAGAGTGTTCTTGAGCTGAATCTGTACAAGAGTAGAAGACTAGGGTCAATAAGACCCTTGTTTGACCCAAAAATAAGTGTAAATTAAAAAGTCACCGTACATGTTCTGAAATTTGTCTAAATTATACCGAAAAAAAAAACCACAATTATAACGAAATATTGAGGACTTTTGATGTTATGACATCACAATTGAATTACGTCATCATATGCGCCTTTTTTCAAGAAAACAAAGAAAACCACCGAACTTATGCAGTTCTCCATTAATACTTCCTTTCTTGAATAAATCGTGCGCACCGAGAAACAAGTTTATTTTAGTAAGATTATGTCAATAGCTATATATATTATTAAGCCCAAACATTTTCTGCAAATTTACTATAGTTCTTTATATAAAGCCTATTTCTCGAAACATGTCTTTCACCGGAAAAGATCGTTAATTTTGCACGCCTTTATGACGTCATTTACCAGATAATAGTCGCGCCTGTATCCCTGCTCAATTAAAGTTTCAAGCACTTTCAGAATCGTCATTAGTGTAAACATATTTTATTAATTAAATTCAAGTTAAATAATGTACACAATTTGGTATTTACATATTGATACAATTGAATAATTAATAGGATCCGGAAACTGTTAACTTAATTATATTAATCCGTTTCCTAATTTAAATAAGAACATTTCATATTGTAATACTCGTCATTCTGCAGGGTAGTCTAGAAATAACTCATGTTCCGTAAGTACGTGATCTTAATTCCCGTACGACTGAAGGGAGGTTGACCAACTTGTTAGATTTTAATTTCCCAAATAGTTTGTGCAGTATAAGATCAAACTTTTTCACCCGTTCGCTCAACATGTGTTGGAAGTGACGATGCCAACATTTTCGTCACATGACTACCGTACGTATCCCGGAACTGGCGATTGGGTAAAAAATTAGCATGAACGTCCCTTCCTTTGCAACATATTCTCGTATATATTACGTATGTATATATTAAATTTGACAATTGTAAAAAAAGATGTATTAGGGAACGAACATTTAACTTCAATGGGGGAGGGGTTGTGTTACGGTTTTTTCCTAACCATACCCCCTGTGAAGTTATGTGGTTGTTCCCTTAGATTATGGCCATAAAATAAACAAAAGAAATAATGACAGCACTCTGTAGGCCGGCTGACATTATTGTTTTCATTACACACAAAAACTTGAAAAAATATTTTTTTTGTATCAATCAAATTTATCAACTATTTGTTGACCATCAAAATTCGTTCAAATTAAATTCAATCATAGTTTTTCAATCTTAGTCGAAGTACAATGGGTTAATGTCTTGAATATCTGCCCTACATATTGGACAGCGCTGGTTTTCCCCCACATAAACTTCTGTGGCACACTCCATACAGGTAGTGTGGCCACACGGTAAAATTACGGCATTTTTCTCACGGTCCATGCATATGGTACATTTCCTGGAAGAATCCTTAATTTGCTGAAATGAATTTAAAAAACTCATCATAGATACCATATATTAATGTTGAAATTTTGTACGACAGATGCGAGTTTCGTCTACATAAAACTCATCAATTACGCTCGAATCAAAAAAATTAAAAAGACCAAACAAAGTCGAAGTTTTAGAGCATTGAAATGGTTATCATGGTAATTTTGATGTTTAATATGTATTTTTTTTGACAACTTTCTTCAATATTGTACAAGCTATAAGATAAAATGACAATCATGAGGTAGTTCAAAAAGAAATTTATTTAAACTCGCTACGAAACAGGAGAAAAGCTTGTTTATGTATAAGCAAATCTGATAAATAAACTCATCATAGATACCAGGATAAAAAAATTTGTACGCCAGGCGCGCGTTTCGTCTACAAATGACAGATCAGTGACGCTCGAATAAAAAAAAATTAAAAAGGCCAAATAAAATACGAAGTTGAAGAGCATCGAGGACATAAAATTCCGAAAAAGCTAGTCTAATGTAGATAAGATAATCTATTCCTGGGGTAGAAAAATCCTATAAAATATGCTTAGAAGATCACAGTGATTAATTCTACAAGATTGAAACAAATGAAAATTGTTTAAATAAATAACTTTGAGGCACTTTTTCTAAAGTCTAGAGGTCTGACAGTATAAGATACAGTATGAAGGAATTTGTACACATTGTCGTTCAAAATGGCGACAAAAGGGAAATAACATTAACTCAAACTAAAAATAATTTATTTACCAAACCGCGCAATTTCCTTAAGAGTTGTTCATGTTTTTCCTTTTCTCTCTCTTGTTTGCCGACCTCCATGTCCCCTGTAAAGAAGAAAGATGATATACAAAAGGTTTATGTTGAAATTAAATCATACATAGAGATAAGGAGATGTGATATTGCGAATGAGATAATCAACTTCCAGAGTCTTAATGACGTGGATGTAAGATACGTTAGGTCACCATACGGCCTTCAACAATCAGCAAAACCCATACCATATAGCCGAGACCCCAACATGACAAATTGTGAAACATTTAAATCGAAAAAAAAAACCGATGGCCTGACAATTACGACAGACATTCTATTAACTTTCATTTGTGAAATTTGATGTGTAGACTCCTAGTTCGCATCGGTTATGTATAATGATGGAAGAACTAGAAAAATATAAAATTATAGTGTTTATGCAACGGCATTCAATATATACTGACTGACTTTAAAAACGCAACACTCATTTTGTAGAATTTTTTTACCAAATCATGTTTGATTCTCATACATCTACTATTCATGCTTATCATACTTCTTTCTCTTTCGAAAAAATCAACATCTGACTTACCTGTGGTTATTGACACACCGGATTACTAGTATTGAGATCGCATGAATTTCAGAATGCGAAATTTCGAACCAATAAAAGATTTTTTCATTTTTTTTTCTTTGTGAAACAGTTCTTTCAATCCTTGGCCACACTTAAATCAGTTAAAAAATGTTGCATCTCCATATTGCCAAGACTGAGGAATACAAGACTGAATCAACCCATTAGAATACTGCAAACAGGAAAACGTGAACGTGCTGCAACCAGACAATTTGACGTCAGCAACTCGTCTTACTGTCCTTCCGACAATGATACCGGTAGACGGGATTTGTTGAAGACCATCAAAGACCAGATCAACATGTAGTGACAATACAACGTCAATAGAATTTGATTACGCAACGTCATTTGTGAGACAGGTCTACAGCCGCAACGTCAACTGCTAATTAAATTGCTGAATGCCATTTTGCACAGATTAATGCCATAAATGTTTCCCATTAACTGAACTGCCAAAGAATCGACTGCAGAAAAAACATTTAAAGCCTTAAAGTTTCAACCGCATCATTGCCAAAACCCATTGTATTGGGTGGAACAACGGCAAAATCAGAAGGTGCAAAACAGTACCCAAAACGTGCCGAACAGAATTGGTTGACCTTTCTGATAATCATTTTGGCGTTAGTTACAGGCAGTCATTGCTTTTGACGGTGACACGTTCATTGGTAAGGGGAAAACCAGGGTTTCAGTATATACCACAATGTTTCAACATTGAAAATGACGTATTCAATTCAACTTTCGAACTGGCATTTTGTTTTAAACATTGAAGTAATGAAAGAACTTTCTGTTCATAAGTTTGTTGACAAAAAAATTGCATATTTGAAAATGTGAATTTAAAAGAATAATCTAGTGTTGCGTTTCTAAAGTCCGTAAGTATATAATATGAAGTCCAGGTACTATTCTCTAAGAGAATTCAACACAAAAAATTATTCTCCGAACTTAACCATCAATTATACCAGCAATATTATTAACAATATTTAATAATTCTTTCTTTGTTTGTATGATATATCCCGATTGTAAAATCTTTTTTAACCGGTACGGACAAACTCCCAAAACGACTTTTTGTGTAACTATGAAAGAATCAAATACTAGAAACGAAACTCGTGTTTTGAAAGCCACTTGTTCGATGACATTGCTGGTGGCAATCGGCAATCCTCGGGTGAATCCGCTACACATCTATGAAGGTACAGTATCGTCCGAGTTGTGACAAATATGCTGGTGGATGTTTCGTCCCCGAGGGTATCATGCACAAACAAGCTCGGTAGTTAGCATTTTGGTGTTGAAATGAACTATTTATAAAAAGAAGATGTGGTATGATTGCCAATGAGACAACTCTCCGCAAGAGACCAAATGACACAGAAGTTAACAACCATAGGTCACCGTCCGACTTCAACAATGAGCAAAGCCAATATCGCATTGTCAGCTATAAAACGCCCCGAAATGACAAATGTAAAACAATTCAAACGATAAAAAATTTACGGCCTAATTTATGTACAAAATAATGAACGGAAAACAAATATGTAACATAGAGAATGAACTATTTATAAAAAGAAGATGTGGTATAATTGCCAATGAGACAACTCTTCAGAATAGACCAAATGACACAGAAATTAACCACTATAGGTCACCGTACGGCCTTCAACAATGAGCAAAGCCCATATCGCATAGTCAGCTATAAAACGCCCCGAAATGACAAATGTAAAACAATTCAAACGAGAAAACTAATGTATGTACAAAATAATGAGCGAAAAACAAATATGTAACATAGCAACAAACGACAACCACTGAATTACAGGTTACCACATCTTCTTATTTATATCATTGGTAGGTTAATTTTCTGTAACTATACTGTTTGTACAATATTAACTTATTCGAAAACACTAAGGGTTTCTACCCCATGCACCCATTGCCTCAACCGTT
This sequence comes from Mytilus californianus, assembly GCF_021869535.1. Lineage (NCBI taxonomy): Eukaryota > Metazoa > Mollusca > Bivalvia > Mytilida > Mytilidae > Mytilus > Mytilus californianus. Next base: position 7,161,332 of record NW_026262604.1, read on the forward strand.
ATTGGCAAGGCTTTTCGGAAGTTTTCGTTTATTATTCCTCTTCAACTTTGAATTTAATTTGGCCTTCCAAATATTTTGATTCTAGTGCCACTGATGTGTTTAATATACGGCCTTCAACTATGAGCAAAACCCATATCGCATAGTCAGCTATAAAACGCCCCGAAATGACAAATTTAAAACAATTCAAACGAGAAAACTGACAAATTTAATTTGGCCTTCCAAATGTTTTGATTCTAGTGCCACTGATGTGTTTAATATACGGCCTTCAACTATGAGCAAAACCCATATCGCATAGTCAGCTATAAAACGCCCCGAAATGACAAATTTAAAACAATTCAAACGAGAAAACTGACAAATTTAATTTGGCCTTCCAAATGTTTTGATTCTAGTGCCACTGATGTGTTTAATATAGACGAATAACCCGTCCGGTAAACCGAATTTTAAATTCTCCCTCGCCCTGCTCGTCCGAATTTAAAGTATTTCTACTCTTAATTCAACTGGCTATAAACAAGACAAACACAGAAATAGGATTAGTTGCTCGCAGTAAGTACTGTTGCAGAACTAGTATCAGAACTTGTCATGTACTAGTTCCCATCTATGTATAAGTACTACAAATAGCAAACGGGAAAAACCCAATTTCAAATAAATGAAATTATATATAAACCTGGTATTTGTTATGAGGTTTAAAAAGATACTCACTTTTCTTTTTCAAATCAGCAAAAACCTTTACAGAATCAACAATAACGTTTCTAGAATCAGCAATCCTCTTTTCAGAATCAGAAATTTTCTGGCTCAAATTATCTAAATATTTTTTGCAATCATTTAGCGCATAAGTTTCGTTCTGTACGGAGGGACTAACTTTAGGCTTTCTTGGGACCAATTGCTGTAAAGTCAAATGTATTATACAGCATAAGAAAACATCATTGATCGAGATTAAAAAAATGAACCAACAGTTTGTTAAGCTGCGGTCACACCTTAACGGATAGCTCGAACGGACGCCGAACGGACGAAAAAAACGTTTTCTGTTGACAAAATGTGTATCCATTGGGAGTCCGTTGGTGTACTGACCATATAAAACGGACGCATAACGAATGGTTAACGGACACACACCGGATATGTAACGTTCGAGAAACAGAAACGTACCGGACAGAACGGATGTCGAACGTATATCCAACGGACGAGTACCGCATAAAACGGACACCTAACGAAAGCGTACCGGATAAAACAGACGAACAAGATAAGCGGGAAATTAAAGGCGGCAATATTAATACATGTAAATCACATAAACGTGACCTTAAAAGAATTTAAAAGTTTTCGTGTAACTGGTTGTAGTTTATAGTCTAGAAGGTTTATATTTGCAACATTTAAGTTCAGTCTGGCCTAAATAAGAGTTGTTTGATAGTGAAGACGTGCCCTTACTCAGCCATCCATTATGAATAATAAACATTCATGACATTCAAGAAATCTGACAAACCAATAATTGGCATTTCTAACGCGAAATTTTCAATTGGCATTTATTCGTTTTACATTCGGTACGATCCATTTTATTCGTTATCCTTCCGTTCATGTCCGTTTCACATCCGTTTATCATCCGTCTTATACGTTATACGTTCGTTATACGTCCGGTAGTAGTCCGTTGGTGAATTGGTCTACCGGACCATCAACGGATGTATAACGGACAAGTAACGGATACATAACGGAAACGAAACAGACGAGTACCGTTAAAAACGGACGACTACCGGACGTTAAATGGACACGTTATCCGTTGGACGTCCGTTCGAAGTTTTGAACATGCTCAAAATTTTCACCGGACAGAACGGACGTCGACGGATAAAACGGAAGCTGAACGGACATGAAACGGATATGGACGGACGTCTAACGGATATGAACGGACTTCTAACGGACATGAACGGTTTGAAAAAAATTTATCCGTTCGGCTTCCGTTCGCGCTATCCGGTAAGGTGTGACCGGGGCTTAATGCAATTTTGGATAATGTCAACTTAGATAATTGTATGTAAAATAATGTAAACATATACGTCAATATGACAGCAAGCCAAAACACCACAAACTCCCAAAAAGCGAAATAAATGGCTTTACAAATTGTTTACGGATACAAAACAGTTCTCTGAAGGATGTTCGATTTTCTGTTTCGAAATAAAAGGCTTTTTAAAAGACTAAAGAATGACATTATAGAAATAAAGGAACATAAAAAGAAGAAAAAATATACTGTAGGTGCGTTGTCCTTTTTTTTTAGGAAAAAGGTAATTAAAAAATTGGCGGGAAATGATTTTCTCTAGACTATTCATACATTTAACATTTGCACATTTTTTCTTTCAAAAACTATGAAAAAATACAAGGATTTTATAAGATTTCCCAAAGATAGCTTTTAAAAGTATATAATTACATTACATGTATGTTTCATTATAATACGTTATTTTGATTGGCTAACAGCAATCTCGCGTCATTCTGAAATTAACCTTCATTTCAAAATGAATTGTAACATTCATGATGACACGAGCTTCCACAATAAAGTGCACAGGTAAATAAAAGAAAAACTTGATAGAAATCGTGTTTTCATGATCCTAGCAAAAAATGTAATTATAAGTATTGAATGCTTCTTTTAGTAATTTTATATGGCGGTAAAAGCGTTGACCGTGCGCACATTTTTAGAATGAAGCGCTTACGCGCTTCATACAAAATGTACTTCGGTAAACGCTTTTACACCCCAATAAATTTACAAAAAGAAGCATTCAATTCTTAAACATATGTATGTAATAAATTTATGAAAAGAAAAGTAGTATTTTGCGGGCAAAATTTTTATTGGCTATACATGGATAAAACTAGAGGATTCTGAATATCTGACAAACGTCAAAAACAAGAGAAGCGAACATCCTTGAAACTCTTGATAGAGAGAAAAAAAACTGCACTATTCACAGAGGTCCATTGATATATTCTCTTGTCGTAGTCGTAATTATGTCCTCGTTTTCGTGTTCTGACATAGCCGAATAAGACTTATCACAGAAAGAGGGAGGACTAATTGTACAAGAATTTATTTCACACAAGGGCTATTTTTAAGAAGTCTAATAATCTCTACTTAAAATCCGTAGTATCACTGGCAAATAGTTCTTACAATATTATTGTCTATTTCTGAGAAGATCACTCAGCTAGGAACTCTTGGAGTTAGCACATAATGCAAAATTCGGAAAATTTGAGTATCTATCTCTAACAGGTATTAAAAGGATACAACATTTGACAAAATAGGTAAAATGTACTATTTTGTATCAAAATGCCGTCAACAGCAACGTGTAGCGCTGAATACATTTTGAGTCGATAGAAGTATGTAAAATTGTTTTTAAAAAAAATATTTTAAGTTTATGATAAACACTTTCCTGCAGAACTTGACAACTTTTGATTTTTGTGATTGAAACAAATGCACGGGAATTGGGTCTACCTCTATTTACCTGCAACGAGTGACACGAATGGTGCTACAAGTTGACAAAGAACTTCTTACCTTTTCTGAACATTTGAGTTCACCTTTTTTTAAGGGGATTTGTGAAGCTTACACTTAGTTTTTATTATTGTATTTCATTTCAATCTTAGTTTTCAATATATGTGTTGGTTTTAACCTTTATCTTAATATAATGTATAATCACATAAGAAGGCTGATGCACGCATTTAAACAGTTGTGACACGACAGGCGTTACTAGAAGATCTAGAGCAGTAACCGCTGCACATTTTGACTTTGTTATACGTCGCCTTTAAAAAACCATCATGCATTTGTTCTCATGGTTAAGCAGCTTTCTATAGTCTAAACAATTAATTCGTCACGCACCAACAAGTGTTTACATATTATATACCAGGTATTGTTGACAAAATTTAAGATGGAACGGTTAAAAATTGCAGGGTTTTTCAAGAAAGTTCTACTATACAGGTACATGTAATTTTATAGTTTTACCGTATTATCCCGAACTTCCTCCAAAAAAGGAGTTCTCATCCTAGGTGTATCCACGTTATCGGTATCGTTGCTTTGGATAGCAAGTAAACCAGAGCAACTGGGACTGCGGACATACGGTGATATTTCTATGCCGTGAGCAGGGCACATAGTGACTTGTCGCTGTGGTTGTGCTACCAGTCCGACGTAAGATGTTGGATTGACCATACCATATGCAGTTGGATTGACCATGCCATAAGGCGTTGAACTGACCATACCATATGACGTTGGATTGACCATGCCATAAGGCGTTGAACTGACCATACCATATTGCGCTGGACTGACCATACCAAATGGATTTTGTTGTATAAAGTTTCCACCACCAACCATCTACAAGTATAAATTATTTGAGTTTTGAAATCAAAGCTAATAAATTTAAGTAATTGCATTACAAATATCCGGTGAATTGAGTACACGGTTTTTTTTTCCTTAAGTCCTTTATAATCTACAACCTTAACAGTGGTTGTCGTTTGTTGGTGTGGTTCATAGGTGTTTCTTGTTTCTCGTTTTTATATAGATTAGACAATTTGGGGCCCTTAATAGCTTGCTGTTTGGTGTGAGCCAAGGCCCCGAGTTGAAGGCCGTACTTAAACCTGTAATTGTTAACTTTTTATACTCTGTGACTTTGATGAAGAGTTGTCTCATTGGCACTCATACCACATCTTCTTATCTATATCATGTATACAATCGTAATCGTTCTAGCCTTTGATCTGTTTCTTGTATTTGTACAGCGGACTTATGACTTTTTATATAATCATGGTATTTTTTGAATACTTTTCACATATTTTCATCTTCGTCGGGGCCTCCTTTCAGAGCATGTTTGGTTTATCTTATTGTTGAAGGACTCACGGTGACTTATAGTTGTTACATCCACGTCGTTAAGACTATGGTGGATAGTATTGTTGAAGTGTGTATCTGGTGTAGTAAAATTTGTACCGTTAATTTTTTTACTACCATTTTGTCGAAACCCGCTATGATGATTTACTGTAAGGCTCGAGTTCGTTGCATTTCCGTCAAAAACTTTGGTTTTAGTGAACACCATTCGTGCGTTTAGGGGCATCTTCACTTCCTTCTCATGTTGAGCGATCGGTTGAAAATATATAATGCTATATTGCACGAATTATACATGTTATATGTAGACGTATATTCCCTTAATGTACATGCATGATATCTATTGAATTTAAGTTTGGACGAGTGGACGAAAATGAGGGAGAAGATACCATGGGTGCAGTCAAAAACTATTAATCAACTGACAACAGCATCCATTGAATCCATATACATTCTACCTTTTATTGAAATCTTAGCTGGAGATGAGTTGCGCATGTGTTAAACTTGTTAAGTAACTAACGAGAAAAAAAATGTCATTTTGGAAAGTGAAAAACGGGGGCCAATTGGAAAAATGATTCAATTGACTGATTCAACCCACAAAAAAGGCTTTCTTTAAAACGATGATTTACATATTTTTGTATGCTATGATATGAAATCAAACAGACCTAGAAAAATGGCCATTATACGATTGCACGGGCTTGTCTGTCTATTTATATTTATGTTTATGTTGAGTGACATAATTATCGGCAAACTTAGGTAGTCATCTCGATGGATAACTAGATAGCGTCTTATCTTAAATACGCATGCAATTCTGATTCAATAGAAAGATTCCATGCATTTTTAATTTTTGGAATTTTTGAAAATTGAATATACGTTAAAGTATGGTATACATCAAAATTTGTGTTAAATCGGTCAACATGAACTTGACAGCTTAAGCCTATAGAAGGAGACTAAGACTCCCCCGTCATTTGCCGCGAAGAAAATGGTTGAGTATTAAAAGTCGTATATCTTACACATCAACAAATCAAAAAGTCATTGATCTTCGCGTGAAAATTTTATAATCCTATACATGACGATATGGATATTATTTTGGGAAAAGGGGCATTCTTTTCTCTATTTATGATTTATCCTAATATCCTATTGTCATATGTATAAGTATATATATTCTTTATGTGATCGTTATGATATAAGAACAAAGTTATTATAGAAACCTAATGATCCTGATAAAAGAGGGCCGAAAGATACCAGAGGGACAGTCAAACTAACAGATCGAAAACAAACTGACAACGCCATGGCCAAAAATAAAAAGACAAACAGACAAATAATAGTACAGATGACACAACATAGAAAAACTAAAGACTAAGCAACACGAACCCCACCAAAAACTGGGGGTGATCTTAGGTGCTCTGGAAGGGTAGGCAGATCCTATACTAACTATAATAATTCCGAGGATTGACGAAAAGACAAAGCTTTCCATTTTGTCGATTTAAATGCAAAAACATCCTGAACGTTTTTAGTAATGTATAGAATTTAAATTTGATTTTTTGTGTTTTAACGCCACTTTTAAGCACCGCTTTTGGGCTATTTCGTGGCGGCCAGTTTTTATTGGTGGAGGAAGCCGGAGTGCCCGGAGAAAACCACCGACCTTCGATAGGAAAACTGACAATCCTAGTCAATTAAGATTGGAGTCGAGTGCACCCGCACGAGCGGGGTTCGAACTCAAAACCTCAGTATTGACTGGCTAGTGATTACAGTAGTATAGAATTTAAAACCAATACACGAAATACTTGTGCAGCAGACCATTTAAACCAAGATGACAAATTTTACACAAATAATAATAATATAAAGATTTAAAATATATTGATCATTTTATTCAAGGAAGTATTTTCTATCTAAAATCTCCGTATTAGTAAAAATCAATTTAACAAGGGGCGAATTATTTAGCAGTCCAGATAGAACGTAACGATCGAGTCAAGTAAAATATAAAAGGAAATAATTAAAGATCTGATAATTTATAAGAAGTATTGTAAAGGGAAAATCAACGAGTGACATCAGTTGCGAATTTTTTGTCTCCGAACCCACTTCTACTTATAAATTTTACTTACATAAAAACAGGAGATGTGGTACGATAACCAATGAGATAACTAACAACCAAAGGTCAAATGAATTGTATGTAAGCAATATAAGCTAGCTGTCAGTGACTGCGAGTACTCTCATGTCTGTACTTTGTTTCTTTTTTGTTGTTAGGTACGTATGAATACCCTGCCAAGTCTGGTCTGTGTTTTTCGTAAGATGTTTTCTGCTTTGTATCGATCTGATGAGTTATACCTTTTCAACTGATTTTTATAGTGTGTTCTTATGTTGTACTGTTTCACCACTGTCCCAGGTAATCGGAAGGGTTTGGCACCAGCAAACTAGTTTCCCCTCCGCCACGTGTTATATGTGTCTTCCCAAAGCCAGGAGCCTGTAGTTCAGTGGTTTTCGTTGGTTCATGTCTGTCATATTTGGTTTTTGTTAATTGTTTTGTTACCAATTAGGCCGTTAGGTTTAGGTTTTTCTCAATTGTATTGTTTCGTATTTTCATGTAGGGACCTTTTATAGCCAACAATACGGTATTGGTTTTTTTAATTGTTTAAGGCCGTACGGTTGCCTATAATTGTTTACATCCTATTCATTTGTCTCATTGGCAATCATACCACATAACCTATTTTTAAATACAGTAGCTATTTTTGGTGATCGGTTAGCGTTCTAGAGTTCAAGTGTTCCTTTTCTTTTTTAAAAGAAAGCAACTTGTTTTACAAATCGGTTTATACCATGAACACTATCTCATATACTACGCCGACAATCAGGGCGGAAAAGGTCGTTATGATAGCAATGACGACTTAAAATGAAAACGTGCCCGCTCTCAAAATATCATTATCCTCTCTTCTATTTCTTTTCTAATATCTGACCATTATGAAATTATGAAATTAGGAACAGAGTTATCAAAAGCCTAACATTCTTTCTGAAATACTTTCTGCACTATTCTGATACCCTTCCGTGGACCTGACAAAAAGAAAATCCCAGCCACCCCACTTTGTCTATTAAAAAATATTATAATTACAATTGAAACAAATTAAACCCAATACAAGAAATACGTGGGTAGAAGACCAATGCATAGGTACATGTAATGCAAAAAAGCAATTTTAAAAAAGGTTAATAATTAAATATTATCTTAGGTCAACCACAAGGACGATACAAATATGCTGTTTTGTTCAAACATTTAATTTGTTTTTAAATTCTCGGTATAAATTAAGCACGATTATAAAAGGGACGAATAAATTCACCGTACCGAAGAGTAACTATGTTAAAGTTACCAGAGTCCGGTTAAATATAAAAGATAAAAATGAGAGAGAAGAGAAATTCTAAGACATATTCTATTCGTAAAGGATAATTTACGAGTGACGTCAGTTGCGAGTTGATTATCGTTTCAATACCTCTAATTCGTATAAGTTCTCTTAGTAAAACCATTTCATGTTAAAACCTTAAACACAGCGTATTTCAGGTTGTGCCTTTAATTCAACCGAAATGTTTCTGGAAAAAAATGTTTAGTGTCGTTTATATTTTATTCAGGAATGATCTTATCCATATAAATCACATCTTTGATTTGGAATCCGATAATTTGAAGAAGTTACACATAACTTATGATTTAGTATATATCGATTATGCTATTGCTCAGAAAGTCAATACTAGTATTCCATCAAAAGTGTGAGACATAGTACACTACCATCAAGAAGGCAGTTAACTACAATATAAAGTGAATTATTGATTTGAAAAGGAAGAATTAACTCAGCTTTAGGTTGCACTTTGTAAATACAGCTGTTTCACAAACCACGCCTCTTGTGCTTTGAATTTATGCGAAAAACAGATTCCATCAAGCAGTTCTATAAAACTTTTCGTAAATTCATATATCAGACTGGTTAATTCATACATACAATTTTTGCAAATATGGCTATGTTTAAACACTTCTAGTCATATATTAGCCAACTTATGTTAGGTATATGGTACAAATTGTAATTTGATGAAACTGAGACAGAATTTTATTTGGAAGTAAAAAACCTGCTCTTTTATTGCATTTTATGTGAAGTAATACATATTAGTTAAATGAAAATTATGTTGCAGTGTAATTACATGTTACATTTGAATAAATATAAGTAAAGGCAACAAAAGTAAATTACAAATCCGAGTCAGAAATTGTGAATTTTTATAGATAAATAGGCCTTTAGTAAGATGTGGACTGGAGACAGAGGCAGGATTGGATACTTTATATATAATCTTGAATGTTGTAATGATTAACTAGTAAACTTTACATTTGAAATGTTTTCAATTTGTTATCAGAATTGTTTCATACAAGTTCTAGGCATTTCATGTCAGAAAACATGCTCATAGGGTAAGCTGACATTAATTAAAGTCTTGTTTTCAAATTCTTTAAAAATTGAAACAGGAGTGGGGGTATAAAATGTACTATAAAAGAAAAGTAAGAGCATATGCAGTGATTTCTTTTAGTCTATGATTCTGAATAAAAACTATTGTTGTGAGAAAAAGTGTTTTTTCAAGATTTTTCTATTTAAATAAATGTTAGTATAGGTTGCACTTTGTAAATACAGCTGTTTCACAAACCACTCCTCTATTGGGGAGGTATGTAATATTCATAGATATTTTGTTTTGTTTACAGTACCTACTGGTTCCAGATATGATCTCTGTTTCGTCTCGTAGAGACATAGCTTGGGAATGTTACCAGTATAAATACACATGAATAACGGCCAAATTGAAATATGTGGAAGACCCAAATGAAGGGAGGGGTAATACAGAATTTTAGTATATTAAGTTTAAACTCTTAGAAGTTCGGGGCATATATATGTTGAAAATAGCCACACAGCCCTATATTTTGAACTTTTAAAAAAATAGTAGTGATATAAGCTTTATATTCTAGGATATAATTTTTTACGAAACTTCATAGTTAGAGAGGTACAGTTTTAGCCGTAAAAGGAGTTCCTATGAGAAATAGCATCGCTGTATTTACAGAATTGCAACCTTAGGTCGTAGGACCAATTCTAAATATTCTTTTTACTTCGCATTTCCAAGTTGACAATACTAAGTTTAAAGTTTACATTTCTCACTTTTAAGTTAAAGTTAAGAAATGTCAACACCATTAAAAAAAGTCAACTCCATTAAAGGAAATGTCAACTCCATTAAAAGAAATTTCAACTCAATCAAAAGAAATGACAATCCATTAAAAGCAATGTCAAGTTGAAATTGAGAAATATCAAGTTAGAAGTAAAAATTTAAAAATGGAAATGAAAAATTAAAAAAATGCAATATCTCTACTGCTCTTTCGTACTACTAGGCAATCGAATATAAAAAAAATGATAACATAATTGATTTGTAAACGAAAAAGAAAAATCATTGCATTGAAGCAGCTGTTTTTTAACTGCTTCAAGATCAGACATGAGTTGGCTTACAATATTGATTTAGAGCTTGAGTTAATGTTCAGATAGCAGTTTGAGGTCTAGTTTAAGTCTTGTCTTGTGATAGGTTGAACTTGCGCACAATCTAATATATAAGGCTACCAAGTCGAGTTGACTATAAATTTATCTGCTGAGTGCTAGGATGACAATCAAAACTAAATGTTAACGTGCCTGCTCACAAAGTATTTACTTCATCACCCGCTACTTTTTCTAGAACGCATGCATGTTAAATGATCGTACGGTTAGTGGATATATGTATCAATAATGATGTATTATTTAGATGACTGTTTTGTTAGGAACAAAGGTATCGAAAACCTAACAATCCTACTAAAAACTCACTGCACTATTTTGATAAATTTCCTAGGATCTGGGCAAAACACAAACCCAAACCCTGCCGTTTTGACTATTTAAATACAATAACATCCTTCTCGATTTTAGTGATAAATAGAATATTTAAAACCAATACACTTATTATTGTGCAGCAGACAAAAGCCAAGGTAACGCAGTTAAATTATTGATTATTTTTTTATTAATCAATATCAATTTTACAGGGAAAAATAGATTTTGCTGTCCTGAACGATCTAAGAGTAGATTCATACGTAACTTTGGAGGCTTGTTTTGATATAAATTAGGCCGTTAGTTTTCTCAAATCAATTGTTTCTTAGTTTTCATGTCGGGGCCTTTCATTGCCTATTATATGGTATGGGTTTGTCTGATTATTGAAAACCGTACAGTTGCCTATAATGGCCTACCTCCACTTCATTTGAGCTGTGGTGGATAGTTATCTCCTTGGCAATCATACCCCATCTCCTTGATGTTTATATTGTTCTTTCCATCTTTTCGTGCAGTGTTTTTGAACTTGTACTTTAGATGCTTTCTGATTCGTTGCATATGTATCGTTTTAAACCTAAAACTGTTAAAAAACTATTTACTTAAAGCCATGTCATTTTATTAAAAAGAATTCAGCAGCTTAGTCTGTAGTCGACCAAACACAATCTAATATACTTAGCCTGCTACCAGAGTAGACAAAAAAAAAATCATCTGCTTTGACAATTAAGACTAAATGTTAATGTTAACTAAAAAAGTACCAATTTCCCCATTCGTACTTTCTTTTCTAATACTCATGAGAGCTGCGTTGTTGATTCATATATGAATCATTTTGTATTCTTCAGATGACCGTTATGATATTAGGAACAAAGTTATCGAAAACTTATAATCCTTATGAAATACTTACTCCACTACTCTGATAAAAATTCCTAGGATCTGCCGAAAAGAAAAATCCTGCCATTTTGTCTATTCAAATATTATTATGTTTAAGGAAGAATTTGAACCCAATGCACGAAATACTTGGGCAGTAGACCAAAGCATAGGTGCGTGTGTACCGCTATTATAAAAAAGGTTAATAATTAAATAATGTCTTAGTCAACAATCAAGACGAGAAATATATTTGTTTTAATTAAATTTTCAAATAAAACACAAAATCATATATGACATGACACGTCACCTCAATTTAATCCCGTACAAAAGCAGCTATTACATTGAACTACCGTAACGGTGTACGACTAATTGAATTAACTTATCGAATTTTTTTATTTTTGTAAAATGTTTTGAATCAGATATAAATTAGGCCGTTCGTTTTTCTCAATTGAATTGTTTCATATTTTTCTTGTCGGTTCCTTTTATAACCGACTAAACATTGTTGGTTTTTCTCATTGTTGAAGGCTGTACGGCTCCCTATAATTGCTCACATTCACTTCATTTGAACTTTGTTGGGTTGTTGTCTCATTGGCAATCATAACACATCTCCTTATTTTTATAGTCCTTTTTCTTATCACAGGGGCCTCGGTGGCTGAGTGGTCTAAGTAGTTCAACTACTGTAATCAATATTCAGTCAACACTGAGGTTGTGAGTTCGAACCCAGCTCGTGCCGGTGCATTCGACCACAATCTTAATTGACTATGATTGTCAGTTTTCCTACCGAAGGTCGGTGGTTTTCTCCGTGCACTCCGGTTTCATCGACAAATAAAAATTTACCGCCACGAAATAGCACAATAGTGTTGAAAGTGGCGTTAAACACCAATCAGTCTTACTACACGATCAAAAGAGACAGACAAATCCTGTAATATGTTGTAGTGTCTCTATCGTGTCAGAAATATTTTCAAGTTCTCTTATTTTTTTGGAAGTCCTTTTTTGTCGAGTGCATAGCCCAAGTATTTCATTCACGCGCTTGTGAAAAAAGTACGCTCGACTCATGTCTTGATTGACTAGGATTGTCGAAAGCCGATGGTTCTCTTCTGGACTCCTAAATAAAAAACAGTCCACAATAATAAAGCCAACTGTGTAAAAAGTGGCGTTAAACACCAACAATCAATCAATCTTACTTTTGATAGCAGAACTTTGATAGTTTTTTGTTTGTTTTCATAAGTGTTGTTTAATGTTGTGTCGCTCATGTGTTGTCTGTTCTTTTTAATTGCTGTTTGTAAACTGATTATTTATGTGATATTGAAAAAAAACTCAGTTATCTTATGTTTAATGAGAATATGGTTCATATTTTAGCTAGTTCCCGTTTTTCTTTGTTTTAAGGAAGAAAACATACTGAAATCTAAAAGTTATTATTTTTTATTTCTTATATTGTTAAAGGGGTACGAGCTGTCAAATTCATGTTCACCGATTTGACTCAAATTCTCATATTTCATTTATAACAATGTAAAACATTTATCCATACTATAAAAAGTCTAAAATAAACAATTTACAGGGCATGGGCTCGAGAATATGTAACTTCGTTTCGTGTGTATTTTAGTCTAGACGCCATCTAATTTACTATCGAGTTGACCTCCGGAAACCTCCAATGGTCATATAAGCGATATAAACATAAATATAGATATAAATAGAAACGAAATCGTGCATTTGGATTTTTCTAGGTCTGTTTAATTTCATATTATAGATTAAAAATATATGTTAATCATCGTATTTACCTGTATAAGAATGATATTTGATATGGACCGAATCAGTCAATCAAACGATTTACCTTTGTTTCACTTTCAATATTGACATTCTTTTCCTTTAAATAACTCAACACGCATAAATCATGTGTAATCCATCTGTAGCTAAGGGGTTAAATTGAAGTTCACATGAATACGGATTCAATGAGGTCGAATTATTCACTTGCAAGTGAATAATTAGTCGTCGATGTTTCTTGGCTTATTTTGACAAAATTGAACAATAATGGCAGCTAAAAGCGAATTATTATTTCACTATTTCACTCTCATTAATGATTGAACCAAAAAAATCATAATTTTAATTTTTTATGTATCTCGTAGCTAGTGCCCCTTTAACGAACTACTTAATTACTACGTGTATGTATAAGATATAAAAAAGAAGATGTGGTATGATAGATGTCTCTTTTAAAGATAGTGTCTCATGAGCCGTTTTATTTTAAACACAAATGTTTGGACAGTGTTTTCATTGTAAAATGAAATAAAAAAGTGCAGTGTTACCCATACAGTTTAAATTCTAATTCGTAAACTCAAACAAACATAAAATATTTATCAAATAACCACAAACTCTTACATGGGAGACGCCACTTGCAGAGACAAGCGCACATTTTATTATAAATATGAGTATAATATTGCGGAAAGTTCATATAAATACACAGGTATTAAGCAGCTTGTACATGTACTGGTTTTCCCATACTAGTGGTCTACAAATCTGAAAATAAATAATATAATTAATAATATTATTTATTTGGCAAAATGCTACTGTACACTTTGACTGCAATGGCTCGAATGACTTTATGAACTCAATATCTCAATCGAACCGACCTTACTATAATTAAACAAACACTAGTCAACTATAAACAAACAACATTTTTACATGTTCGATTTTTGTACAACTTTGATAAATACATTTAAATTCTAATTCGTAAACTCAAACGAACATAAAATATTTATCAAATAACCACAAACTCTTACATGGGAGACGCCACTTGCAGAGACAAGTGCGCTCGAAACACAAAGAACGGGAAAATAGCATTGAATATTTATTTGAATTCCTAAATTTTGATAAACAGATAACTGTGCTTTAAAGTCTTCTCTAACGTAACCATCCTTTCCTCTGTCCCATTTTAACCTGTTATGATTCAGAAAAATCCTATCAGAAATACAGGCGTTAGCACTGGCTCTTGTATATGAAAGACGTCTGGAATCATTTCGAAACCTATGAACATTGGACTGCTCAGTGAATGTTATTTTAACTAAAAATTATAGTCAAGGTGTATGTCAGCATCTTTAATATAGCTATTTAAAGAAGTTTATTTATTATTTTTTTTTAAAAATAATATACCAATATGCATATCTGAAGTTCAGCCTAATAGCTTCAATAACAATCAGTATTGTTTAATATTCGCCCTAGTGACTTTAATAATAATATGCTAAGTTTCTTTAATAATAAACAGTCCAGTGGCTTCATCAACAACCACCTGCCCGTTTTCTGTAATAACAAACCTGTCCAGTGTTTTCAACAGCAACCAGCACAGTGTCTTCAATAACAACCTACCCAGTGTCTTCAAAAACAACCAGCCAAGTGCCATTAATAACAACATGCCAAGTGTTTTCAACGACAATCAGCCCAGTGTTTTTAATAACAAACCTACCCAGTGGCTTATACAAAAACAGGCCCAGTGTCTTCAACAACAACCAGCCCAGAATTTTCAACAACAACCAGCTCAGTGTCTTTAATAACAACAAGTCCAGTGTCTTCAATAACAACCTGCCCAATGTCTTCAACAACAACCAGCACAGTGTCTTCAATAACAACATGCCTAGAGGCTTCAACAACAACCTACCGAGTGTCTTCAACAACAACCTGCCCATTCTTTCCAACAATAACATGTCCAGTGTCTTTAACAACAACCTGCCCAGTGTCTTGAATAACTACCAGCCAAGTGTCTGCAATAACAACCTGCTCAGTGGCTTCATTAACAAACAGCCAAGTCACTGCAATTGTCTTCAACATCTACTAGCCCAGTTTCCTCAACACCCAGCTCAGTGTCTTCAACAACAACCAGTCCAGAGTCTTTAATAACTACAAGCCCAGTATCTTCAAAACAACATGCCTAGTAACGCCAATAACAACATGCCAAGTGGCGTCAATAACAACATGCCCAGTGGCGTCAATAACTGTAACTATCAGCCCAGTGGCTTAATTAATTACGACATGCCAAGTGGCTTCAATAACAACCAGTCAAGTGATTTTCACAACATACTTTTCACTGGTGTCAATAACAACCTGCTCAGTGTCTTCACTAACAACCTGCCCAGTGGCTTTACAAATAACCTGCCATGTGGTTTCAATACCAATCTGCCCAGTGGCATTAATAACATGCCCAGTGGCTTAAATAACTATCAGCCTATAACTTTATTTACGCATGTCCAGTGGCTTCAATAACATCCTGCCCATTGGCATTAGTACAAAAACTCAATTGCGTCAATAATAAAATACCCAGTGGCTTAATTAACTATCAGCCCAGTGTCTTTAATTACAACTGGCCCAGTGTCTTCAATAACACACCCAGTGGCTTCAACAACCTGTCTGTCCATTGGCGTCAAAAACAACCAGCCAAGTGTCTTCACGATAAACTGCCCAATGCTTTACAAGCAACCTGCCCAATGGCTTCAATATCAACACGCCCAGTTGCGTCTATAACAACCTGCCTCGTGGCGTCAATAACAACATGCCCAGTGGCTTAACAAACAACCTGCCAAGTGGCTTCAATAACAACTAGCCTAGTGGCGTCCACAACAACCTGCCCAGTGGCTTCAATAAACAACACGCCCAGTGGCGTCAATCGCAACCTGCCCAGTGGCGTCAATAGCAACCTGCCCAGTGGCGTCAATAACATGAACAACCTGTCCAGTGGCTTTACAAACAACCTGCCCAGTGGCTTCAATAACAACACGCACAGTGGCGTCTATAACAACCTGCCCAGTGACGTCTATAACAATCTGCCGAGTGGCGTCAATAACAACCTGACCAGTGGCTTTACGAATAAACATGCCCAGTGGCTTCAATAACAACACGCCCAGTGGCTTCAATAACAACGCGCCCAATGGCGTCTATAACAACCTGCCCAGTGGCTTCAATAAACAACACGCCCAGTGGCGTAAATAACAACCTGCCCAGTGGCTTCAATAACAACACGCCCAGTGGCGTCTATAACAACCTGCCCAGTGACGTCTATAACAATCTGCCCAGTGGCGTCAATAACAACACGCCCAGTGGCGTCTGTAACAACCTGCCCAGTGGCGTCAATAATATCATGCCCAGTGCCCTACAAACAACCTGCCCAGTGGCTTCAATAACAACACGCCCAGTGGCATCAATAGCAACACGCCCAGTGGCGTCTATAACAACCTGCCCAGTAGCGTCAATAACAACCTGCCCAGTGGCTTTACAAACAAACACGCCCAGTGGCGTCAAAAACAACAACACACCCAGTGGCGTCTGTAACAACATGCCAAATGGCTTAAATAACTGCCAGCCCATGGCTTGAATTACGACATGCCCATTGGCTTCAACAGCATCCTGCCCATTGGCATTAATAATAATCTGCCCAGTGGTGTCAATAACAACATGCCCAGTGGCTTAATTAACTATCAGCCCAGTGGCTTAAATTACAACTTGCCCAGTGTCTTCAATAACAACACGCCCAGTGGCTTGAACAACCTGCTCAGTTGCGTCAACAACAACCAGTCCAGTGGCTCCAACAACAACGTGCCCATTAGCTTCAATAACAATATGCACAGCGGTTTAAATAACTATCAGCCAAGTGGCTTTAATTACGACATGCCCAGTGGCTTCATTAACAATTAGTCCAGCGGCTTCAATAACAACCATCCAGTGACTTCAAAAACAACCTGTCCAGTGGATTTAATGATTAACAGCCCAGAGGCTTAATATAACTATCAGTCCAGTGCCTTCAATAACAACCAGTCCAGTGGCTTCAATAACAACCTTTCCAGTGACTTCAATAACAACCATTCCAGTGACTTAAATAACAACCTTTCCAGTGACTTCAATAACAACCTGTCCAGTGGATTTAATGCCCATAGGCTTAATATAATATCAGTATAGTGCCGTCAATACAGCATGTCCAGTGCCTTCAATAACAACCAGTCCAGTTGCTTCAATGACAACCTGTCTAGTGTATTTAATGATAACAGCCCAGAGGCTTAAATAACTATCAGTCCAGTGCCTTCAATTACAACATGCCCATTGGCATCAATGACAACCAGTCCAATGGCTTCAATAACAACCAATCCAGTGACTTCAATAACACTAGTCAAGTGGCTTCAATAACAATCAGTACATATGCTTCAATAATAACCAGTCACTTCTTCAATAAAATCAGCACAGTGGCTTCAATGACAACCAGTCACTTAGTATCAAGACAACCAGTCAGGAGCACGTGGTTTCAAAATTTTTACCAACACATGCAGTAAATTTAACAATAAATCAGCCCAGTGATTAAGACAAATAAATACTCAAAAAGTAATAAACCCTAAAGAAATCTACTAGTATCATTCCCAGTAGTAAATTAAGCAACAACAATCAAAATGAAACTCTTGGTAACTGTATTATAGTTTAGCTACAGCTCATGATAACTATACATTATATAACCTGCGCATGTCAGAACTCTGAACAAGGATAAACAAAACCAAAAACAAAAATTTTTATAGTCCAATTCCTTTCTCTGAATTAGCTTCTGAAACAAATTCAGCATTGTTAAATATTTCTTGTTAAATATAACAGTATAACTGGCGGAACTGTGATAAACTGGATATAAGAACCATTGAATGTGTATCATTATCTTTCAAATACTTATATATGTTCTTCTCATTTCCCTAAACAGATCATGAAGAGGGATTCTTTTTCATAATCAAATGACATGTACTGAATTACAATCTAAATGTTCATTTTTATAATAAACTTTTAAATTCAATATGATGAAAAACAATACATGATGTAAACAATACTTATCACCTTGATCTTTAAAACGCTCTTGTTCCTTGTGCTACTTGGTCCGTCAAGGTTCGTGTTACAGCAGACCTAATTTTCTTCTCATCCCCGGAATCCTAAGCAAGCTCGTCTGATAGGTATTCTTTGACTGTATCCCATTCTGCTGGTGACTTGTCAGCGATATTAATACACTTGTTCAGCTTAAGACTTTTCACCATACTCCATAAGGTCATAGCTAATATCCACGACTTTAGAATAGTCATCACGCTCGGCTGCACGTTTGATCTTGGATACCATATAATCAATTTCAGAATTAAATTCGTGCTGAACATGCTTACTGTAACTTAAATTATAAGAAAGTCTTGATTTAAGCTGTTTATAAACAAGGTTTCTGATTTATTCGTCGCATCTTCCAGAATTTCCATCTTTAGGCTATCAATTTTACTATTAAATACTGTTTAAAATTGTTCAAGGTTATGTCTGCAATTTTGGTTACCATATCTTCAATGTTATGTCAGTATCATAATATCATAAAGGTGATTTTCTTCACGTTCAGAACTTGCCATATTACGAAAAGTACAAGTTGAAGATAAACTAATAAAATGCTACTGTACACTTTGACTGCAATGGCTCGAATGACTTTATGAACTCAATATCCCAATAGAACCGACCTTACTATAATTAATCAAACACTAGTCAACTATAAACAAACAACATTTTTACATGTTCGATTTTTGTACAACTTTGATAAATACATTTAACTACCTGCATTAAGAACATTATAAAATGTGCACAATGTGCTATGGGATGAGTGAATTAAATGCCTCACACTTAATTCTACCCACCTGTGGCTTACATCTATCCAATCGATTTGAGATGAAGGTTACAAAATTAATAGTTAAGTCCACCTCATATCTTGACTTACATCTAGATATTGGCAATGAGGGTCGGTTGAAAACAACACTTTACGACAATTAAAGTGATGATTTCAGCTTCCCAATTGCGAACTTTCCATTTCTATGTAGCAACATTCCAGCAGCGGAGTATATATCTCCAAGTAGATACGATATTCCAGGACATGTATTTTCCTATCTTGATTTCCTTAATAGAGGGTTGCTGCTCACAAGGATCCGAAGCTACTAAACTAAGATTAACAAGTGATGATGTTGAAATCATCCCTCCGTAAATTTTACTACTGTTGCCTTTATTTACGGACGCCATCACGAGTTGGTTGACCGTTATGGAATATCCCTTCTCTAATTTTGTCACTATTTTCACATTTCCCAACCGATTGTAAAAAAATTGTTCTCCTCACTGTGAAATATCTGTTCTCGGCAAATGATTGGTCGAAATTTAATTATGACGTTAAATTTTCTTGGTTTCGTCCCGATTGTGACGTCATGAAAAAAGGCGACCATGCCTGATGACGTCACATATAAAGAACACAACTTTCTGCAAATCTTTAAAAAGGAAGGATAAAAATCATTAGAGAAACAGATTCCACCACTATAACTCGTGTATTACATTATTTCTCCACTCTCAACAGTTAAATTTTGATATTTAAAGAGCTCGGCAAGCCTCGCGCTTTAAATATTAAAATTTAACTGTCTCGAGTAGAGAAATATCGTAACACACTTGTTGCAATGGTGGAATCTATATTTCACAGATGACAACAGTTTGTACTGAAATCACCCCCAGTTTTTGATGGGGTTTGTGTTGCTGATTCCTTAGTTTTCTATGATGTGTTTTGTGTACTGTTGTTTGTCTGATGGTCTTTTTTTTAGTCAGTCATGGCGCTGTCACTTTATTTTTGACTTATAATTTTGAATGTCCATTTGTTATCTTTCGCCTCCCTTTTACTAATTTCAACTATCATTTTACCATGCGTTTCATTTATTTCATATATATATATATTTAAATGTTAAGACCACGAAAAAAGTGGACTTTACAATGAAAACGATAGAAGAATAAAAAGAGGAAATACTCCATAAAATAAATATGAAGAGATAAGATACCAGGGACAATAAAACCCAATACAAACAGACATCATTGAAAAAAAAAGCGATGAAAAGACACACATCAGTAACCAAACATTACATGGAAGACTTTGATTGGAACAACTATCACACATCCAAAAAAAAAAAAAATACAAAAAAAAAAACAACAAAAACTGGGGTGAAATGTGGTAAGCTGTCCCTACTCTACAAGTGACAACCATTGTATTACGTATACAAGTGAATATCAAATGTCGAAAAAAAGAAATTGTTTATGGCCATAAGGATTAAATACTATGATGAAGATTATGAATATATACTGGCCAGATCTGAATTTTAATGTCCGAACAGTACCAGCCAGATACCAAAAGAAAACATCTGATCAAAACCTTCTTTATGATATAAACAAGGTGAAGGAACAAAACTCATAAAAGGTTTAAATCTCACTGATGCATTTGTGTCAATCCTTTTAATAAATACTTTCTAAGCTGTTAAGTAACGCGAATATTATGATTCTTTATCAACAATAAATTTTAGTTTGAGAAAACATTTATTCTGTATATGTCTCGCCCAGGGACCTGTAATTCAGTGGTTGTCGATTTTTGTTGACTGTATATGATTATCTGTTCTTCGTTCATTGTTTTGTTTATACATCAGACCGTTATTTTCATCGTTAGAACTGTTGTAATGTACTATTATGTTATTTATTTATGTATTTCCTTGTCCTGATGTCACGTAATGTTGTCATTTTAGCTGGATTTTTAG
Organism: Mytilus californianus; assembly: GCF_021869535.1. Taxonomy (NCBI): domain Eukaryota; kingdom Metazoa; phylum Mollusca; class Bivalvia; order Mytilida; family Mytilidae; genus Mytilus; species Mytilus californianus. The sequence goes on from NW_026262604.1 coordinate 7,182,433, forward strand.
CATTGCCATATAAGCGGGAGGTTTGGCAAGCCATTAAACAAGGTTCAACCCACTATTTTTTCTTCGAATGTCATGTACCAAGTCAGGAATATGACAGTTATTATCAAAAAGTCCGTTTCTATGTATGTTGGCGTTTGTTTTTGTAGCAGTTCAGTGTTTCTGTTCCGTTGTTTTCCTCTTATAGTTGATGTGTTTCCCTCGGTTTTTGTTTGTGACCCGTACTTGTTTCAGTTAAATCGATTTATGACTATTCAACAGCGGTATACTACTGTTGCCTTTATTTACATTTGTCATATTGAGGCCTTTTATAGCTGACTTTACGGAAGAATTTTTCTAATTCTTGAAGGCCGTACGGTAAATTATTGTTGTTGTATTGTTTGTCACTTGGTCACTGGTGGACAGTTGGTCATCATACCACATCTTCTTATTCTTACATTTAAGTAATGTGTCATAGATAACTGAACATTTAATACATCGACAGTTGTGTTCTTTCTGTACTACTGATTTTAAATTGAGTTGTGGTATTTTGACTTACTGAATTCTGAAAATTTATCAGTTGTGTAAATAAATAATTAATATGATTTCACTTAAATTCATTTTGAAAGGTTACTACGGTGGCAGAATGCGGCCATGAAAGAAAAAAAATATGTTGTTCCCTCAAGATACAATGTCGTTCCCTCAAGATGCTTTGTCGTTCCCACAAGAAAGTTATCTCGTTCCCTCAAGATACTATGTCGTTCCCTCAAGATATTATGCCGTTTCCTCAAGATATTATGTCGTTCCCTCAAGATATTATGTCGCTCCAACAAGATAGTTGTCTCGTTCCCACAAGATACTATGTTGTTCCTTCAACATAGCTATAAAATTGAGGGAACGAGATATCTATCTTGTTGTGACGACATATATCATCTTGAATGAACGAGATAACTATCTTGTGGGAACGACATAATATCTTGAGGGAACGAGATAACTATCTTGTGGAAACAACATCGCATCTTGAGGGAACAAGATAACTATCATGTGGAAACGACATAGCATCTTGAGGGAACAATATAACTATCTTGTGGTAACGACATAGTATCTTGAGGGAATGAGATAACTTTCTTGTGGGAACGACATAGTATCTTGAGGGAACAACATATTTTTTTTCTTTCATGGCCGTATTCCTCCACCGTAGGTTTGGTACAACTTGTTTTGTGTAATTTTTTTTTATCGGTTTTGTTATTGTTGACTGATGCTTAAAGTTATATGAAAAGACTTAAAAGTGCTTAAAATGTCAAGGCAATTATTGAACTAACGCATCAGTAAAAATACTAAAGTAAGTCCTGTGTAGGTTTTCTTTAATTTTTTCTATCAGGAATCAATGCATAATGTACAATCGACGAAAAATATTTCATTCGTTGATTGTTGCCCGTAAATTTATGCTGCTTATTAACTTCTGAGTAGTTTTGTTAAGGAACGACTTTACTATTTTTTCTGTCTATGAAGAAATAACATAAAAAATTTGGTGCACACTGAATAACCCGCGTAGCGTGTTATTTTAAAGTGTGCACCAGATTTTTTATGTTATTTCGAATAGGCAGAAAAAATATTACAGTCATTCCTTGTACATGTTGTAATTTAATTCGAAATTCCATTTAAAGCCGGAATAAATCATGAAAAAACGTTGATGACGTCACGGTCACATGGCAAAATTATGTCTATGAGCTGATAGTCAGCCAATCAGAAGACGCGTTACATCCAAAATTAAATTATTTATTGATGTTTACCGATAGTGACCTAGTAGGAACAGTGCATCAGTATTCCTTACAATATCTCGTTTTAATCGAAACCTCCGATAGACAATACAATTTTGTAGCGATAACAATTGAAAGTGTCTTGAGCCATTTGGTAAAAAAAAGAGTATCAGGATTTCCTGTTGTTAGATACCAACATTCGAAAATAAGTCCTAATTATAAATAGAGAGAGCACACGGAGATAAAGCCACGACTTAGACGTCAACAATAATTCATCGCGACTGTTAAATAGTGTTAAGGAATATGGACTCGCCTTTCCTTACACAACAACATTTTGAGTCCATCTGCAGATTAAAAAAAAACAAAACACGTAGCCAATTGTAATGAATTTCCTGGTTTCACATATAAACAACTGTACAATATTCTAGTGTTTAGTAGACATTATGCCAGTGAAACGGGAGCTCGACGGCAACTAAGGTCAGTTCCAAATAGAAGGACTGACATTAGGAAACTAGGGTACGGTAGGAAAGAACAACATTTTTACCTTACACACACTACCTTAGAGAGTTGTTGGAAGGGGTCTTTAAAGTACAGAGAGCATGTTCATACAAATATAATTACGTTACAGTTCAATATCTTCAGTTTTATTGATAAATAGTTTAAATTATATAGTAAAAAATATTTAATAATAAATATAATAGTTGCTAACAATAGTGCAAATGTTATGCATGTCTTATATGGTGGTTGATAGCTTATTGGTATGTCTTGAAAGAGAATTAAAAAATGAGAATCATTCTTTTTCAACTTATATTGACAAAAGGACAATATAATATAAAGTGTTAAACGTCATTTTTAACCACATTACAAGTTTAAAGTTAAAGACATAGCGTTTCAAAAAAGATTGCTTCCTTTCGAAATGTAAGAAAATTCAATACTTAATTATGAAAGTGACAAATTTTTAAATGATATGAAAACCATTTTCAATAAAGATGTATTATTAACAAAATGTTGGTTCCCATAATTGCACTGATCAATGTTTAAACGAAAATAAGCAGTATATAAAAGTATAGCAAATTAAAATAAAACTGTACCGATTATACACATATAATGGTCTACTTTTTCAATTTAAAAAGTGCGGATATCCCGGCAACTCCTCCTCCGAGAAATGGAACACAGGATGCCATAGCAGAAAGTCCATCCATACATTTTTTGGTACATGTTTTTTCTATCCAATCCAAGTACCATAAACCATTCTCATGTGCAAGAATGTTCAGATGATTGCTTCCCCTTGAGATTTGTATCATACATTCGCAATTGTTTTCCCCGGTGACTACCAAGTAAACTTTGGTATCACGAATGCACCACGACTTCTTTACTGCCTCTAAAATAGCCTGACTAGTTGTACCAGGAATTTTTGTTTGTCGGAGAACATCGAACAATCGTGTGGAAGAATATGGAGAAAACTTTCCCTGTCAATACAATTTGTAATATTTTAAGAAGATCTTTTACGTTAAGATAGTTTGTGTTCAGTTAAGAATAAAGCACAATATGTGATACGTCTATATGAGGGTCTGAATTGGGAGACCTTCATTTCAATATTCTGAATTTTTTGATGTGATTTTTCTCCATATTTTTTTTTTGCCTCTTATTATTAAATTTCTATATTTTAGCAACTTATTATTAGGTCTTTCCACTTTTCCGTTTTTCTGTTTCTGTTGTATTTGTTCTGATAATTTTTGTTCTTCTTCCGCCAAATTTCAAAACCTGTTTTGTGTTTTCGCAAGATGTCGCTTAGATTTTTGAATATATGATATCGAACAGTTATTGCGCTTTTGAGACTGACCCTGTTTAGTCGAAGACTTTTTATTTTAAGAGTTATCTCCCCAAACACTGTTTTCTTTGATATGAAATCTCCTCCGTAACCGTAAAAGAAAGCGACAAATTTAATTTACCAAATTGCTCGCTATATCTTCAGAATTTTCTGTCCAATTTTGACGTAAGCGATACGATGACTCCATATGAGAGTTATTTCCCCTAATGCATTTGAAATAAGTGATATGCATTTGTAACTGGTAAACCATAAGTGATAGAGACCTATGGTCTATTGATTTGAGGTCCATGGTCCAAAGAATAGAAAACTAGGTCAAGGTCAAAGGTCAAGGTCAATTCTAAATTTTGGAGGCAAACTGGTTGATTTTCTTTTTTGATTACTAGTAACCAAATATCAACATTAATGTATAGGCTAAATATAAGTCATGTAAGTAGATCATAGTGATAAATATGCAAGATTAAAACAATCGAAATTTCTTTTAAAAAATCTGTTTTTCTCAAGTCTAAAGGTCAGTATAAGCTACTGTATGAAGGAATTTGTACATGCTGTCGTCCAAAATGAAAATGACGGAAAAAAAAAAGAAAAAAAACTAATGACTGAAACTATCTATTACCAAACTATCCAACTTCCTTAAGTTATTTTCATATTCTGTTTCCTGCTCGTGGAAGTCCCCTGTAAAAAGAGATGACATGTTAAAAGTTTTTACTGAAACTATATCATTCATAAAATGTATGAAAGGTTAAGAACCCCAAATAAAAACGAGGAGGCGTGGAATTGTCAATGAGACACCTATCTACAAAAGTATTCCAAAAAACGTTAGCAACTATAGATCACCGAACGGCCTTCAACAATTAGCGAAACACATACTTAATACTACGCTATAAAGAAAGCCCCCACATGACAAAATGTAAAACATTCAAATGATAAAACAAACGGTCAACAAACACTACAGACATTTACTTACTTTTATATTTTTCAAATGTAACGTGAGACTACTAGTTTGCATCTGTAATGTAGACCGAAGGAAGAACCAGCGATAATATAACATTAAGTATATACGCATTATGTATTATACATTTTGTAACGATATTCAATACAAAATATGGATTGCATGCGCAGGTACTATTCGAATTCCACACCAAAAAAAGTATTCACTGAACTTACAATTATACCAGCTATATTAATAAATTCATTATCCGTTTAACACTCAATTTTTAAAAGTAGATACAATCTGGGACTATTCGTCAATATATTATGTCCCAGATAAAATCAAACATAATGAATAAATATATCGCTGAAAATTATTTATTATGATCTGACGACATGTATTAACACATTAAGGATGTTTGCTTCTCTTGGTTTTGATTTTTTTCAGTTATTCGGAATCCTCTGGTTTTATCCATGGAGTGCCATTAAAAAAATTTGCACACTAACTTCTACTTTTCTTTTCATGATATTATTACATATTGTTTAAATAGCCATACTTAAAAATCTTAAAAAATACTGTCATTTTTTCATAGTTTTTGAAAGAAAAAAGTTGTCAATGTTAAATGTATGAAAAATCTAGAGAGAATCATTTCCCGCCAAATTTTCAATGCTTCTATCTCGGACATGTCAACTTTGGAGAACTCTGAATGGATGTATGAGAATATAACTCAAATGTCCCAGGCAAGATGGAGGGCAGATCGCTAATAAACATAATTAACCCCATCACACTCTTCATATTCTTGTTCTAAGTCAGGAGTCTGTAAATCAGTGGGTTTTTTTGGTTGCTGTCCATTATATTTATTTTTCATTCAATGATTTGTCTTAAATCTGGCCGTCATTTTTTGTATTAAATTGTTTCAATTTTTTTCATACCGGATTAGACTATTTACCGGATTTGTAATAACATAAGCAACACGACAGGTGCCACATGTGGAACAGGATCTGCATACCCTTCCAGTGCACATGAGATCATCTCCAGTTTTTAGTGGGGTTCGTGTTGCTTAGTCTTTAGTTTTCTGTGTTGTGTCATTTGTCCTATTGTTTGTCTGTTTGTCTTTTTATTTTTGGCCATTGCGTTGTCAGTTTGTTTTCGATCTGTGAGTTTTACTGTCCCTCTGGTATCTTTCGTCCCTCTTTTGTGCTGAAATGAAATATCATTTTGATATGTTACTGTTGATAAACTATTGACTTTCCGATTTTTATTTGTCTTCCAAAACTGTTTTCATTTATGCGCCGTTGATTAGTCAAATGTACACAAAACGCACGTCCTGCGTACCAAATTATAAACCTAGTTTATCATCAAATTGGGGATCAGAAAATTTATTAGGAAACAAATTTTCGTCAATTTGGGAATCAGAATATTTTTATTTGGAAAAAACCATAACCCCCTTGATGTTAAATGGTCGTTCCCTAATATGTTTATAAAAGATACTCACTTTTCTTTTTCCCAAACCCAACGTTATGCTTTCTGTGAACCAAATGCTGTAAAATAAATGTAAAATGTGTTATACTGCGAGATGGGTCTAGATGGTCTAGATGTTCTGGATTCTGTATTCTTTAATTATTTTAACCATTTTTTTTATTTTGTTTTGAATGGGTTTATGGACCTTCACATCGTTTTCATGATTGTTTTTCATGCTATTTGTTTTTAATGCATGATTTGGAATTTAAGCTACCAACAATTAATCAATCTACTTTTGGGTGTATTTTTTTCGGTGACAGTATTTACTTTATCTTAATCGTAAATATATATATTATCATGTTTCCATTTCAGACTTTCACGTTTGGTGTAAGTAGAATGTTAAGAGAGCTTATTTGTACCGATGGTTTATTAATTTAACAGTTTCTTGGATTACTTTGCACTTCTCATGCAAATTGGAACCACACTTTTTTTAACGGCAGAATCCTCAATTTGGCAATAATGTACCTCTGGGGATAAGTAAAACTTTACAAAAATCTTTTGATGTAGCTAGCACAAAGTTACCGTATCATCCGAATATTCCTCTATATAGGGAGTTTTTCTCCTAGGTATATCCCAGTCAACTGTATCGCTGCTTTCAATAGCAGGTAATCTTGAGTTATATATGCCACGAATGGGACTACGGGAATATTGTGATGTTTCTCTGCCGTAAGTCGGGTCCATATAAACATGTTGATGTGGATGTGGTACGAACCCAACGTTGGACTGACCATACCGTAAGGTGTTTGACTGACCATATGGTGTTTGATTGACCATATGGTGTTTGACTGACCATATGGTGTTGTACTGACCATATGGTATTGGATTGACCATACTATTTGGATTTTGTTGCATAAGGTTATCACCAATCATCTTCAATTATAAATTATTTAAGTTGTCAAAGTACACATGGTTAACAAAATTAATTTCATCATAATTTATCTACAAGTAGTAAAGAGAGACATGTCAACTCTAGTTTTTCCTTCATGCATAGCTCTGATTTTTTGTCCTGGATAGGCGATACTTTTGATCCGTATTCGGTTTATCAGGTCTTCGACAATAACTAGTACATTTGTATATTTGTAATTTCATTAGTTTAAACTGACAGTGCATTAGAATGAAATTGATTTATCCTGAGTGGTACCATCACATGCAGCATTGAGGTCGTTAGGTTTTCCCGCTTCAAAATTATTTTTGCGGTGTTTTATTTATTATTTAGTCATTCAGCACGACAGCGTCATTCAGAACATTGGACATTTTCTTTGACAAATGTTACCTCTGGTAGCAGATATGGTTAATCAAAATCGTATTGACCGTTATGGTTGCCTTTAAATATATTTTATATACATTGTGTTCAACAAACAATAAATTATCATGTGCGCTTTTATAAAAAGACCGACCAGGACATTCTATTTTTACAATTTTTCATTGAAATTTTCAGTTCCAACTTTGACATTGTTCATTGTTCATCTCCAACTTGACATGATGCCCTTTCAAGCTGACATTTCTCATTTAAAAGTTCAAAATGACACGAGATTGCTGTTAGCTAATCAAAATAACGTATAATAATGACACATACATGTATGTAATTATTTAGATATAGCATTATTGTAAATGTGTTTCATGAGGTTATTCACTTCATGTATAATAAGTATGATGAACGATATTATATTAAAAACAGATGCCTCGTATGTATTGCATTGATGCATATAATTTTGATTTCAGTTAATCGAGATGCCGTTAATTTAAGCTGTATCTGAAACATAAATACATGTGTTATTGTCAACTGATAGTGCTATATATTGTTAATCTGTATGATTAATGCACTGTGGAATTTTATGATAAAAAAGAAAAGAAACGAATGATTAAAACATGCTTATTCCTACCAACAAATTGAGTTGTATTATCTTTTTTATTTTAAAAGGATGGACGGCATGAGTCCCAACTCTCGCTGCAAACCTAAGCCTACAATTCTTATATTATTAATCAACAACTATTGCATGAACAATGTAAAATTGGGGATTTCTAGAATTTATTTTTAGTAGCATGCTGTGTGCCCTGTGCATTAAGCAGTTTTTGATCCACGAAAAGCTAAACACAACAACAACAGTATTGTCTTGTAAACTGAGTAAAAACAAATGTACATGTGATCAAGTTTTAACAAATCACAAATCCTTAAAAACAATCGAGTAATAATATTAATAAATAATTGTGTGAATTTTTGACTCATCATTAAACAATTTGGAGTATATACTTGAAATTTTATGTGAAAAGGACCAGCCGTTGGTTTTCTCGTTTGAATTGTTTTACATTTGTCATTTCGGGGCCTTTTATAGCTGACTATGCGATATGGGCTTTCCTCATTGTTGAAGGCTGTATGGTGACCTATAGTTGTTAATTTTGATCTCTTGTGCAGAGCTGTCTCATTGGCAATCATACCACATCTTCTTTTTGATATGGAATCAATAAACTATTAATAAAAAGAGTAGAGAAATTTGGATTTCTTTTGTATGTTTGTCAAAATACAATTCCTTTTTGTTAAATTGTTGGTTTCGATTGCCGTAACAATATATTCACTGTACATCAGGTAATTAAACACTAGTCTATCCCATGTGTGACCATTTGCTACATGTATACAGAAGATTTTGAAAAAAATAAGTGTTTTCTAAAATGCAGGTGATTTTAATTACAAAGTTACCGTATCATCCGAGTTATATACGTCAAAACTGGGACTACGGAAATATTGTGATGTTTCTCTGCCGTAAGTAGGGTCCATATTAACATGTTGATGTGGATGTGGTACGAACCCAACGTTGGACTGCCCATACCGGGAGGTGTTTGACTGACCATATGGTGTTTGCCTGACCATGCCATTTGGATTTTGTTGCATAAAGTTACCACCAATCATCTACAATTATAAATTATTTAAGTTGTCAAAGTACATATAGTAAATAAAATTGATTTCATCATAATTTATCTACAAGTAGTAAAGAGATACATGTCAACTGCAGTTTCTCCTTCATGCATAGCTCTGATTCTTTGTCCTGTATAGGCGATACTTTTGATTCGTATTCGACAATAACTAGTACATTTGTATATTTGTAATTTCATTATTTTAAACGGGCAGTGCATTAGAATGAAATTGGTTTATCCTGAGTGGTACCATCACATGCAGCGTTGAGGGCTTTAGGTTTTCCCGCTTCAAAATTATTTTTGCGGTCTTTTATTTACCAAGTAGTCATTCAGCACGAAGAATCTGAACAGTGGACATTTCTTGCAAAATGTTACCTCTGGCTATAGGTTATTCAGCTTTATATGTGTAGAGTTTTTGTTAGTTGATACAGCTGTTTTAATTATATATCGTATATGTAGACGTATGTTTGAATACGGTTTACTTTATATTTAAGATAGAAGCAACGTTGTCGTGCGACCACCCATGTGTTTCATGACGTTATATGATGATTTTTTCATCAATGAAGACACAGAAATGTGCATCTAGTGCAGTAAACTTTGTTTTGTTCATTTATTAAAGCTCAAAATTTAATATTGACACATCGAGATGTCAATTCTAAACTTTATTTAGGGACTACAAGTACACCAATTGTAGTTTTTTTCTTTTTGGTCTTAACTTCTAATTTGAAGGTAGCATATGTGGTAAATCAATACTTGTATTGTCCATTAGGGTAGCCTTTAAATATATTTTATGTACATTGTGTTCAACAAATAACACATTATCATATGCGCTTTTATAATAAAGACCTTCCAAGACATTCTGTTGTTACAATTTTTCATTCTAATTTGAAATTCTCAGTTCCAAGTTGACATTATTCACTTCCTTGTTGACATTGCTCATTTCAAAGTCCAACATAAGACGAGATTTCAGTTAACTAATCAAAATAATGTATAATAATGAAACATACATGTAATGTAATTATTTAGATGTAACATTATAGTAAATGTATTTCTTTAGGATATTCAGTTAATGTATAAGAAGTATGATGAACGTTATTATATTAAAAACTGTGCTTCGTGTGTATTTCATTGTTACACATAATTTTGATTTCAGTTAATTGAGATGCCTTTAATTCAAGCTGTATCTGAAACATGTGTTATTGTCAACTGATAGTGCTATATATTATTGTTATTCTGTATGATTTATGCACTGTGAAATTTTATAATGAAAAAGAAAAGGAACGAATAATTAAAATATCCTTATTCGTACCAACAAATTGAGTTGTCTTATTTTATTTCATTTTGAAAGGTCGGACGGGCCGATTCCTAACTCTCGCTGCCAAGCCACACGAAAACAACGATATGTAGTCACCAGATATCCAGACATATTTCTATCTACAAGAACCGTCGTAGATCATGACAAACGAGAAGAGAAAATGACCATCATGTTCATCAATATAGAATTCCTCAAGTGCAATTATAGTCCAATCATAACAAGTGGCCCCCAAGAGAGGTATTCAAGAGCTACGACGATTATTCCCGTCACCACACAACTATCCTGATCAATTTTACTTTTTGTTTCAAGTACCTTTCGAGATCACCTGGTTTTGTCGGAAGGATACATGCCTTGAAAATTTGAAAGCCGACATTTTATTGGCTGATGTAGTAATCACAAGAACAGAAAGTAGAAAGGAGCGTTGTCAGATCCTTGTAAGCAAAGCATGAACAGGATCTGTATTTCAATCTGATTGTTTATGTTGCCTTGTCAGAACGACATTGCAATACATTTTTTACTATGATATACAGGCAACGTGAGATGCTGTTACTAACATTATTAATCATAAATTGATTATTGCATAATTTACTTTAATAAAACCAGTTTTGGTTTCGTTTTCGATTTGTTTGTGTGTTTTATTATGATGGGTGTTTTTTGGTCATTTATGTTGGAAAAGGGGGGGGGGGGGGGGGGGGTAAATCGTGATGAAGTAACTGATTTAATTAAATGTGATTTCACTAAATGTTAATGTTCCTTCTCACAAAGTATTAATCTTCTCACTCCTACTTTTCTTTTAAATACATCCGATTGCTAAGTAACAATTTGGTTAGTGGATAGTTGTGTACATCATTATATATGTATTTTTCAGATGACAGTTATGATATTAGGAACAAAGATATCGAAAACCTGATAATCATTATCAAATACTTACTCCACTACTCTGATAATTATTCCGAGACTCTGCCGTTAATTCAAGCTTTATACATTTTGTCAGTTAAAAAATATTTACATTTAAGGAAAAATTAAAAAACCCAATACACGAAATATATGGGCATTCGACCAAAACATATATAAGTCACAAAATTATAAAAAGGTTGATATTTAATAATTTCTTAAGTCAACAATCAGGACGAGACATTTGAATAGCATTTAAATCAAATACAAAATCATTTATGTCATGACACGTAACCTAAACATAACGTAGCACAATACAAAAGCAACTAGATTTTATCAAAATTTCAATTTTAGCTGTTACTTCTTAATATAACGAAACCACAGAAGAAAAATAAGTTTCCATATCTTGCACTGTTAATGAGTTTTGATGATAATTAGTTTTGTAAACAAATGCACGTGTCTGCCTGATACAAATAAGAACATGTGGGCAGTACTCTGTGGTTAATCAATAGAATCATTTGATAACGTTATGACCACTGACCAGCTATAAAAATAGAAAAGAAGTTGAATAAGGGGTTTACAGAAAAAAGAAGATAATGATATCCTAATAAAAATACTACCAGGGCTACCAGAAAAAAAAAATAGAGAATCAAATATAAATGTACAGATAACCTTTTTCTAAATTATTAACATCGATTATTTCAGCAATCAAAGCCGGGCTTCAAAGTTATTGTGAAACTGCCTATTCTAGAGGTGGCGTGAATCAGATGAATATGTGGATACTAAAAAAATCCACAATCTATTAGAGTACATACAATCTAATTTAAGACTCTTTCATCTTGCAATAGTATTAAAACATTTGTCTTTTCTACACTTTACACACGTATTCCCCATTCCAAACTGAAAGACAAATTGAAAGAGTTGGTCCTACTTTGTTTCATAAAAAAGAATGTCCAACGTAGATACAAGTATCCTGTCTAAGAGAGGGATAAATCTTTTTGATTCTGATGCAAACAAAAAATTCTCTGAAACTGACATTATCAAGATGCTTGATTTCTTGATTGACACCATATTTGTTACGTTTAGAGGACGTGTTTTTTCAGCAAACTATCGGCATTTCCATGGAAACCAACTGTGCCCCTATTCTTGCCAACTTGTTCCCTTCTTCGTATGAGGCTGACTTCATACAGGAACTTCTTCAGAAGAAAGAAAACAAGTTAGCAGTATCCTTTAACTTTACTTTCCGCTATATAGATGATGTTCTCTCACTAAGTAATTCAAAATTTGGTCACTATGTGGAACGCATCAATCCCATCGAACTAGAGATAAAGGATACAACAGATACAGTTAAGTCTGCCTCATATCTTGACATACATCTAGAAATTGACCTTAAGAGTCGGTTGAAAACAAAACTTTACGACAAAAGAGATGATTTCAGCTTCTGAATTGTGATCTTTCCATTTCTATGTAGCAACATTCCAGAAGCGCCTCCATACGGAGTATTTATCTCCCAAATGATACGATATACCCGGGCTTGTATTTCCTATCATGATTTCCTTGATATAAGGGTTGCTGCTCACAAGGAAGCTATCAAACCAAGAGTTCCAAATGGTGAAGTTGAAATCATCTCTTCGTTAATTTTACGGACGCCATCACGAGTTGGTTGACCGTTTTGGAATATCCGTTTCACAGATGATAGCGGATATGTTCAGTATGTCGTAATTACAGTCTCGTTCCCTTTTCACAGATGTGACCTACTGATGAATTCGATTTATTACCGGGTTTGTACTAACATGAGCAACACGACGGGTGCCACCTGTGGCGCATAATCTTCTTATCCTTCTAGAGCACATGAGATCAACCCCAGTTTTAGGTGGGGTTCGTGTTGCTTAGTCTTTATTTTTCTATGTTGTGTTTTGTGTACAATTTTTTTGTCTGTTTGTCTTTTTCTTTTTTAGCCATGGCGATATCAGTTTATTTTCGATCTATGAGTTTGAACGTCCCTCTGGTATCGTTCGCTTCTCTTGTATTAAACAAATATAATTGTACAACAATTAATGTTGATGATGTTAATGGTGACGGTTATATCAGATTGTCTTAAGGAGAATATATAAACATCAATGCGTTTTAAAAGAAAACAAAAATAATATATTCTATTTTCAAACTACAAATATAAGAAAATTTTACTTTGTGTAAAACACTATATTTTCATTGTACACATTTATAATTCTAGAAATTCCCCATACGAATCCTCTACACTGACCATCTGAGGATTTTATTTACACATGCATAACTTACTTTTTGGGAAAATGTTAAACACAAAATGTATATTGTTTTATGTTCTAATTGAATTTAAAAATTCATATGAAAAAAGCAAATGCAATGTGTAATTAAACTTCTGAGATCATTAATGGTTGATGTTTATCCAGGTGGGCGGAGTTTGGACCATATCAGTAGCAACTGACTTATACCAAGGTCAATAATGAGATAGCTTTTCCCGCCAGATCTGGTTTTTGATGCATAGGGTGTGAATTTTCTTTATATATTTAGAATTGCTCAAATGGAATGCTTTCTTACTGGTCAAACCTAATTGATTTATGATAAGAGGTCAATCCTCATGTATCCCCATGGTACATTGGTGAATGATATTTAAGTAAATAAACTAATCATAGATACCAGGATTAAAATTTTGTATTTGCGCTAGGCATGCGTTTCGTCTACAAAAGACTCACCAGTGACGCTCGATTTAAAAAAGGTAAAAAGGATAAATAAAGTACGAATTTAAAGAGCATTGAGGACCAAAAATTCCTAACATGTTGCCAAATACAGCTAAGGTTAATCTATTTCTGAGGTAGGAATGAGGTTCAAATAGGAAAATCCTTATTTATTCAATTGTGACACATACAATTTTTGTCATGAAAATGTAGTTTTCATTTAACATGTTGAAATTAGCTCCTAGACGGGTGCCCCTATATGCCTGATTTTACCACATCTTGTTCCGTGGCCAGTTATCTTCAAAACCAAGTCTCAGATTTCCGAAAACATCAATGAAACAAATTTTATACCCAATTAAATTGAATGATTTCTTATGAAGTAAGGTTGTAAACTGAATTGATGGATTATAAGAGAATGAAATACAATAGGAACAATCTGGGACACGGTTTTGGATGTCAAATTGTGTTGTACAAAAAATGTTGGGATGCTATGAATAACAAAGAAGCTTATTTCATTCAAATGTGGACAGCCGCATCTAACAACTAATTACATAATAATCAATTATGTTAAAATTATGTAATAATGAAATTATCACTATTTGAAAGATTAATCTTTCTCCTTTCTTTTGGTTCCTCATTTATGAATTTTAAAGCTGGATGAAAGAAAATACATCAGTTTAAAGTTGTCTGATTGGGTGTGACAAATCTTTGTACTGTGCTACTTTAAGGAAGTTTGCTACTCTTATTATTGACTTTTTGTCAGATTTTCAGAATCCTCTAGATTTGGTGAATAAGAAATTTGGCTGCTTACCCTGTTTTATCTTTTTATAATTTTATTATATACAGTTTAACATGCTACAAAATCATGACTGTTATGTATGAGACGCGAAATTTACCAGACAGTGAATAACAGAACATTCAGTATAATAAAATAAATAACACATAGCTTAAGGGGGGGAGGGGGGGGAAACATTGTCAACCTTGGCTCGCAGTAACAATCTGCTCTTTCACCCTTCCAACTATGTGTTATTCATATATTATATCAGTTATCATGTTTCTAAATGTTATTGACGAAAAAATAGAATGTTTTTTTTTTTAAGTCGAAAATATCTTTGTCTAGTGATATAAAACTATGGAACATTTAAACCGAAGTATGTGAAAATCCGGGATGTGTAAATACTCGACGATCTATTTAACAAAAAAGGGATTAAAACGAATAGCCAGAAACTTTAACTGTCAAATAAGGTCAGCTAACTCTAGCTAAGTCTGACGAAGTTTGGACCTAAATTTCTTAATAATTTTACATCTCATCATCGAAAGTGTTTGATGTTCTCCTGAAATTACAGAATTTCAATCAATTTATCGTGTCTATTTCCGTTATCCATTTATACTGCATGTATACCTTACAACAAAATTATTTTCTTTTACCTGTGTATATTATTCTATTTTGCGGCAAGGTTATTTGTTCAAGGTTACGGTTTACTTTCTGAAATTATTTAACATCTCTCAGCTGTATACTACTATATTCACAGTACAAAGAGAGAGTAGAAGAGAAAGAGAGTAGGAGATGGATAGTGTAGGAGAGAGAGTGACAGTGAGGGGGCGAGAGTGAGTTAGAGTAGGGAAGAGAGTAGCAGAGACAGTAGGATATAGAGAGGGAGAGAGAGAAGGTAAGATAGCGTGAGAGAGCGAGAGTGAGTTGCAGTAGGAGCGAGAGTAGGGGAGTGAGAGTTAGAGACAGAGAGCGACAGTTGGATAGTAGGAGTGGGGAAAGAGTGCAAGAGTTGGAGACAGAGCAAACGTAGGATAGCGTACGAAAGAGCGAGAGTAGGAGAGAGAGTACGAGAGGGGGTTTAGCAGAGTGAAATTATGATAGTGGGTAAAATAGGGGAGAGGAAGAGTGGGACAGAGAGTGTGGGGATGAGAGTTGGAAAGCGAACGAGTGCAATTTGGAGACGGAGTGAGATAATGAGAATGGAAAAGTAAGATAATGTGAGTTGGAGAATTAGGTGGCAGTGGGATAAGGAGAGTGGGATTGGGAGATTGTACAGTATGAGAAAGATTACGGGATAGAGACAGTACAATGGGAGATAGGTAGGAGGAAAGATGAAGTATGGGATAGTTTGAGACGGAGAGACTGAGAGAGATAGAGAACGGGAGAAGGAGGATACAAGCTAGAGATAGTACATTTCTAAATTAAGTCAGTACACATTTAAGAATTGTTTGTTCTCTAGAATGTTTTAAATCCCGACTGTCTTGTTTTGGTTTGTTTCGCAGCACGAACGTCCTTTGTTTGCCTATTAGAATCGACGTACTTATGAATTAGAATTCATGTCATGCTTTTTGATGATTAAAAAAGGGTACATAGGTATTATATTGAAAATATCAACACATTTGCGTTTAAAAGATACATTTGTGATTGGGAATCAGAAATAATATCACAAGTCGTCTAACCAAATGCAAATAACGTCACACTATTGATTGAATTCTCATCATTTCGCTTTGGAGTAAGCTTTTGAAAATATAACCCCGAATGCATTAATTTATAAAACGGAGAATTGTAAAAATTCAATCATAGTTGTAAATGTAAAATTAAAGAGAAAAATGTTTCAAAGTATGGTCCACTGTGTCAAAATCCAGTTCAATCTTTCACAGTATGGTCTAACGTGGCAAAGTACGGGCAGGTAGGTAAAATTTCAAACACCTATGTCACAGTAAGGCCCACTAAGGCTGAGAACGGCTACGTGAACGTATGGTCTACTGTGCATTACTATGGTTCATTGTGTCAAAGTATGGTCCTCGGTGTCAAAATATGGTCCACTATTTCACTGTTTGAAAACACAGTCTTTTGTGGCTAAGTAGGTTCAACTATGGCAAAGCATGGCCAACTGTATTTAAAGTTACGAGTTACCGTTTACTGTTTCATATCACACCGATTAATGAAATAAAAAGGTCAACAAGAAGAAGAAAAACAACATTAAATCATTGTAACAATCATTCAAAGAAAAAACTACATGAAAAAATGTCAATACAGTGACAATCCATATAAAAAAGCCTAGTTTATGTGAGATAGAAAAATCAAACGTGTTGTCAAAATTCTGCTACATGTCTTCCACAGGTAGAAAGTCTGAGGTAAAAAGTCCCGCTTCATTTTTGTAACAGGGATTAATTTACCCTGAGTTAAAAGTTCTGCTTCATTTACGTTACATGCATTTAAACTTTCGGTAAACTGCTTCATGTTTAAAACTGGAACTATACATGTAGTCAATTACTGCTTTATATATGATACAGGTAACAAGACTGTCGTAAAAAATATGACGCAATATGTTGTACATGTATTTAACCTGTGGTAAAACCCCTACGGTATGTGAGGTTCAAATATGAAACCTGTGGTAAGACCCCCTACGGCATGTGAGGTTCAAGTATAAAACCTGTGGCAAAACACCCTACGACATGTGAGGTTCTGGTATGAAACCTGTGGTAAAACCCCCTACGTCATGTGAGTTTCAAGTATGAAACCTGTGGTAAACCCCCTACGGCATGTGAGGTTCAAGTATGAAACCTGTGGTAAATCCCCCTACGGCATGTGAGGTTCAAGTATGACACCTGTGGTAAAACAACCTACGGTATGTGATTTTGAAGTATGAAACCTGTGGTAAAAGCCCTGGGGCATGTCAGGTTCAAGTATGAAACCCGTGGAAAAACCTCCTACGGCATGTCAGGTTCAAGTATAAAACCTGTGGTAAAATCCCTACGGCATCTGAGGTTCAAGTATGAAACCTGTGGTAAAATTCCCTACGGCATGCGAGGTTCAAGTATGAAACATGTGGTTAAAACCCCTACGGCATGTAAGGTTCAAGTATGAAACCTTTGGTATAACCCCCTACGGCATGTGAGGTCCAAGTATAAAACTTGTGGTAAAAATCCGTACGGCATGTGAGTTTCAAGTATGAAACCAGTGGCAAAACCCCTTACGGCATGTGAGGTTCAAGTATGAAACCTGTGGCAAAACTCCATACGGCATGTGAGGTTGAAGTATGAAACCTGCGATAAAACCCCCTACGGCATGTGAGGTTCTTGTATGAAACCTGTGGTAAACCCCCCTACGGCATGTGAGGTTCAAGTATGAAACCTGTGGTAAAACCCATTACGGTATGTGAGGTTCAAGTGTGAAACCTGTGGTAAAATACTCTACGACATGTGAGGTTGAAGTATGAAACCTGTGGTCAAACCCCCTACGGCATGTGAGGTCCAAGTATGAAACCTGTGGTAAAACCACCCACGGCATGTGAGGTTCTGGTATGAAACCTGTGGTAAACCCCCTTCGGCATGTGAGTTTCAAGTATGAAACCAGTGGCAAAAACCCCTACGGCATGTGAGGTTCAAATATGAAACCTGTGGTAAAACCACCTACGGCATGTAAGGTTCAAATATGAAACCTGTGGTAAAACCCCCTACGGCATGTGAGGTTCAGGTATGAAACCTGTGGCAAAACACCCTACGACATGTGAGGTTCTGGTATGAAACCTGTGGTAAAACCCCCTATGTCATGTGAGTTTCAAGTATGAAACCTGTGGTAAACCCCCTACGGCATGTGAGATTCAAGTATAAAACCTGTGGTAAAACCCCCTACGGCATCTGAGGTTCAAGTATGAAACCTGTGGTAAAACAACCTACGGCATGTGATTTTGAAGTATGAAACCTGTGGTAAAACCCCCTAGGGCATGTCAGGTTCTAATATGAAACCTGAGGTAAAACCCTTACGGCATGTGAGATTCAAGTATGAAACCTGTGGCAAAACACCCTACGACATGTGAGGTTCTGGTATGAAACCTGTGGTAAAACCCCCTATTTCATGTGAGTTTCAAGTATAAAAACCTGTGGTAAACCCCCTACGGCATGTGAGATTCAAGTATGAAACCTGTGGTAAAACCCCCTACGGCATCTGAGGTTCAAGTATGAAACCTGTGGTAAAACAACCTACGGCATGTGAGTTTGAAGTATGAAACCTGTGGTAAAACCCCCTAGGGCATGTCAGGTTCTAATATGAAACCTGTGGTAAAACCCCTACGGCATGTGAGGTTCAAGTATAAAACTGGTGGTGAAACCCCGTACGGCATGTTAGGTTCAAGTATGAAACTTGTGGTAAAACCCCATACGGCATGTGAGTTTCAAGTATGAATCCAGTGGCAAAACCCCCTACGGCATGTGAGGTTCAAGTATGAAACCAATGGCAAAACCACGTACGGCATGTGAGGTTGAAGTATGAAACTTTCGATAAAACCTCCTACGACATGTGAGGTTCTGGTATGAAACCTGTGGTAAACCACCCTACCGCATATGAGGTTCAAGTATGACACCTGTAGTAAAACCCCCTAAGGCATGTGAGGTTCAATTATGAAACCTGTGGTAAAACCCTCTACGACATGTGAGGTTGAAGTATGAAACTTGCGGTAAAACCCCCTACGGCATGTGCGGTCCAAATATGAAACCTGTGGTAAAACCACCTACGGCATGTGAGGTTCTGGTATGAAACCTGTGGTAAACCCCCCTACGGCATGTAAGTTTCAAGTACGAAACCAGTGGCAAAACCCCCTACGGCATTTGAGGTTAAAGTATGAAACCTGTAATAAAACCCCCTACGGCATGTGAGGTTGAAGTATGAAACCTGTGGTAAAACCCCCTACGACATGTGAGGTTGAAGTATGAAACCTGTGGTAAAACCCTCTACGGCATGTGAGGTTCAAGTATGAAACCTGTGGTAAAACCACATACGGCATGTGAGGTTGAGGTATGAAACCTGTGGCAAAACCCCCTACGGCATGTGCGTTTCAAGTATGAAACCTGTGGTAAAATCCCCTACGGTATGTTAGGTTCAAGTATGAAACATGTGGTAAACCCCCTACGGCATGTGAGGTTCTAGTATGAAACCTGTGGTAAAAGTGCTGTTCAGGTGAAGTACACGTTTGAAATTTTCTTTAGAAAATCTGATAAATTAAATTGTGAGATAAGTTGATGACTGATTCAACAGACGAAAGTAATCAATATGTAACAAAGAGGAAAAGTGTAATCTGAAAACAACAACGCTAGTCAATAATATGTCCGATTCGAGTCATTAAGTAGATGTTTTGTAGGATATGAGACACGATAAATGGATTGTAATACTGTAATTATAGAAGAATATAATTAGACGTATTCGATGACGAAATTCAAAATTATCAAGAAAATTTAGCCCTAACTTCTTCAGGCTTAATTACTGTGTCATTTGATCTCTTGTGAAGAGTTGTATTTTTTGCAATTATACCACATCTCCTTTTTTAATATTAGCTTATCTTTATTGACAGCTAGATTGTTTCTAGCTATTTGTGTTGATCCCTTTTGATCGTCGATTAATTAAACATACTAGATTTATAAATAGTTTGTATTAGGAGGAATTGTTTTTCGTATGAAAGCAGAAACTGGATTTCCAGGATTTAACTATTTTCGACTCTAAAAAAATCGTCTAGTACAGGTATTTAATAGGTGGTTAAATGTCCTACGGCATGTGAAATGCAGGTATGAAACCTTTGGTAAACAATCAGATAAATCAAATAGGTATAAGAAGATGTGGTATGAGTGCCAATGAGGCAACTATCAATCCAAGTCACAATTTGTAAAAGAAATCCATTATAGGTCAAAATACGGTCTTCAACACGAAGCATTGGCTCACACCGAGCAGTAAGCTATAAAGGGCCCCAAAAATGACAAGTGTAAAACCATTCAAACGGAAAAACCAACGGTCTAATTACTAATTTAGTGGCAACAACCCAACAATGGGTTGTTAGATTCGTCTGAAATTTTCAGGGCTGATAGAACTAGACCTAATGCACATTTTAGCCTTGTCAGATTTGCTCCAAATGCTTAAGTTTTTGAGTTATAAGCCAAAAACTGCATTTTACCCCTATGGTCTATTTGTAGCTATGGCGACCATGTTTTTTTGACAAAACAGAATATAAAACACAAACTTTATTCTAGATACCCTAAGGATCATTCAGCTTAAGTTTAGTTGGAATTGGTTCAGTAGTTTCAGAGGAGAAGATGTTTGAAATAGTGTACACCGGACGGACGACAACGGACGCCAAATGATGGCAAAAACTCATATTTTCTTTGGAGAGGTGAGCTAAGAATGGTGATTATACGATTGAACGTGCTTGTCTGACTATTTATAATTATGTTTATATTGAGTGACATGATATTATCGGCAAACTTAACGAATCATCTCGACGGATATCTAGATAGTGTCATATTTAAAAAACGCATGAACTGCTGATTCAATAGAACGATTCCATGTATATTTAATTGTTTCTTTTAAGAATTTTTGAAAAATATACGTTTACTTAAAGGATGGTATACATTTGACAGCTTAAGCCCCATAGAAAGAGTCATATTCCGTGTATAGGCATTATACAATTTTTGATTATGATTAAAAATCGTATATCTTAGACAATACACGAAATACTTGTGCAGCAGACCATTGAAACCAAGGTGACACGGTTTACAAAAACAATATAAGGATTAATAATATTGATCATTTTATTCAAAGAAGTATTTTATGTCTAAATTCTCCGTATAAGTAAAAAATTGTTGTACAAGGAGCGAATTCATCTAGCTGTTTTGATTTTTATGTAACAATGGAGTCAAGTAAAATATAAAAGTAAAACAAATAGATATCTGATAATTTATAAGAAGTATTGTAAAGGGAAAATCAACGAGTGACATCAGTTGTGAATTTTTCTGTCTCCGAATCCACTTCTACTTATAAGTTTTTCTTATATAAAGATCAGGAGATGTGGTACGATAACCAATGAGACAACTATCAACCAAAGGTCAAATTAATTGAATGTAAGCAATGTAAACTAGCTGTCAGTAACTGCGAGTACTCTCATATCTGTACTTTGTATATAGATAAAAGAAGATGTGGTATGAGTGCCAATGAGACAACTCTCCATCCAAGTAAAAATTTATAAAAGTAAACCATTATAGGTGTCTTTTTTGTTGTTAGGGACGTATAAATATCCTGCCACGTCTGGTCTGTGTTTTCGTAAGATGTTTTCTGCTTCGTATCGATCTGAGTTAAGCCCTTTTCAACTGAATTTTATAGTTTAATCTTATGTTGTACTATTACACCATTGTCCAATGTAACGGGGAGGGTTTGGTACCAGCAAACTAGTTTATCCCCGCCACGTGTTATATATGACTGCCCAAGACAGGAACCTGTAGTTCAGTTGTTGTCGTTGGTTGATGTCTGTCATATTTTCTTTTATCTTTATTTTTTTTTAATTAGGCCGTTAGTCTTCTCAATTGAATTGTTTATTTCATATTTTTCATGTCGAGGCCCTCAATATCCGGTTACGGGATGGGTTTTTCACATTGTTGAAGGCCGTACGGTTGCCTTTTATTACTAACATCAACTTAATTGGAACTTTGGTGGATAGTTGTCTCATTGGCAACCACATCACATCTCCTTATCTTTAAATAAAGTAACTATTTTGATGATCTGTCAGCGTTCTTGAGTGCAAGTGTTGCTTTTCTTTTTTAAAAGAAAGCAACTTGTTTTACAAATCGGTTTATACCATGAATACTATCTCGTATACTACGCCGACAATCAGGGCGGAAAAGGTCGCTATGATGGCAATGACGACTTAAAATGAAAACGTGCACGCTCCCAAAATATCATTATCCTCTCTTCTATTTCTTATTTAATATCCGACCATTATGAAAATAGAAACAGAGTTATCAAAAGCCTAACATTCCTTGTGAAATACTTTCTGCATCATTCTGATACCATTCCGTGGACCTGACAAAAAGACAATCCCAGCCATTTTGTCTATTAAAATATTATTATAATTGAAAAAAAAATACGTGGGTAGAAGACCAATGCATAAGTACATGTAACGCAAACAATCAATTTTAAAAAGGGATAATAATTAAATATTATCATATACTTAGAGTAAATAACTTATTATTTTTACAGTATGATAATAGCATTAAATTTGCGTAAATTCCATATTTTCGAATTGGTGCTTAGCGGGCTGATATGAACAATTTATCACATGCTTCCAGCTATTATCACATGCATTTCCGTAACGTTATCGAATGGCATTCCGGCGTTACTCGGCAAATACCGGAAAAATACATCTCAATGGTACGTTTTCAGTGAAAAACATAACAAAGTAGCGTACAAAACAATTATTATAGGAAACAGGAAAATATGTTATGTAAAATGCAAAAACAAAAAAACAAAAATCAAAAAAACAAATGATACAATAAATGCATTTTTTCAAAGTTTCCAGCATAATTTAGAAAGTTACTTTACAAATGTTGACCTTTCAAAACAGTGTTCATTATGTTTTGTTGATTTTTTTTTATCGTTGTTTTCCCCTCTGTTAAGGCATATGAAAGAAAGTTTTCATGTCGGATGTATAACATTTGGCGACCGACGTCCGTACACTTTTCCATTTTTGAACTTCTGCCTGAGAACCACTTAAAAGGATCAATATATAAAACTGTTATTTTTCTCCATTGTTGAAGCATATGATAAAAGGATCATAACATGTAATTTTTCATATCAGATGTTTTATCAGCCCTCGGACAATATCAGACTGATAATGAACCTTTGGCTGATAATACATCTGATATGAAAAATGCCATGTAATAATCTGATATTATCTTAGGTCAACCACAAGAACGATAAATATATGCTGTTTTATTTAAACATTTAATTTGTATTTAAATTCTCGGTATGACTTAAGCACGATTATAAAAGGGACGAATAAATTCGCCGTACCGAAGAGTAACTTTGTTAAATACGTGTATAAAAAATAAAAATGAGAGAGAAGAGAAATTCTAAGACATCAGTCAGTTGTGAGTTGACTATCGTCTCAGAATCCTCTAATTCGCATAAATTATCTTATTAAAACCATTTCATGTAAAACACCGAAACACTGGCTATTTAAGGTGTATTTTCAAATATATATCATACTCAGTGTTTCGGTGTTTCGGAAATGGTTATACTTCGGGAATCTATACGAACTAGAGGATTCTGAGACAATAACCAACTCGCAACTGACACCACTCATTGTACATCAGCTGTATTCTATCTGGAAAGAATATTTAGTCTCGTTTATATATATATATCTCGCAAATGGCACTCAGCAGGTTTTAAGAACATCAGTTGTTCGACCTGTTAGTCAAATGCGTTTTGTTAAAATAGAATTTTTCACTTTTTTTGGTCTTTTGGAAAATGTTGTTTGTGCTGTATTTAGACCCCTCTACCAAGAAATTTGTTTTACATGCACACGTATAAAAATTGCGGTTTTTATCCAACGCAATCATAGGTTTGAACGTTGTTGTCGATTTATACTTTAAATTTATATATTTATTCGTTTTGGCTTGTATTATATTTTCCTTCAGGCTTATATGATCCGTTCATCCTATTTCGACTCTTTAAAATTCAAGAGTCTATCCTAAATTGAGGTAAATTATATGGTCTTCCAAATACCGTTTTGATCCCTAACATCACTGAAGAGACATTAATTGTCGAAATCCGGATATGGTGTACACATTTTTGGACCTCATGTTTGTGGTATACCATATTTTCCACAGGTTTATTGTTTTCTGTTTGGTATTAAATTAATATTAAGATCCGTTTTGTTAGATCTGGTGATCAATTTATTTTGCAATCGCCAATGGCAGTCAGCAAGGTTTAAGAACATCAGTTGTTCGACCTGTTAGTCAAATGTGTTTTGTTAAAATAGACTTTTTCACCTTTTTTGGTCTTTTGGAAATTGTTGTTTGTGCTGTATTTAGACCCCTCTACCAAGAAATTTGTTTTACATGGCTAAATAATAAACTATTGCACACGTATAAAAATTGCGGTTTTTATCCAATGCAATCATAGGTTTGAACGATGTTTTCAATTTATACTTTTAATCTATATATTTTTTTCGTTTGGGCTTGTATTGTATTTTCCTTCAGGTTTATATGATCCGTTCATCCTATTTCGACTCTTTAAAATTCAAGAGTCTATCCTAAATTGAGATAAATTATATGGCCTTCCAAATATCGTTTTGATCCCTAACATCACTGAAGAGACTTTAATTGTCGAAATCCGGATATGGTGTACAAATGTTTGCACCTCATGTTTGTGGTATACCATATTTTCCACAGGTTTATTGTTTTCTGTTTGGTATTAAATTAATATTAAGATCCGTTTTGTTAGATCTGGTGATCAATTTATTTGGCAATCGCCAATGGCAGTCAGCAGGGTTTAAGAACATCAGTTGTTCGACCTGTTAGTCAAATGCGTTTTGTTAAAATAGACTTTTTCACCTTTTTTGGTCTTTTGGAAATTGTTGTTTGTGCTGTATTTAGACCCCTCTACCAAGAAATTTGTTTTACATGCACACGTATAAAAATTGCGGTTTTTATCCAACGCAATCATAGAAAACAACGTTCAAACCTATGATTGCGTTGGATAAAAACCGCAATCTTTCTACGTGTGCATGCAAAACAAATTTCTTGGTAGAGGGGTTACATACAGCACAAACAACATTTTCCAAAAGACGAAAAAAGTGAAAAAGTATATTTAAACAAAACGCATTTGACTAACATGTCGAACAATATATATATATAGATATTGTAATGAATGGTCACACTTTAATCAAATAAATAATTGGTATTTACCTGTCTTATTGACGTATACATCCCCATAACAATGTTGATGTTTATTTGCACATGCAACTGGTTTAACATGCTCCTGTATTAAGCAAGGCTCTATATCTGGACGATGTGTTATTTTCTTTGTTTCTACGTTTATTTTCTCGTAGAAAGTAAAATAACAAAAATACCGAACTCCAAAGAAAATTCAAAACGGAAAGTCCGTTATCAAATGCCAAAATCAAAAGCTCAAACACATCAAACGAATGGAAACAACTGTAGGTGGCACATGTCGAAGGTTGGTGTGGTCTCTTACAATATTCATTATTCTTTATAGATAATGCTATACCTTTAATATATTATCGGAAATTAACTGAATAAATTTAAAAGTATTTTAAGCACAAATGTTTGGACAGTGTTTTCATTGTGAAATTGAATAACAAATCGCAGTGTTACACATACAATTAAATTATCTGCTTTCAGAACATCATAAAAAGTACACCAGTAAGAAAAGTCCATCGCCGCTTCCTCTTTGGAAAGCCTTGTAAACACCAAAAGGCTAGATGTGAGTCTTAAATAAATTCCGCAGACTAATTTCTTCTCATCTGTCACTTTCAGATTTCAAATATAATTTTACCATGCGATTTACTTATTCCAATACATCTGTAGCTTTTATGACCACTTAAAAAATTGACATTACAATAAAAACGATAGAAGTATAATCAGAAAAAATACACCATAACATATAAGTCTAATAAAACAAACAACATCATGCCAAAAAGAAAAACGCTAAAAAGACAAACAATCATAACAAAACATTACATTACATGGAAATGAACTTAGATCGAGAACAATAACCAAGCCATCTCCCTCCCCCTACCCCTTAACCCCCCCCCCCCCCCCCCAAAAAAAAACAGGGGTGAAATCAAGAAATGTAAGCAGTTCCTGATTTATTAGTGACACCCATTGTGTTGCTCATGGAAGTAAATCTTTTTACGGTCTTAAGGATCGCATACCATTATGAAAATATCTGAAAAAAATATGAAAATATACTGACCAGATTTTAATTAAAATGTCCGAACAGTGCCAAACAGATACCATAGTAAAACATATGACTAATCACTTGACGTCCATTTTCACTGAACTAGTACACATTTTTGTTAAGGAGCCAGTTGACGCCCGCCTCCGGGTGTGGGATTACCTCGTTGTGTTGAAGACCCATTGGTGGCCTTGGGCTGTTTTCTGCTCTTTGGCGGGTTGTTGTCTCTTTCACAGATTCCCCATTTCCATTCTCAATTTTACTTATGAATATAGACAGTGTTAAGGGACAACACACTTATGGATATAGACACGGTTAAAGGACAAAACTCTTATGGATATAGACAAGGTTAAGGGACAAAACTCCTATGGATATAGACAAGGTAAGGGACAAAACTCCTATGGATATAGACAAGGTAAGGGACAAACCTCGTATGGATATAGACAAGGTTAAAGGACAAAACTCTTACGGATATAGACAAGGTTAAAGGACAAAACTCTTACGGATATAGACAAGGTTAAAGGACAAAACTCTTACGGATATAGACAAGGTTAAAGGACAAAACTCTTACGGATATAGACAAGGTTAAGATACAAAACTCTTATAGATATAGACAAGGTTAAAGGACAAAACTCCTATGGATATAGACAAGGTCAAGGGACAAAACTCTTACGGATTTAGACAAGGTTAAGGGACAAAACTCTGATGGAAATAGACAAGGTTAAAGGACAAAACTCTTACGGATATAGACAAGGTTAAGGGACAAAACTCTTATGGATATAGACAAGGTTAAGGGACAAAACTCTTAAGGATATACACAAAGTTAAGGGACAAACCTCTTATGGATAGAGACAAGGTTAAGAGACAAAACTCGTATGGATATAGACAAGGTTAAGGGACAAAACTCTTATGGATATAGACAAGGTTAAGTGACAAAACTCCTATGGATATAGACAAGGTAACGGAACAAAACTCTTATGGATATAGAAAAGGTTAAGGGACAAAACTCCTATGGATATAGACAAGGTTAAGGGACAAAACTCCTATGGATATAGACAAGGTTAAGGGACAAAACTCCTATGGATATAGACAAGGTTAAGGGACAAAACTTTTAAAACTCACTGATGCGTTTGTGTCAATCCTATTGATAAATACTTTCAAGCTTTTAATTAACGCGATAACTAGTATTTAATTCTTCATTAGTTTTAGTCTGAGAAATCAAGGTTCTGTATGTGCCTGTCCCAAGTCAGGATCCTGTAATCCCGTGGTTGTCGTTTTTTGTCGCTTATCATATTTGTTGTTCGTTCATTGTTTTGCACATAGATCAGATGGTTTGTTTTATCGTCAAAATTGTTTTACATTTGTCATTTTGGGGCCTTTTATAGCTGACTATGCGGTATGGATTTTGCTTATTGTTGAAGACCGTACGGTGACCTATAGTTGTTAACTTTTATGTAATTTGGTCTCATTTGCAATCATACAACATCTTCTTATTTTTATATCTATTTATAAGTTCAAATTGGACTTTCGGTAACTGAGTTCTCCTAATATATCGGTACATTGTGTTTACGCCCTTTTTATTGTGCTTAGTACCGATATGATGACTCAAACTCTTTCCGGCAAGTGATTTTTACATTTTGAATGTGTTTTTTCGAAGCCAGTAGCCTGTTAGCTAATGGTTATCGTTGACTTTGTTGGCACATGTCATTATTATATTGCAAGCTTTGGCGTAGTATAAATCAATTCGATGATTTCTCTTTTGAATTGTCTCACATTTTGTCATCCCGGTACCTTTTATAAGTTGCCATACGGCATGGGTTTTGCTCATTGTTGAAAGCCGATTGTTACGATGATTTGTTATTAACCACACCTTTGTCTTTTATTTTGGTCTTTAATGAAAAGTTATCTCATTGACAATCATACAACATCTTGTTTTTATATATATAAAGCATTCATTTGATGAAACCAACAACTACAAACACATTACTGACTCGAGAGTTACATGTATATTCCGCAATTAAAGTCTATATACCATTAAAGACTAAAAAGCCATCAAACCTCTTAGATAGGTTAATTTCAAATTGCCAGTTACAGTACTTGAAAGGTTTAAACTTTTAATAAGTGTTTCTCGTTTCTCGTTTTTTATATAGATTAGACCGTTTTTTACACAAAACGTGAGTTCACACGTACATATAAGTATGTATTGTTTATATATAAGCAAGTCTAAATTGAAAACAACGTTCAAACCTATGATGGCGTTGGATAAAAACCGCAATTTTTATACGTGTGCATGCAAAACAAATTTCTTGGTAGATGGGTCTAAATACAGCACAAACAATATTTTCCAAAAGACCAAAAAAGTGAAAAAGTATATTTTAACAAAACATTTGACTAGCAGGTCAAACAACGGATTTTCTTAAACCGTGCTAACTGCCATGTCGTTGTGTTTATATATAAGTACATATAAGTATGTATGTGTTTGTGATGACAATCCTTCTCACTTTTGAAAAAAAAATCGTAGTTCTGAGCACTCAAACGTACGTACTTAACACATACATACTTATATGTACGTGTGAACTCACGTTTTGTGTAACAATTCAAACAGGAAAATCAACGGTCTAATCTATATAAAAAACGAGAAACGAGAAACACCAATTACTTCCCTATACACAATACAAACTACATTGTTCAAAATTAACCACAATGTACAGTGTTTGAAAAAAATGGAAGTTTTTATATATCTTTTATAAAACCTTAAATTTTAAAACCATACAACATCTATCAATCATCAGGTCCGAGTACACAGTTATCTTTTTTCGTTGTCCATATAGTCCCTAGTGCGGACAGTGTGTTACTTGCCAGTTTTTTTTATACCCCTTCCAAATTTATTTCTCCATGTTTTATGCCTCAAATAGCAAGTAAGGGGGAGGGGGGGGGGTGAAATTACACTGTAAAAAAAATTATGGGTCATGAATTTTAAAGTAAAGTAGTGATTTGGTCCAGCTGAAAAAGGTTAAAAATTAGCACTTCGGAAGCTGTCAAAAGATTTCAAGACCCCCTTAACATAAAATTGTCCATATTTTGAGTTAGAGCCGATGAAGTTTTCTTTAATTTAGATATAATTTGTCCCAAAAGTAGTACAACACACTGTAAAAATATTATTGAGAAAGCGCAGGTGGGATGTTTTTCATTTATTGTCTAAAAGAAATGCACTACGAAATAACTGTGTACTCGGACCGTCATTCACCATTCACTACACACTTTACATTATACACGTTAATGGGAAATTTTCACAATTCAAGTATAATTAAGAAGATGTGGTATGAGTGCCAATGAGACAACTCTCCATCCAAGTCACAATGCATAAAAAGTAAACAGTTATAAGTCCAAGTACGGCCTTCGACACGGAGCCTTGGCTCAAACCGAACAGCAAGCTATAAAGGGCCCCAAAATGACTAGTGTAAAACAATTCAAACAGGAAAACCAACTGTCTAATCTATAAAACGAGAAACAAGAAACAATTATGAACCACACCAATAAACGACAAGCACTGAACAACAGGCTCCTGACTTTGGACATTTGCATACAAATGCAGCGGGTTTAAATGTTTTAACAGTTGCCAACCTTCACCCTAACCTAAGACAGCAGTGTAACATTACAACACTGGTCTGTATGCAATCACAATGCTCAGTTTGAACCTTTTCCGATTATATATATTTTGGGGAGAAGAATAATATATAAAAGTTATAATAAGTATTCATATGCTTTTATTCAAAGTATGAAACGAATACACGGAGAAAACACGTATGTAAACCATTTTACATTTTGTTTCCCAATTATTTTTTTATACGTCAGGTTAAACAGAAATAGAAAGTCAATTAAACACACCAAGGCATGTTCAAGAACCACTCATTACACAACAGTGTTAGTAATCGTAAGTAAAATCATCGGTCGGGTCGTCGTTGCGGCAGAACTTTTTACATTGTCTATCAGATTTTCTACAGACGTCCTTGCACTTCTTCCTTTTGTTTTTGTTCTTGTAGTCCTGGTTACAATTTGATTTACATCTGTCAATTCTTCGGCGACAGATGTCCAGACAGTCTCTCGTCAATTGTGCACCTTTGACCTCTACCATTAGCACCATAGCTACCATCAACATAACAACGAGAACTTTGGTCTGAAATAATAAAAATAAACGTAAACAGTACTTTCGATGTAGATTTACGATTTTGTCTTTTGATTGACTTTTTACAAGGAAAGAACATGATCATGCGCTATGGTGTGTTTTAAGTGTTGAAATTCACTGCATGCTGAGCTTATTTGATATAAATATACTGATTGGATGATTAGAAATGTTTGTGATGACAATCTTTCTCACTTTTGAAAAAAAAAATCGTAGTTCTGTGCACTAAAACGTACTTTCTAAACACATACATACTTACAGGTACGTGTGAACTCACGTTTTGTGTACTAAAACATGAGTACTTTACACCTGCATATTTCTACATACATATGTACTAAGTCTTATAGCTATATGCTATCTACATATACTGACCGACTTTAGAAACGCAACACTAGATCATTCTTTCTAAATTTTGGAATAAATGTGGCACCGTCAAAGGCAATGACTGCCTGTAACAAACACCAATTGAAAATAATTGTCAGAATGGTCAACCAATTCTTTTTGACATGTTTTACAATGTAGGTTCTGTTTTACACCTTCTGATTTTGCTTTGTTCCACCCATTACAATAGGTTTTGGCAATAACGCGGTTTAAACTTTAGGGCTTTAAAAGTTTTTCTTGAGTCGACTCTTTAGAAGTTCGGTTTTTGGGAAACATTTATGGCAAGAATCTGTGCGCAATGGCATTCGACAATTTGATAAGCAGTTTACGTTGCGGCCGTAAACATGAATCACAAATGACGTTGCGTGATCAAATTCTTTTGACGTTGCATTGTCACAACATGTTGATCTGGTCATCGGTGGTCAGCATCAAATCCCGTCTACCTGTATCATTGTCCGAATGACAGTAAGACGAGTTTCTGAAGTCAAACTGTGGTTCCAGAATGTCACGTTTTTCTGTTCGCAGTATTCTTATGGGCTGATTCAGTTTTTTATTCCTCAGTCTTGGCAATATGGAGATGCAACATTTTTAAACTGATTTAACTGTGGCCAAGGATTGCAAGAGCTGTTTCAAGAAGCAAAAAAAAACTGAAAAAATATTTTATTGGTTCCAAATTTCGCTTTCAGAAATTCGTGCGACTTCAAAATTCTGGAATGTTCAATAACCACAGGTAAGTCAGATAATGATTTTTTTCTAAAGAGAAAGAAGTATGATAAGCATGAAAAGTAGTTGTATGAGAATCAAACATGATTTAGTAAAAAAAAATCAACAAAATGAGTGTTGCGTTTTTAAAGTCAGTCAGTATATATAATAAATGTACAGCTACCAAGAACAGGAGCATTGAACACTTATTGACGTTTAAACCCAACACATTCCGAATATGCCTGTCCCTATCAGGAGCCTGTTATATTCAGTGGTTTTCGATGGTGTATGTCTGTAATACCTGTTTTTTTTAAATTGTTTTGATTTAACTTAGACCGTTGGTTTTCGCATTTAAATTGTTCCACACTTTGTCATGTCGGAGACTGTTATAGCTCACTTTACAGTATAGGTTTTGCCCATTGTTGAAGGCCGTACGGCGACATGAAATTGCTCACATCCACGTTATTTGAACTCAGGTAAATAATTGTCTCATTATGAGTCATACCCTTATTTTTTTGTGTGGTGAAATCCAGTGAACGTGAATTAAATTTTACATTTCTATTGTCAACTGATAGAGTATTTTTCAACTGATGTTTTATTCTAAGGCATTTAGTATTTGTCAAGTGAATTTAACCAAATTTTATTTTACTTAGGCACGTTGTTTTGATTTTGTTAATACTTTTCCTTACATTTCCTTCCCTAAGGGGATTGGGAAAGGGAAAAGTTAGGGTCAATTTGTTCTAAATTTGTCTCACACAACGCTCATTTCAAAGTATTATTTTCAGTTAATCTGTTATTTACTGATATATCACATTCTTTTATGGTTGTGGCCTGTTATTTATTTCGTGCATGCATAGATATTTCTCGTATCGCACTGCACGGAGTGTGATACGAAAAAGTGATCCGAAAATCTGCGTTAATTTGTCATGATTGGCTTCTCTAGCATCACAAGACGATATTACGGCATTTCCATTGGCTACTCCTTATAGGTCATTGATGAATTTGAAAGGTTAAGACGCCTGGCGATGTACATTTCGTCCATGGCAACGAACATGTGTGATTTCTTCAATAATATACAAAACACTCACACATTTCACCTGACTATCTTCTTTTTGTCAAATTTTATTACATTCTGAAGCGTACAAAAGTCTTAAGTTGTCTGATGTTAAAGTTTGACACCGGAAAAGGACATATGACGTCATACTGGAATGTGCAAAAGACCAGATCAACATTTCGCGGAATTTGTAATTTAACACATTGAGATTGTTGACCATAAGAGAAATAGCTCTAACAACATCTGAAAATTGGATATCGCTTGATATCAACTCTCGTTATTTAATTTAAATAGTAATAACAAACGCGCCAAAATCTCGTTCATTATTATATTGAAATTAAATAACTCGAGTTGATATCAAGCGATATCCCATTCTCACTCGTTATGAAACCTATAAGTATCACAGGAAAGTAAATTAGCTTTCAATTTTGTAAAATTTAAAAAATTCTCTCCTATCATCCGATAACTACAGTAAAAGAGTACCTTTCTGGTTAGGGAAATAACTTGAATCAAGCGAATTAGAATAGAACTACAATTATTTCATCTTTTCTCTGGTCATTAAATGTTTCAATCAAAAGCTTTTTATGTCAATAAAATCGAAATAGTTTCATTAACAAAAGTATGCCTTGTGCACCTTTTAAAGAGAAAATCAGATACTATTAATTTTAAAAATGGTGTTTTTTAACTCACGTTTTGGATGTTCGGCTTCGATTTAATTTAAAACAATGATTAAAAGTGAGTATTCTAGCAATATTTCTAGCAATATTTGATTTCAAGACTTATATAAGTAATTATCATGAATCAGATAAAAGAAGATGTGGGATATACCAGTCTGTCAATGGCATAGAAACCCAGCAACACAAATAAACAAAAGACATCTAAAAGTCATCATAAAGTCTTCAGTAATAGACATGTGTCTACACAATATATTACTTTCTTAATCGTTTCAAGTCTAAAACAAAGTGGGAAAAATAACAAGGATTTTATAAGATTTTCAAATATGGCTTTTTAAAATATAGGTAATAAAATTGTGAGATGATAAGTAGTGGTAAGCGGCCAAAAATTTTGATGGCACTACATGGATAAAACCAGAGGATTCCGAATATCTGACAAAAATTCAAAAACAAGAGGAGCGAACATCCTTAATTACTCCATGCACATTATGTGCCAGTCTTTGTAAGAATCAGGCAATTTAGAAAAACATTAAAACATGGCCGAACAAAACCCACCGACCTAACCATCATATTTTGAAGTTACCCTCATCCTTAGTTAGAAATGGTAGGTATTTTGTTGCTGCGTGTCTGGTATTTCGAGAAATCTGAAGATAACTTTTGGTTAGAATGATAGCAAATTATGGAGTTAGCTCCCCTTAATTGTTAATTTCTAGTGCATTTCAATCAAATTATATCTTGAATTACCAGAACAAGAAAAGGAAACAAATGTTTTATTCGTGCATCATTATACATTTTGAACATAAATCAATGTCAACTTGAGTGGGTTTTGGTTAATCAGGTTTTCACCACTGCCTGATTCTTAGGCAGACTGGCACTTAATATCCTTATTTTTAACTTCTGGTGAAACTACAGTAAAACATGTATATAATGGTAACCATATAAAATTAACCTTATAGGAGATGTGACCTTTATTCACATTATAGTAGTTTGATACCGACTTGACTTTTCATATTTTGCGGGGGGCGAGGTTTAAAAAAATGTTTCAGAAGGGAAATGAAAAAAATCAAAAAAATCATGGTTTGTTTCCATTAAATATTTGGTGAAAAAAAAAACAAATTCTTGTTCATGTATCTATTTGAATAAAATGTCTTTTTTTTATTAGAGTCGAGAAAAAACAATTGTTTGTCTGGAGAGAAAAAAAAAAAATTGAAAATATTTACAACCTAAATAAATCAAATCTTACCTGCATTTTCAAAATCTGCTTTGCTAGAATCTGTGAAATTTCAGAATACTGATAATTACAGCTTTGTTTCTTATATATACAACCCGGAGACTGCTCCGAGCTTTCGCTTAATACAATTTAATTAGTAATTTTAAACAGAAAAAATTAAACGCCAAATTTAATGATGCCGAACCAGCTATATACCAAATGTTGCCATTAACCAAAGATAATAATCTATCATACATGTATGTAAAAATATGCTGTCTTTGTATTCTATTTAGTATGCAGTATTCACAGCCCCTTAGAGGGTACCCTACACTTTTTGTTTGACTAAAACAGTTTTGGCTCGTTTAATTTTCATAAAATTTTGACAAAATATTTACTTTGACTGTTGACAAAAATTAAAAAAAAATCAAAAAATTTGAACCACATACTTCACAGGATTATCATGGGATATATAGCAGTTTGGCAAACACTAAATTTGTTCCGATAATGATAGTTTTATTGGAATACATTTAAAATTTGTTCCGATAATGATAGTTTTATTGGCAGCTTCTAACAATTGATCTAGTCAATAAATATTTGGCCAAGAACAGTAGTGTTTTGGTAAATAATATGACCTTAAATGTATGTATACAGGACATCATAAAACAACGTTCAACCTTGTAAGGGACTCCAAAATGACCTGTTAACAGTAATTTTTGTTTTAATTTTCGTTCAAAATAACAGCTTGATAACGGAGTGCTTTTTGTATACATGCATAGAAAAAAAAAATAGGAAAGCAACACATTATTATATTTATCCTTTTATTTGTACAATAATTGACTGATAGCAGGGCAACGCGGAATATTTTAAAATCACACATATCAGCGTTGAAACATTTATATTATGCTTATAAGAATAAATAAAAAGACTGTAAATGCAGCTGAAAATCTTCAAGGGCATGAAAGAAATGTTCACAAGCGTTGAACATATATTATGCATTCAAGAACATAGATGCGAAATTATTAAACAAGAGCATGCTCTTACAAACTTTTTGCTTGTCAAATTGTTATATATTCTTTATGGATATGGTATGTGCTAACACGCCTGCCAAGATATATATATATATAAATATATATAAAAAACTACTTGTTACATTATTTATTATAAAATAC
The DNA here is from genome assembly GCF_021869535.1 of Mytilus californianus. Lineage (NCBI taxonomy): Eukaryota > Metazoa > Mollusca > Bivalvia > Mytilida > Mytilidae > Mytilus > Mytilus californianus. The sequence continues at coordinate 7,218,391 of NW_026262604.1, forward strand.
ACATGGGAAATTATAGATGAAAGAAAAATTCAATTTATAGATGCATTACTTTCTACTAGAAGAAAAACAAGAAAAAAAAAACAGAGAAAGAGAGAGAGAAAGTTGAAAACAGAAAGGAGAGAGAGGGAGATGCTATATATTTAGGCAAAGTACTAATTTATTATATTCCACAAACGTTTTGAATAATATACTAGTATACTTAGTCTAGTAATTAATATGTACATGTAACACCATTGCCGTAGGAATTAAACATTTAATTTGCATTGGTCATCTGATTAACCATGCTTTAAATTTTTATCTGATATATCATAACAAGTTTTATGATCTATAAATATTACATTTACGTGTACCACCTGTTGAGAATACATACCCAGGTAATGGGACGACCATTTGCTAATCTGGGAGGGGCAGGATGCCCAGGTAATGGGACGACCATTTGATAATCTGGGAGGGGCAGGATGCCCAGATGCATGACCCGAACCTTACTTATATTCTTGCGTTAAAATAAAAACTTTAAGTAGTTTTGTTTTCCATTGATATTTAGTTATTAAGTCATACGAATTCTAACTCGAATGAGTCTGCGCCCTCTAGCGGTCTATATAGCCTATCGAGGTTAATGTAGCAAACGGAAATCAGTCGGAGATCGGCAGAATATAACAACTGACATTATTTGGGTTATATGCAGTCTTCACTAATTATCTCCTTTAATTGTCAGAAGGATTTTCCTGTCACTTGCGAGAAAAATTACAATAATTATTGCTTTTTGAAAAAAGCAATGATTCTTTTCGAGATAATTAGTATGAGGGTCTGGATGGGGGATCCTTTATTACTTTATTCTTTTATTTGATAGACCATTTTTCTCTATTTTTTATATTTTAGCACCCCATTATTCTCTATTCTTTATTTTTTAACCCATTTTTCTGTCTATTTTTATTTTACTTTGTCCTTTTAAATGCTTCACTTTTTGTCTACAATTCTCTATTTTTTAAATCCCACAAAGAGAACACAGTCTTACGTCGAAGAATAAAGGAATGCATTGACGAGCTAAATGAAAATTCTTATCAATGATTTTTTAAATTTTGGAACAAAGTTCAATTAAATTGTTATTTATTAATTTCCACAATTGATGGACAAGAAGTACTTTTACCTTCAGTACTATTGGCATTTTCGTGGCGGTGAGTTTTTATTGGGAAGCCGGAATTCCCGGAGAGGACCACGGACTTTCGGCAGGAAAATTGGCAATCCTAGTCTATTAAGATTGGGGTCTTACGCACCTACCTAGTGCGGTGCTCGAACTCACAACCTCAGTGTTGGCAGGCTATAGACTGTGGTCAATCGTAGATGATTATTAAGACCACTCTGCCATTGAGGACCTTCCGCCATCAAAAATGCGACATTTAGTATTGTAATTAGCGCAAGCATACTTTGGTAGTTAATCAAGTAGTATGTTAAGATTTAACCAATGGCCATCTTCTTGGTTTCACACAAGTATGCAAGAATGTAACAATTATTCTTGTCTAGTTTAATCCAGTTTTATTTTACGTTTGAATGTTTAAAGACCTTTGTTAAAAAAATTTGTAGCGTTTGGTAATAATATGAATAAATAATTGTGATAAAATACCAGGGAAAAAATACAAAACTTTTAAATTGAATTTAAAAAGTCCAAAGACTTACGTTTAAGCTTATAAATTTAAAAGAACTGCGCGGATGAATTAATCATTAGGGAACGAATATATAATTGTGAAGGGGGGAGGGAGTGTATGGTTTTATGTTTTTTTGCTTAACAAAAGTAGTTTGATACCCAACTCTAAAGAAATATGATATTTTGATCAGGGAGAAATAAAGAATATTTGAAAGTTTTTGCCATTTGATTTAATGTTAAGTCCTTACACAATTTGTTTTCGATACAAATATGTTTTAATGCTTACGTGGTACAAAAAATAAAAATATTACAGAACGGAAAAATAACCATAAACACCCACCTCCCTTCAAAGTTTAATGGTCGTTCACTTATGCCATTAGTCTACAACAACTTTTTTATGTGCCTGTGGCAATCAAGAAAAACAGTAAGATTTGTTGTTAATTCTCTGTGTATCCTTGTGTTTCAGAGACCAACTTACGTAGCAGTTAACAACTATAGATCACCGTACGGCCTTCAACAATGAGCAAAACCCATACCGCATTGTAAGGTATAAAAGTTCATATGTCGACGGAAGCCCATTAAAAGACTGTTTAGTGTGACGTCCATTTTCACTGAACTAGTACACATTTGTGTTTAGGTGCCAGCTGAAGCCCGCCTCCGGGTGCGGGATTTTCTCGCTGTGTTGAAGGCCCATTGGTGGCCTTGGGTTGTTTTCTGCTCTTTGGTCGGGTTGTTGTCTCTTTGACACATTCCCCATTTCCATTCCCAATTTTATAATGATTTACTCGCATGGTACTAATTCTTTGTATACAAATGTCAAAAATTTCGGCCAACCCAGACCTTTTAGATAAAGTTATTAATTGTAGAGACTTAAATAATATATTGTCGTTAAAGCCTTTGCGTTAGTAAAATAAAAGAGAAATATAATATTTTAAATATTTTTAATAGTTATGATGAAAAAAGTAAATTGTTACTTTATGGAAAACTTTATTTAGCTTCATGAGTACTCAATAAGAAAATGCTTTACTAAACTGAGAATAAGTGACTTTATAATCAAAGAATTGCAAGTATAAAAATTATAGAAAGGATAAACTATGACGATAACCTGTGTCAATGCTGGAGAAGGAGAAACACCCCCTCTTTGAGATAGACTCAAGCTAGCAGCCACTCGCTAGTGGCTAGCAGCCACTCCGCTATCAGCCAGTTTTCAGATACATGTATGTCTATAAACCTAAAAGTTGCATACGACTCAAACGTTTTTATACTATAAATCCATTCGAATAACTTTTAACGCTTTTTAATTTAACAGTCATAGACACTTTGCATGAGTTTCAGGGGCCGATCCAGGATTTTTGAAAGGGAGCGTAATTGCCAAACACGTTATATATACCGCCGATCGGAGCGAGGCAAACAATTATTGGACGATTTCATGCCAAAAAAAAAAGATATTATTTCCGTCACTGAATTTTACATCTTCATATCCTAATCAAGAAATAAAAGACAATCGCATGTTTTATAAACACACCGTGGTGCACGTGACAAAAAAATTCAGGTGGGATATAGCACGGATTTTTGTTTATAAATATGTTTAAAGTTGGGGTCTGACACCGTACACCAACCTTATTTTCATAAAAAAAATCCCATGGCAATACTTTTCCCCCACACAAGGTTCAAACGGAAGTTGGGGATCTTAGCGCTGCTTGAAAATAAAATCCAGTTGGGGTTTAGGACTTTTTTTTTAATAGGTCCAAAAGTGGGGTATGACACCCTACGTCACCCTTACTTTCTGAGTTCATAAACATTTAGGTGCAAATGGAAGTTGGGGACCTTAGGCCTGCTTGACCAATAATCCAGGTGGGATATAGCACGGATTTTGTTTAATAGGTCCAAAGTTGGGGTCTGACACCCTATCAACCCTCAATTTCTGAGTTAAAAAAAGAACTTTTATGTTCACACTACGTGCAAACGGAAGTTTGGATTCTTAGACCTGCTTTATAAAAAAAAATCAAGGTGGGGTATAGCACAGATTTGTTTTTAAAAATAGGTCCAAAGTTGGGGTCTGACACCCTACTCCGCCCTAACTTTCTGAGTTCATAAAAAAATTTCCTACGGCAATTTTTGTTCTACACTAAGTACAAACGGAATAATTTTGATAAGAATCAGTTACATTATCCTTTTCGGGTCTTAAACATAAAGCTAAGCAAGTAAGTACGGGCTTACGGGAGCGAATTTTAGGTACGATTCCCACCCTAGGCATTCATTTATATCGACTGGTGCAAAGCAGGCAGTTTAGCTTGGTGGCCCGCACCGACTCTGTTGTTCCTATGTCAAAAAATTCAGGCAGCCGCGTCAGGTCTGTCCATCTTTCTTTTTCTTTACAAAGTCTAGATACAATAAAACCATGGTATAATTGTGAAAATTATACCATAAATAGCTATTCGGTGATTGAGATTTATACACTAGTTGCATCCCCATAGGTTCCATTGTACGGTATAGGTTAATAATTAATTACCTTACACAAACTACTTTGATTACTTAAAATAAACCCTTCGTCCAATCAAAACTAAGCGCTGTTACAGAGACAAAACAAGAACATATTAAAGTATGAACACAACTTTTTATTTTTGTAGCGTAGAATTATTGTTACTTTTACGAACTGTTTTACAAGAGACAGAGCATACGGACAGCTTTTTAACACAATTTTGCAAATAAATATTTCTGATGGAAAATTCAATAACATGCAACAAGAAATTTTCATTTTTTTCATAACTATTTACGATTCTATTTACACTCCAAAGTGTTGACTGTTAAAGTCTTAAAGCATGCAGCACGATGCTTGTAACATTGAAAACATACACTATTGTCTTTAAATAAATGAACAGGAGATGACATTTTAAAATTCATTGAGTAGTGTCTTCATCTGCGAAATTCTATTTAAAACAGATATTTTTAAAATTAGTGGTTATATATAATAAAATCGTTTTAGCCAAATTTGAATCTTATGCAACTTTTAGGTTAATAGACATATCTTAAAACTGGCTGCTAGCGGAGTAGCTGCTAGCGAGTAGCTGCTACCTTGAGTCTAGCCTCCTTGAATATACAATAACCGAAAATCTTAGAGAACATCTATTAGAATATAAGTATATTGAGGCAAAATAACCAGAGGTCAATATTTTAGAATACATAAAAATATTACAATATTTTGTTTAGGCCAACTAATTCATTCATGATTGAAATAATTTGAAAGATGAAAAATGGTTTCAGCAAAAGGCCTAGGATGTTACTAAAACACAGTTTAAAAAGGTTCTACGAAACATCGCCTTTAAAACAATGTTCTTGAAAATCTTGAAAGGAAATCTCAATCTTACTAATGGACTTTTAAAAGTTTGCAGAAATGCTGTATAAATTAGAAAATCATTTTCTGTCAGAATTGTTCTTGCTTTATATAAGTAAATGAGTTTAAAAAATCCATGAATTAGATGTGCGTTTTTGTATGTTTATTTTTGTAATACTTAACTGACTACACGTTTTTGTAAACACGTTCATTTTTTAATAATTTAAGTGCAAAAGATAAGAAATTAAAATGCCACAACGTACATTTCTTTAATTGAGATACAACTTTCACTTGACGATGGAAAAATTGTGCTCAGACCTAATGAAGGACAACTGAAGGTTAGGGTGCCGACCTATCCAAGATACTGGTAGGCAGTTGCTAGCTATCCGATGGACTGTGTTTAAGCATAGCCTTGATGGAGAAGAACGCTATGCTGCCGCAACCATGCACTATAACACTGGTGTATATTCTTGTGGGTTAAAAATGCACTGAAGAATTTATTTTGGAAAGGAAACTTGGTGCATGCTCTCTTTCTTAGACTCTCGCTATCTCTCTCTCTCTCTCTCTCGTTTTCTCTCTTTTTCTATCACACTCTCGCTCGCCTCTTCTTCTTAGCTCTCTCTCTCTCTCTCTCTCTCTCTCTCTCTCTCTCCTGTCTCTCTCTTTTCCTTCTCCTATCTCTCTCTTTCTCTCCTCTCTCCTTCCCTTCCTATCTCCTCCTCCCTCTCCTCCTCCTCTCTCTCTTCTCTCTCTCCTTGAGAAGGTAGAGGGGTCTAAATACAGCACAAACAACATTTTCCAAAAGACCAAACAGTTAAAAAATATATTTTAACAAAACGCATTTGACTAGCAGGTTGATCAACGGATGTTTTTAAACCCTGCTGATTGCCATTGGCGATTGCCAAATAAACGGATCACAAGATGGAACAAAATGTATATACAGTAAAAAGTTTGAACCTTTGCAGCGCACTTGAGGTCCCGGAAACCACCTATTTATTAATAAACACTGCGAGCAATACATTGAAACTACTACTAGGTAGGAATGCTGGCGTTTGCAAATATCAATGAAAGAAGGAAACGGTCAACTGGTCAACTGATAACTGAAATAGATGTACATTTTTGTTAATATGTCTTTTTGATTGAGTTAAGCCATTTCAATTGATATTTTATAGTGTGTCTTTCTATGTTGTAATGTTACACTACTATTTCAGGTTATGATGAAGGTTGGTGCCTGTTAAAACGTTTAAACCCTCTGCATTTGTTCGCACCTGTCTTAAGTCAGGAACCTGATGTTCAGTGGTTGTCGTTTGTTGGTGTGGTTCATAAGTGTTTCTCATTTCTCGTTTTTTATATAGATTAGACCGTTTGTTTTCCTGTTTGAATGGTTTTATACTAGTCTTTTTTGGGCTCTTTATAGCTTGTTGTTTGGTGTGAGCCAAGGCTCTGTGTTGAAGGCCGTACTTTGACCTATAATTGTTTACGTTTTACACATTGTGACTTGGATGGAGAGTTGTCTCATTGTTACTCATACAACAACTTCTTATTTCTATTAAATCCCGGATCCAATGTTGTTATTTGCAGAAATGTCATTTGCCAACACCTTTTATTCGAGTTACAAGCAGTAAAAAAACTTTGCAGAAAAAATTAGACGATCAGTATCAAAAACTCATCATAGATACCAGGATTGAAATTTTGTACGCTAGACGCGCATTTCGTCAATCAAAAGAGAAAGTGTGGATATACAAATTGTGTACGCCAGACGCACATTTCGTCAATCAAAAGAGAAAGTGTGGATATATAAATTGTGAAAAATTTCTACTTTGAACATCTGTTGTTTACTTAGAGTAACAAATATATAGATATATATATATATATTGTCGAAATCCGGATATGGTGTACAAAAACCTTTGCACCTTTTCTTTGCGGTATATCATCTTTTCCGCAAGTTTATTGTTTTCTGTTTAGTATTAAATTTATAATTAAGGTCCATTTATTACATCGGTGATCCGTTTATTTGGCAATCGCCAATGGAAGTCAGCAGGGTTTAAGAACATTTGTTGTTCGACCTGTTAGTCAAATGCGTTTTGTTAAAATATACTTTTTCACTTTTTTGGTCTTTTGGAAAATGTTGTTTGTGCTGTATTTAGACCCCTCTAACAAGAAACTTGTTTTGCATGCACACGTATAAAAATTGCGGTTTTTATCCAACGCAATCATAGGTTTGAACGTTGTTTTCAATTTAGACTTGTTTATATTTTTTCGTTTGGGATTGTATTATATTTGCCTTCGGGTTTATATGATCCGTTCATCCTGTTTTGACTCCTCAAAATTCAAGAGTCTATCCTAAATTGAGATAAATTGTATGGCTTTCCAAATACCGTTTCGATTCCTAACATCACTGAAGAGACATTAATTGTCGAAATCCGGATATGGTGTACACAAATCTTTGCACCTTTTGTTTGCGGTATACCATCTTTTCCGCAAGTTTATTGTTTTCTGTTTAGTACCTAATTTATAATTAAGATCCATTTATTATATCGGTGATCCGTTTATTTGGCAATCGCCAATGGCAGTCAGCAGGGTTTAAGAACATTTGTTGTTCGACCTGTTAGTCAAATGCGTTTTGTTAAAATATACTTTTTAACTTTTTTGGTCTTTTGGAAATGTTGTTTGTGCTGTATTTAGACCCCTCTAACAAGACATTTGTTTTGCATGCACACGTGTAAAAATTGCGGTTTTTATCCAACGCCATCATAGGTTTGAACGTTGTTTTCAATTTAGACTTGTTTTTATTTTTTCGTTTGGGATTGTATTATATTTGCCTTCGGGTTTAAATGATCCGTTCATCCTATTTTGACTCCTCAAAATTCAAGAGTCTATCCTAAATTGAGATAAATTGTATGGCTTTCCAAATACCGTTTCGATTCCTAACATCACTGAAGAGACATTAATTGTCGAAATCCGGATATGGTGTACACAAATCTTTGCACCTTTTGTTTGCGGTATACCATCTTTTCCGCAAGTTTATTGTTTTCTGTTTAGTATCAATTTATAATTAAGATCCATTTATTACATCGGTGATCCGTTTATTTGGCAATCGCCAATGGCAGTCAGCAGGGTTTATGAACATTTGTTGTTCGACCTGTTAGTCAAATGCGTTTTGTTAAAATATACTTTTTCACTTTTTTGGTCTTTTAGAAATGTTGTTTGTGCTGTATTTAGACCCCTCTAACAAGAAATTTGTTTTGCATGCACACGTATAAAAATTGCGGTTTTTATCCAACGCAATCATAGGTTTGAACGTTGTTTTCAATTTAGACTTGTATATATATATATATATATATATATATATATTATAATTGCCCAGATCAGTCTATATTTTATAAAAAGTTTGTTTTTCGGATGAACTGCTTGGTCTCGATCAAAACAGCCTGGCGTTTTAGATTTGAAAATTGAACTTTCATGAGCGGTGAAATTTCATATCACACTTGATGCAGTGGTACATGATGACTGTATTACTATTAGCTGATTTATACTTTCCCTGACCCTCTGGTCAATACCGCTTATGACGGCAATATCATTGATATTTTCTTTTGAATTTGATGTTGTGACGTCACGAAAAGAGTCTACAATGATATATATAATCGAAAGAACACATCTTTCGCAGATCATTAAAAAAGAATAATACAGTTGTTTGATTAACGAATTGTCTTGGCATCATACGAAAAACAAATTTCACCACCAAAAAGACATTTCTACACTCTCGACAATAACATTTTTTAAGACTCGTGTTTTAATTAAAAAAATTAACTGTCATTACTGGAGAAATTGCGTATCATACTCCTTTTCAACGTGTGATTCTTTCATCACAGTTCTTCATTTTTAAAATTTTAATTATGACGTGAAATTTTCTTGCTTTCTTTTCAATTTGCGTTTTTGATATCACAATAAATGGCAACCAATCCTCATATCGTCACTTAGATTAAAAGAACAGGTCTTTTCGCAGACTATTGAAAAAGAGAGATAAAGTAGGCATACAAATTGTCTAAAAATCATCAGAAAAACATATTCCTCCACCGAATCTTGTTCAATACCCGAAGAATATGGAGGATGTCATGAAAGAATTATTCTTAATCCAGACATAAAGTTTACAATAGATTTGATTATTGAACAAAAACCCTTCCAACAGGAAACCAAAGCGAAAAATATACTGTTATATCGGTGATAAACAAATCTTGTTTCCCACATCCAATAAATCAGTAATGTTATCGCTTTTTAAATTACAAAGCTTATTTATAAGAAGCTAAGCATTAGTAACCTAATAGAATATCCTTGTCTGCATGCAAATTTCCGATAATAAGGTATATTATTGTTATATTCGTCAAAACGATACATTTGTGTTCGGGAATCAGAGAGAATAATACAAGTCTGATCACACAATAAAAATAACGTCACGTCATTGATTGAATTCTTTAGACTCTTGGCTTGGGTCATCTATATACAGACTATTATGGGATAAGCCATAGTTGCTCAACCACCTGTTAACCTGTAGCAGCTGTGTAACTAAAAGTTAAAATAAACTGTAAAAATCTGTTTGAAAGGGCTTAACTCATAATATCATTTATAAGCATAAGAAATCAGTAATGAATATGTAGTGCGGCCGAAGAACGGTATTCTCTTTCAAATACATTCCACTGTGTCAAAGTTTTTCAGCTGTGTCGAACTACATTCAACTGTGTCAAATTCCGGACAACTGTGTCAAAGTATGGCCTTTTGTGTAAAAGTATGGTCTATTGTGTCAACGTATGGTCCACTGTGTCAAATTATGGTCCACCTTATCAACGTAAGGTCCACTGTGTCAACATGCAAACAACTTTGTCACAGTTGTCCTGTTAGCCAAATTTCAAACAACTGAACACAGTCCACAGTGGCAAAGTATGTTCAACTGTGTCATATAAATGTAAGTCTATGATGTTACTAGTAAAACTCAACGATCTTATGAAGATAAAGATTCTACTTTAATCATGTAACCAAATACATTTATTATAAACGAACTCATTCGATTCATTAGGAATTGATTTCCCTTCATGTCACCTTAGTTTGAGAAATGAATAGTTATAAATCTCTTCTTTGTCAAGTTTTTGAAGTGCTTACATGATCTGATATAATCGAAGGGATTTTCAATGTAAAAGAAAACTTACATATAACATATCGCAGACACGACTGATATTTACTGATTACTGAACCAATGACATATTTTAAACACAATTCATGTCTAATGCTTAATTTAACTTGACAAACTGTAGATTTGATTGTACGATTGATGAGGGTCCATATTATATTTTGTCTGGGTATAACGAATATATAACAATAAGCAAAACGACTAGAATAAAATGGGCAAACATTTAAGAATATAAAATATAGGTTTGATTGATTGATTGTTGGTGTTTAAGCCACTTTCATCACTATTGGCTCTATCGTGACTGTTTTTCTTATTGGTGGCGGAAGCCGGATTGCCCGGAGCGAACAAGCTACATTTTGCAGGAAAACTGAGAATCCTTTACAATCAAGATTGTAGACAAATGCACCTGCCAAATGCAGGGTTCGGGTTCATTACATCAGTGTTGAGAGGCCAATGATGAAGTAAATGAACTACTGAGACCACTCGGCCATCGAAGCCTCTGTAAAACTTAGAATGGTTTTCTTTTACAAATTGTGACTTGTGTACTGATAAGTCGTTGAGAGATCAACAGTTTATTGGTATACAGACCCCCGGAGAGGGTGAAAAACTGAAAGTACAAAATAACAATCATAAGCATAATATTAAGGCAACACTTATACAATAAATGTCAAATAGTAGTACATTCACAAAGAAAATGGTTATACAGTTCAATACAAGTAACTCTTGTACACTACACTTCGAAATACAACATAAATATATCAGAAAAAGATTGCACACACGTATCTAAATATGCAAGAAAATTGAAAGGTTGCATTTGTCATTGACTGTACTCTTCATACCACGCACGATATAAAATTTACACACGTTAAGACTGTGCGGGACTGTATTTCTAGAAAATTCGAGCGTGACCCTTGTCTACATCAATAAAACACAAAAATAAATCCTAACATGTGGGATTGACAAATAATGAATGGAATTTAAGGGAGAAATGCATACATAAAAAATACAAACAGTACTGTATATTCACAGCGGCAATATTTACTCATGTCGTGTGTAAATGAACACCAATAATCAAATATGAAGTTGCATAAAATGTATAATTAAACAATATGCACAACGATATAAAAAATGAGCACAAATATAAAAGGTTAACTTACTCTAGTGGTGGATAAAACTTCCAAGTAGAAAAACAACGTGTTTCAGTTTTGACAATAATCGAGGGATTGATGAGACTGGGGAATGAAATGATAAGAAAGGGACGACATGGTCAATTCGGCACTTAGTCAAAACAGTACACTCCTCCTCTGATTTCTTTATGAAATCACTACATTTTCAAAATTAAAAGATAATGTCATATGACAAATTAACATGTGTTTCCCTAACAATGTTATACTAATTGTTCGTGTATTAAATGTAATTGAATAAAACACAATGTCACTATTATAGTCAGTCAGCTTCAAGGAGAGTAACCAATTCGGTAATTGGTCTGGAATAAGTTGTGCGCTTTCCGTCTTTGACTATGGCGACTTCCACTTTACGAATTTTGCCATCCGAGCTTGGAAATACCCTGTCCACAAGTCCTACGGGCCATGAATTACGTGGCGCATCCTGATCTTTCATGAGAATTAAGTCACCAACTTGTAGATTACGACGGTCAGTTTGCCACTTTGTACGAATCTGAAGTTCATGAAGATATTCGGATTTCCATCTACGCCAAAACTCTTCTGCTAATCCTTGTGCGCATTTCCATTGAGCTTTCAACATATCCTTTGGACCGAATAAAGGAAACGGTTTCACGTCTGGTGAAGTTTTCATCGTAAGAAGTGACGACGGACTCAAAATACTGGGACACTCTGGATCAGTCGAAACTGGTAGTAACGGTCTATTGTTTATGATGGCCATAACTTCAGCCATGAGAGTAACAAGCACTTCGTGTGTAATTGTCCTACTTTTGTTTTCCAATAACAAGCCGTCGAGATTCCGACGAGAAACACCGATAAGTCTCTCCCATGAGCCGCCCATATGATGTGCATATGGTGGATTGAATTTCCAGGTAGTTCCGGATTTCAGTAAGAATTCCTTGATTGGTCCTTTTTCGACAAATTCAGGGTCAATATTGAGCTCTGATGTTGCTCCAATGAAATTAGTTCCTCGATCAGAACGAAATTGTATGATAGGACCTCTAACTGCAATTACGCGTCTCATAGCGTTGATGAAAGACGAGGTTGACATGTCTTCTATCACTTCGATATGCACAGCGCGTGTGGTCATGCATGTAAACAGTAACGCCCAACGTTTCTGGTTGGCTGAGCCTCCTCTAGTTTTACGAAATACGACGGACCATGGACCGAATGTGTCCACGCCGACATAAGAGAATGGTGGACATGGGCTAAGTCGATCTGTTGGGAGATCGGACATTTGTTGCCATTCAAGTTTTCCTCTGAGCTTCTTACAAATTATGCACTTGTTGATGAGGGTTGAAATAGAACGTTTTGCACTAATAATCCAATAGCCTCCGGCACGGATGGCCCCTTCCGTCAACTGTCGGCCTTGATGGTGTATACTTTCATGAAAATGATGAATAATAAGTGACGAAACATGGTGGTTCTTTGGAAGGATCACAGGATGGTGCGACAGGTCTAATGAATCATTTACAGGAGCGTGTTTGAGCCTTCCTCCTACTCGTACGAGTCCATCTGAACCTAGTATAGGAGACAGCTGAGCCAACTGGCTTTTTGATGTTATGCTTTTACCTTCTTGAAGCAACTTAATCTCGTCGGAAAAGGCATCCTGCTGAACTGAACGTAGTATTAAGTTTTCAGAGTCTCTTAGCAGATCGGGCGAAATAACTCCGTCTTGGTGCAGTTTCTTACGAATTACCGATTTTATAAAGGCAATGCTTCTGACGAGACGTGTCCATTGAGAAAACCTGTCGAATCTACTACATCCTAATGAAGTTTCATTAAATTCGATTTGGAGTTCTGTTTTCTTGCAGCTAACTGATGGACGAATTTCTTTGTCATTTTCTGGATCTACTAGTAAGTGATCGTGTTCATCCTGTTTGTCGTTAGTCACGAGCATGTCGGGGCCCTTTATCCAAAGACTCTGTGGAAGATCTATCGTGCTGATGGACCTAGTAGCCAAATCAGCTGGGTTTTCATTGGTAGACACATGAGACCACTGATTAGGTTGACATGAAGAACGAATTCGACTGACTCTGTTACCAACATATATGTAGAAGCGTCTTGTTTCGTTTGTCAGATATCCAAGTACTACACGACTGTCTGTATAATAATAAAAATCATCTGGGTTGATATCTAATTGATCTCGAATAATGTCGGAAAGCTCTGCTGCTAAGACTGCAGCACACAGTTCCAGACGGGGGATTGTGTGTCCGTGAGACGGGGCAACTTTGGCTTTCCCGAAAAGAAAGCTAATGTAAACAGTATTTGCACTATACAATTTAATATATGCAACAGCTGCGATTGCATCTTTAGAAGCGTCTGAGAATATGTGAACCTCCCGTTTAACACTATTGGCGAATGAAGGTCCATTGTACTTTCTAGATATACGCAAATTTTCAAGTTCGCTCAATGAATGTACTCACGATTCCCATTGCTGATTCAGTAATTCTGGAAGTGGATCATCCCAATCAATAGTAGATGAAGATGAAAGCATTTGACGCATGAGTAATTTGCCTCTAATGATAACTGGTGCAGCAAAGCCAATTGGGTCATACAGACTGTTGATTGTTGAAAGAACTCCGCGGCGTGTAAATGGCTTGATGTCGGAAGACACACTAAAGGTAAACTCGTCCAGTTCTGTGTCCCATGAGAGACCTAAGCTTCTCTGCATCGGGAGATCTGCCGATCCAAGGTCAAGGTCCTTGAGATTTTTGGCAAGGTCATCTGAATGAAATGCTTCTAGCACTAACCTGCTGTTAGATGCAACTTTATGCAATCTAAGTCTACCGTTTTCGTATAAAGTTTTCTTAGTTCTTTGAACAAGATCAATAACTCCCTCTGGAGTTGCACAAGAGGTAAGTCCATCATCTACGTAAAAGTCGTTGCTAACAAAGTCTTTCACATCAAGTTCAGCGCGTTGGACAGTTCGTCTCAGACCATACGTAGCCACTGCTGGGGACGGACTGTTTCCGAAGACGTGTACTAACATCTGATATTCTGTAAGTGGTTTTTCAAAATCGCTGTCCTTGTGCCACAGGAAGCGCAAGAAACGTCTATGTTCATCTATGACTCTGAAGTTATGAAACATTTGTTCGATATCAACGGTAACGGCGTAAGCCTCTTTCCTAAAACGGAGTAATATTCCAAGAAGGCTGTTATAAATGTCTGGACCTTTCAACAAGACGTCGTTCAAAGATAGTCCATGATGTTTTGCAGAAGAGTCAAAAACTACTCTTACACTCTCTGGTTTCCTCGGATGATACACTGCGAACATAGGCAAGTACCAGCACTCAGTACCTGGCGATAGTTTGGGTGCTATCTGGGCATGTTCTCGATCAAACAGTTTCTGCATAAAATCTAACACTTGTGTGCGCTTTACGGAGTTGCAACGTAAATTCATATCAAACGATTTAGCTCTACGCTCTGCAATTTGTTTGTTGTTTTCTAAAGAAGGTTTGTTGGGTTTAAAAGGTAGTGGAGCGATCCAGTGTCCATCATCTTGTTTGAAGAATCCCGATGACATTATATTCAAAAAGGTTTGATCCTCTATTGACACACCTTCCTTTTCGTCTAGTTTAGTCTTGTCGAAGATTGGGTCTAATTTAACTGACATCTCGCTATCACACGGAGACAATAAAGTAGGTCGTCCGTTGCCTAGGATTACAGTTTTGTTTACATTAACTACTTTTTGTCCATGAAATCTACCAAGACATACATTGCCTACAATAACCCATCCTAAAGGTAAACGCTGTGCATACGGTACTTCGTCAGCTCCTACACGGTGTTCAATAACATGGTGTGCTCTAATAAGGTCACGGCCTATCAACATCTGTATTTCAGACTGATTGTCAATGTCAGGAATACAACTTGCTATGTCCATCATGTGCGGATAACTTGAAGCTACAACAGATGAGGGTATTTCCTCCCGATTGTTTGGAATGTCATTACATTCGATTATTTCAGGTACGTTAAGACAGAATGATCCGTCAAGCGACGCTAACACGTATCCGGAAGCTCTTCGTCCACTAGTAACGAACCTTCCTGCACAAGAAGCAAGTACATATTCGGTTTCAGTGTCGTTTTCTCGGAAGAAGTTGAAGAAATCTGACGTTGCTAAAGTCCTGTTACTTTGGTCATCGATCACACAGTAAACAGTTTTGAAATGATCTGGTCTATCAGAGTGATATACTTTGGCGAGTACTATCTTAGCACATGATTTACTGGTATTGTGTATCGAGTCACATATTTTGGTGCATTTGCTGCTAATCTGTTCCTTAGAATTCTCCTCCTCGTGCTTTTTCTGGGGTTCGGCTGTAATATCTACATGTAAGGCTGACGGATGGTCACGAGAACAACACACACTGCATTTGACATCCTCTTTACACTTGTCACGGAAATGTCTCTTAGGTCCGCAACACTTGAAACACAAACCTTTCTGCTTAATTAAATCAAGTCTCTCTGACAATGGTTTAGCACGGAAACCACGGCACGTGTTAAGTGTATGATTAGTTCCATGGAGGGGACACACGTCCTCATTTTGCTTCTGAATAGGTGGTCTATTAACACTGTGTCCAATGTCGGTTTTAATGCTTGAAACTTGCGCAGGACTTCGAAAACGATTTTGTACTCTCGTTTGTCTAGATGTGGTCGGTTTGGTGTCTTGATTGTCATATAAAAATCCAGGGTCATTACGCACTTTAGCAATGTTTTGCAAGAATGGCACAAAGAAGGAGAATGGCGGATATGCTCCATGGTTTTTTGACTTATAACCATTGGCAGTAGTAGTCCATTTTTCTTGAATACTGTAAGGTAATCTGGTTACAAAACGATTCACACCTAGAGACGAATCAAAGTAAGCGAATGTGGTGGCAAACTTTTCATCTTTGCGAATAGACTCGATCTCAGCAGCTAAGTCCGCTAACTCGTAGAGTTCCTTTCGGTTATTGTTTGAAAGTTTCGGGAAGTTAACTATACGTGAGTGTAGTGACGACTCTATCATCTCTGGACTACCGAATCTAGCATCTAAGCGTTCCCATATAAGCCGCACTGCAGTAGCCGGATTATTGGCATTAGCACATCTAATGTTCTGAGCATGCTGTTTTGAGCTTGGTCCCAAAAACTTTATTAGAAGGTCCAACTGTTCCAAAGGATTTGTATCTAACTCGGTCATTATGTGTTGAAAACTAATTTTCCAAGATGAGTAATGTGAAGGCTGGTCATCAAATGATGTGAGCCTAGATGTAATCAAGTCTTTCTTCACCATAAACTTGGCCAATTCTTGTGCTTCGTTCCTCTGGGTCGGAACAAAAGGTCGTGCTGTTGGATTCAATGGTCCTAAAGAATGAACAGGAATGTTAACACTGTTTGCTTGAAAGTCATTTTCGGTCAAATGAGAAGCATGCTGTGAGCGCTGTTGCTCCACAAATTCTGCTGTACGTCGTTCTGTAATGTTATGTGTATCTGGTACTTTAGAACTACGGTACTTTCTTTCAGATATCCTGTCTACATCGGCATACTGAACTACCGGATTAGCAATTATTGGTGGTTCATAACTTTCACCATAGTCATTAGGATCATAATTCAAAGCCTTCTTAACGGCTTGCAATCCCGACTCAGCTTCGTCGACTTCTCGCTTCATAGAGAGGACGTTTCTCTCTGCTTTGAGTGTAGCTTCACGGTGCAACAGTTCTGCCTCCTCTTTGGCATATTTAAGTCGTGTCTTTGCGGTTTCCAGTTTCACAGTTTGTTTAAGAATCTCTGATTGAGCACTAAGTGACGAGTTTCTTGTTGACCCAGTATGACGGGAACTATGATGGGAGCTACGACTTTTAAGAGTTCGTTCACTATCTTGTTTGGATCTACTAGGTAGTAATTCACTAAGATGTTGTTTGACGACGGATATTTTGGCCTTTAACGCATAGAATGACACTTTAAATGATGCATGCTCGATTTCACTTTCTTTTGTCCTATATGATTTTAAGAAATCAAAATATGTGTTAGCTTCTTTTTCAAACTTTTCTGATAGTTTTGAAATTTCATCTCTGTACGTCGACGCTGTGGAGAGGTCCACCACTGGATTATCTTCTACGTCTAGTATAATAGCGTCGATATCTCTCTTACTAGTTCTAATAATGTATTGATGTCGTTCATTAGACTGTTGGAAAAGGTGATCTCCATCAGATGTAAGTGTTCTAGAAGTTCTTAACTCTCTTTCAGAAACGGATTCTGACTGTGACATGTTGAATCTATCTTGGGTTTATGTCTATAATGTAGATTTTTCACTGTACTGATAAGTCGTTGAGAGATCAACAGTTTATTGGTATACAGACCCCCGGAGAGGGTGAAAAACTGAAAGTACAAAATAACAATCATAAGCATAATATTAAGGCAACACTTATACAATAAATGTCAAATAGTAGTACATTCACAAAGAAAATGGTTATACAGTTCAATACAAGTAACTCTTGTACACTACACTTCGAAATACAACATAAATATATCAGAAAAAGATTGCACACACGTATCTAAATATGCAAGAAAATTGAAAGGTTGCATTTGTCATTGACTGTACTCTTCATACCACGCACGATATAAAATTTACACACGTTAAGACTGTGCGGGACTGTATTTCTAGAAAATTCGAGCGTGACCCTTGTCTACATCAATAAAACACAAAAATAAATCCTAACATGTGGGATTGACAAATAATGAATGGAATTTAAGGGAGAAATGCATACATAAAAAATACAAACAGTACTGTATATTCACAGCGGCAATATTTACTCATGTCGTGTGTAAATGAACACCAATAATCAAATATGAAGTTGCATAAAATGTATAATTAAACAATATGCACAACGATATAAAAAATGAGCACAAATATAAAAGGTTAACTTACTCTAGTGGTGGATAAAACTTCCAAGTAGAAAAACAACGTGTTTCAGTTTTGACAATAATCGAGGGATTGATGAGACTGGGGAATGAAATGATAAGAAAGGGACGACATGGTCAATTCGGCACTTAGTCAAAACAGTACAACTTGGATGGAGAGTTGTCTCATTGGCACTCATACCACATCTTCTTATATCTAATTAGAGGATTTAAAATATAAAAAATTGAAAAAAGTGGACCAAAAAATAAAGTATGGAGAAAAAAGAAAAAATATAAAGAAAAGAGAAAATAGTCTAAGCAATTACACCCCCATCTAAACCCTCATTCCTTTTTCTTCCTGATTATATGAAGTAAAATACTAACATCCTGTTATTAGAATTTTCTGTTTGCAGATTACAAATTCATGAACTTTGATATTAGCTTTAATGTTTTGTTAAAAATTTACATTTTCCCCTTCAATGATCCCGGGAAAACATTTAAGTAATTTGTTTTTATATGTCAGGCAACAACGAAGCATGGAGAACATTTGTATTAGTTAACTTTTATGTTTGGCTAGTAGACAGTTTGCAGTTTTAGAATTTCACCATTCTCATTAATTTTATATTTACAACATGGATAGAGGTTTTGCAATTCGCAATTTCCGAATATAATGCATTCTTTGTCATATTTTCAAAAGCGAACATCAACACATTGTGATTGGTTAAAAACTCGTTCTCAACAATAAGGCCAACAAATTATAGTTGTGTTTCCTGCCTCCTTATAACTGACATAAATGTTCATGCCTAACTTTACATACATTATGAGCGTTTTGGTTAAAAACCGTTTAATAACAGACATTTTGAGTTATTAAAGTACCATCAAAGTCCAGAACAGTTCCCTATATAGTCTAATCAAAAATCTTTTTACCTACCGACCTACCCATTTGTTTTATTTTGCCATTTTATAGCAAGAAAGAAGTATATATATTTTGTTTTATGCCTAATTGTAAATATGGGAGGTTTATAATATAGTAATTATAATGTAGTTTTTCACATGGCGAACCCCACTCTGATTAGTACTTAGGGAGCTATCATTTGATTTTTATGGGGGGGGGGGGGGGGGGGGGGGGGGGGGACTAGGATGAAAAATGTTGTCCTGCCTATTTATTTTTCCCTCTATTCGGTTCTGCCTTTTTATTTTTCACTCTATTCGGTCCTGCCCTTTTTTTTTTAGTTTATCCTGACTATTTTTTTACATAGATTGTCATCCTGCTTTTTTTTGCAAATAATCTCATCCTGCCTTTTTTATACTCAAAACTCCTGTCCTGCCTATTTGTTTCAAATTTCATCCTAGCCCCCCCCCCCCATAAAAATCAAATGGTAGCTCCCTTAGAATATCCTGTTGCATTAATTAGATGACATTTTCTGTCAGTTATGTAATTAAAACTTCCTTCATTTTTGTCTGTGGTGATTGTAGATACCATCTGACCTTTCTTTTAACATTCTTTGGAGATTAATGTTATCTTAATAAACGACAAGAAATTAATCGACGCTAACAATATTTTCCTTGTAATCAATATAAGAAAACAGTATAACAAAAACACAGAACTCTAAGGTAAATTCAATGATGGGAAATCCATAAAAACTGACAAAAACAAACGTTATCAACTAACGGAACGAGGAGTAACCAACTGTGATATTCCTACTGTGGAACATGCATTTACCGAAGAAAATTGTGAGTTAAATTGGTTTTATAGCTAGCTATACCTTCCACTAGTATGACAGTTGTTTATAGATGCGTTATATTGACAAAATTTGATGGGAAACCCAAACAGACATTTTGAGTAATATGACAATAATGATCAATAATAGGGATCCAGCAGCAAACGCTGTATTAACATACATAACATATTTACAAAACAACTGACTACAAACTTCCAACAAACATACAAGTTAATGTAACAAAGACGGAAACTAAAAAGTTGAAGTTGATAATGAATTTGACAAACACGCCAACAAAAATGTTTTTGTTGTTGATGGTAAATTGACAAAGACGTCTATAAAACGTTTTTGTAGTTCGTAGTACATACCATATATAGTATACACTTTCTCGATAAAGTACAAATTAAGTAAAATATAAATAAAAGGTAAGCAAAATGGAAACAGCATTGTAAAAACCTCTTGCTCACCTCAGGACCCACTTGTACCAAAAATTAATAGATAAAGTTCATAAACCGAAAAATAAAAATAAGGCCCAGTATAAAATGGTATCAAATCTTTGATGAAGATTTCAATGAAAATAAAAATGCAGTCTGTGCCGATATTGTTACTGGTCTTTCATCATGAACATACATTTTTGTATCTAAAAATTAGAGTAGAGCATCTCCAAAGAGTAACAAAATGTCATCTTGACCGATATTGCATTCTATGCTGTCTCCTTAAAGTCTGGTACATTCTAGAGAGGTTCCGAGTCAAACTATATTTTCCGACAAGCAACAATAGAAGAGACAAGTAATAGCTTTTCTAAAAAGCTTGCCGTATTTTAGCTGCTTATACATGTATGGAGATCGGTGGTTTGTGGGTATAGGGGTTTTTATTGGAATCTTGCACGCATTAGAATATATAGTGTCTTTTTTCTCCTGGTTTTTGATTTTAGATGTAGTATTGGTGAATCAGGGTTATCATTGAAGGAGGCTTGATAGTCACATATAATAATATATATATATGGTTTGTAATAGCTAAAGTAACGATACAAACACTTTTTTGTTTGTTTTGTGGAATATGATTGTTTACTCTTTATGACAATGCAAGTAGTTTTAACATGCATACTGTGTCTTGACAGTTATGTAATAGTTAGCAAGGTTATAATCAAGTTGATAAGAAAAATGTATTATTTACTTTTGAGGATTACTGCTAGACAAAATGGACTACCAGTGGCAGATCTAGAAATTTTCATAAGAGGGGGCCAGCTCCAGTCATGCTTCAGTGATTCACTATATGTATATGATCAACCAAAGTTTTCCCATGAAAAGGGGGGGGGGGTCCCCAGAAAAACTCCCTAAATCCGCCTCTGACTACTATAGTTGGCCGTTCGAATATGAGAATATTACATCTTATATGTATAGAAGACAGTGGTCTCTTTAGCCCAAATTAGAAGGGCGCAGCAGCCTGGGTGCCTTCAATTGCGCCCCTCCCTGACGCCAGATGTAGTATATCTGTAAGAAGATGTTTTGTGGTAATGGATTTGGAATGAAATATTAATTGCAAATAATTTTCTAGAACATGTTGTCAGCTGGCTTCTTATATTTTTTATTATTTTGTTGCGGTTTGTAATCTTGACATTTTTTTTGTAAGTTCTATAGATGAGAGCTTCATATTGGTATTATCATTTAGTGCTTTATATTTGGTTGCATGTGTAAGCATATGCTTTTGTTAGTTGGAATATTTATATTTTCATTTCTGATGGCAACAAGTTCATGTAATACATATAGTCAGGATTATTAGTAAGCGATAGTTGTTTTGTTTGTTTATGTTTATTGTCATGATTGATTGATATGGACTATATAACTTGCTGTTTGGTGTGAACCAAGGCTTCATGTTGAAGACCGTACTTCAACCTATAATGGTTTACTTTTACAAATTGTGACTTGGATGGAGAGTTGTCTTTGGTACTGATATGACATTCTGTTATATCTATCGACAAGATTGAGAACACATTTTTTTTGTAATAAAACATATTTAATTCTATGATATCATATTTAACAATTTATCGGTAATTTGTGCATTTTTCCTTTGATGTGTACTCTCTGATAATGTCAGTATCAGTTGACTGGTCGTGATATATAAATTATTGGGTCAGTTCGCAATTGACATGCTCAGGTGCGCTGTGTCAGGATCTTCTTTCCCCTTTCATTCACAAAATCATGCATGATTTTTTCTTTTGCAGAATCGCAAGAGTGTTTTGGTGAATGAAACACTTCTCATATTGTTTGAAAGTTTCAGTAAAGTTAGTTTTGCCTTTTTGACAGATTGTGTGAAAATTCGAACAGAATATGAATAAAAAACCCAATAAACTTTAAAAAAATGCACCATTATTAATAGCTAACCTTACTTATTCACAATGATGTACAAAATGTATAAATATATCATCCATGCTATTCCGATCTGAGTTTTTATTCATACATAGTCTGGTGCTGTTCCAAGTAGTCTTCTTTTTCTGTTTCTTGAGAAGAATTTGTTTTACCTGTTCAGTCACTTTAAAGTGTTACAAAATATTTAGACGCAACACACAATAGTGACCAAAAAGGTACTGCTATCATATGAGAGGAGATAGAAAAAAAAATGAAATGTACACATTATCAACATTTTTGTGGGACCATCAAGATGTGGTTTCATTGACTTTTTTGTCAATATATAGACAGATATTCATAGACCAACAAATTCAAAAGTAGATGAAGGATGAATCATAGAAAGAAGGGGTACCTAGGGGCCCGAAACTTGACAAGGTTTGGTTTGGAACAAGTAATATGTCTGCATTAACATTAAATGTAGGTTTTAAAAGGGGGACCCAGATCGCCTTTCCCTAAATCCTTTTCTGAAATTAAAGGTAACCGCATATTTCTGGGCGCAGTTGAAAAATAAAAGAACATGACTTTGAAAAAGCAAGAATATTAAGCTAAAAGAAATAGACCAAATTTGGATGACATCTATTAAAATGTTTGAAATAATTATGAAGTTGACAAAAAATGTACTTGTTCAGATAATATACAGTCAGCCTACAGACTTGTTGCTTCCTGAAATGTCTGCTTACACAGTGCTTTCCTAAAATGATTTGTAATGTGATCGTTTTCATGATGAATGATGAGCAAACATAGATTATGCCGTTGGTTTTCTTGTTTGAATTGTTTTACATTGTTATTTCGGGGCCTTTTATAGCTGACTATGCAGTATGGGCTTTGCTCATTATTGAAGGCCATAAGGTGACCTATAGTTGTTTATTTCTGTGTCATTTTGGTCTTTTTGGAGAGTTGTCTCATTGGCAATCATACCACATCTTCTTTTTTTATATTATAATGACAAGATAAATTTTATGTTACCCACCCAACTAAGTAAAATATATAACTTCTCGTTGAACTTCTAAAACAACAATAAATCTGCTGATTCATATCGTATCATTCAATACTGTCAGATGCTATGTGAAAAATAAAGAAATTTACCTTAATGTATGCTTCCATTATATTCGGCATTGTTATTCAGTTTTGTCCAAAGCAGAACTTATGAAAGGCATGCAATGATTTATTTTCAATAGATGCATTTGAAAAAATTATTTTCGGCACTAGTAAAGCGACGTCTATGTTCATGATGTCATGTGATCATCTATATATATAAGAATATTTCATTAGAGTTGATTTATTAAAGATTGCTTTGAATACTACTTATTGCTATTTGTCTGCAATTACTGGCCATCACAATTGCAAAGGTTCACGTAAAATTTTGACGTCATAATACAAAATATCTGATGCCACAATTGAAAAGTGATTGTAGTATGATGTCAATGGTTGATGCGGGACAGATTCTCATGTCAGCTGGGACAGAATTCCGGTAGGATGTAATTAGTAATCAGTAATTAACTCAACCTTGAAACCAAAAATTTGAATACTCCAAAGAGGTGCAAAATGATATGTATGACCATGGTGAAGATTTAACGAGATTTTAAGGTAACTAGTGAGCACTAATGTAATATTGTATTACAAATTTCAAATCAACAGTCTTATATGTTTGCTCTTTTTTTAGATATACTTGCGAGAGCATACATGTACCATGTTATACCCATTTGAGGGTCTGGATTCAGTTTACAGAAAAGAGAATAATGGGCAATTAGAGCAGAATAAATGCCAAAAAAGAAGGAATAGAGGAAAAATAGTCATAAAAAATACAGAATATTTGGATTATAAATTATAAGGAATAAAAAAAAAAAATGGGCAAAATGAATAAAGAATAGTGAAAAATGGCTTAAAAAATAGTATAAATAAATGAAGGACCCCATCCAGACCCTCTTATATGAGAGCCGTTGTTTATTTAGAGGTAGATTCTGGGGAAGTATCTTGCTGATTCTTGTATTGGCTTCATATTTATAAGTTCGAAAATTACACCACTAAACACCGACCAAAGTATTATATTTTTTTTACGAAAAACGCTTTGAATAGCGTCACGTCTACATTTACATATTTTTTGGTTAAAATCTAGATTTAA
Organism: Mytilus californianus; assembly: GCF_021869535.1. NCBI lineage: Eukaryota > Metazoa > Mollusca > Bivalvia > Mytilida > Mytilidae > Mytilus > Mytilus californianus. The sequence continues at coordinate 7,242,854 of NW_026262604.1, forward strand.
ACATGTTAAACATGTTAAATACCAGACGTTAGATGTACGTATTAATTAGTAACACATGAAGATGATTGATATAAGCTTAAATAAATTAACAGAATCTTCTTCATATAACGTTTGATGTTATGTGTTATGTTTATTTGAGGTATACATATAAAACCATTGAAGTTACCACCCTTTAATCTGTTCATTTCTAAAAACTTTCAAATTAATTCAAAGTAAATTAAACTGAAGAATTCTAAAGTTCACTTTTATGAATTGTTTGTTCTCTAGAATGTTTTAAAACCTGACTGTCTTGTTTTGGTTTGTTTCGCAGCACGAACGTCATGAATTTGCCTATTAGAATCGACATAATTCTGAATTAAAATTTATATCATGCTGTATGCTCATTTAAACAAGGGTACATGTAGGTATTATATTGAAAAAAATCAACACTTTGATTACACTCGGGGTAAAGATATTGACAAACATATAACCTTGCCATATTAAAATGAGCGTATAGCATGTCATGAAAGACTTATTTCTTAATCCAGACTAAAGGTTTTCAATAACTTTAACTATCAAAGAAACAAAAACATAGACGACAAGAAACTAAACCGAAAAATGTATTATTATATCGGTGAAAACAAATCATGTTTGCCACATCCAATAAATCAGTAATGTTATACCTTTTTTGAATTACGAATTACAAAGCTTATTTCTTAAAAGTTAAGCATTAGTAACCTAATATAATATCCTTGTCTGCATGCAAGCTTACGATAATAAGGTATATATTATTGTAATTTGAGTCAAAATGATACATTTGTGATTGGGAATCAGAGAGAATAGCATAAGTCTTCTTGCAAATAAGATCACGCCATTGATTAAATTCCCATTCTTTAGAACGGTTGTAACCAATCACATCGTTTTTGGTGTACGCTTTTTTAAAATATTACCCAGAATGCATCATATTCTAAAACTTTGAATAATGAAAATGTAAAGAAAAGAGATTGATAATAAGACAATTATCAACAAAAAATCCAAAGGACAAGTATGTTATCAACTTCAGCTTTTATTACGGTTTCCAAATATGAAAATATCTTATATTATCTTGTAAGCTATAAAAGTCCCGTGTTACACAACATGAAACAATTAATCCGTAAAAACAAATTAACAATAATGACAAACGGCAATCATCGACAACAACTGCATTAAAGGCTCTTGGCTTTAGAAATGCATAAAGAAATTTTGTTGGATAAGCTATATTTGTGAGCGCTCAACCACTCCTTCACATGTAGCAGTGGTGTAACTGATAATCATTAAACAAACTGTAAAAATATGTTTAATAGGACTTAAGGATGTTCGCTCCACTGTTTTGAAATAACAAGCTTTTTAAAAAGACTGTTCTAAATGGATTGTATATAAATAAAGTAACTTAAAAGCAGAAACAAATTTAAAAATACGTGTCCCTTTTTTCATTTTTAGATATAATCAATCGAAAATTGACTGGGAAATGATTCTCTCTAGATTATGCATAAATTTAACATTTGCACCTTTTTTAAAAAAAAACTATGAAAAATAATAAGGATTTTATAAGACTTCCTAAAATAGGTTTTAAACTATGTGTAATGAAATTATGAAGAAACAAAAGTAGGCTTAGCGGGCAAATGTTTTATAAGCACTACATTGATTAAACTAAAGGATTCCGAATACCTGACAAAAATAAAATACAAGAGTAGCGAACACCCTGAACTCATCAGATCATTTTTAAACATAAAAACTAGGTAAGAAATATGCAGTGCAGTCGAAGTTCTGTGATTGTATAGTATACTTAGTCTCATACAGAACAGTCCATTGTGCCAAAAAAAGAATGGCCTACTATGTCAATTATATAATAATCAACTGCGGTTTCTTGTATAAAATTTAGTATGGACTACTGTGTCAGGCCGAAGACAGTCCCGTTGTCAGCAAAGTATAGTCCAGTACTGTGTTAAAGTACATTCAGTTGTGTCAAAGTACGGGTCAGTATGTAAAATTCCGGACAATTTTTAAAAGTATGGTCTATTGTGTCAAAGTATGGTCCACTGTATCAAAGATCACCGTGTCAAAGTAGGGTACAGTGTGTCATCATACAGTCCACTTTGTCTAAATACGGTTCACTGTGTCAAAGGATGGTCCACTGTTTCAAAATACGAACCCATGTGTCAAAGTACAGTCCAGACAAGTGTGTCAACATTTGGTAAATTTTGTCAAAATATGATCCAATGTGTCAAAGTAAGGACTACTGTGTAACAGCAGGGCTTACTGGGTGAAAGTATGGTCAACTGTGTCATAGTGTGTTCTCCTATTTCAAAGTATGGACCACCGTGTCGAAGCCGGGTCTACTATTTCGTTCCGTTGTATCGAAGTGCTGTTCGCTGTGTCAGAACACAGTGTACTGTGTCTAAGTAAGGTCCACTGTGTTACAATACAGTACTCTATGGCAATGTAAAGTCCTCTATGTCAAAAATCAATCCTCTGTGTTTTTCGAGTACAGTTCACTGTGGCAAAGTATGGTTCCCTGTGTCAAATTAAGGTCCACTGTCTCACCATAAGTTCTACTGCGTTAACATGGTTAACGTATTGACCTCTGATTCGAAGTACAATCTAGAGTCCACTGACTTTAAGTACTGACCACTGTATCAAGATACGGACCATTGTGTGTCTAAATAAGGTGCCTAGTGTCATAGTAAGTTCCACTCTGTTAAGGATACTATGGTCTAATACGTAAATCATGGTCCAATGTGTCAATACATGCTAGTCTGCGCTGTCACGACTTAGGTCGATTGTCATATTAAGATTATTTATTCTTTTTTTATCATAGTACCAAATACCTTTTAATTTTCAAATAAAACTCATTCAACCAGAATTGATTTCCCTTCAGTAGTGACATGTCACCTTATTATGAGAAATTGATAGTTATTTAAAATCAAAAGATGTCAACGAAAAAGCAATACAATCGTTACTGTGTCATATTACACAGACTCATGAAAGAGATATCTACACATAAAAAAAAACATTTTGTCAGAGGAACACATAGAAAAAAGTATACGAAAAGCATGGTCAATACCGAGGCAAACCACAAGAGTACTTATAATTCATCAAATACGTCATGCTCAAGCTAGACTTTTAACACCGGAAGTGATAGAGAAAGCAAATGATTATCCTGCTTAAAATTTTTCACATTTCTTAAACTTATGGTCAATGTATTGAAGCCTGAGATGTATAGGCATTACATGCGTGTAAGAGTTATTCTTAATATGTAGTTCAGGTCTCTAACCTGAAAGGCATTCTAATTTGTCTTGAGTTAAAATCCTGCTCTTTTTAGTAGTACTTGTATTCAATCTGTGGTAAAAAGTCCAGATTTATGTTTGGTTCAAATATTAAGCCTGTGGTCAAAGTTCAGCTTCATGTGTGGTACATGCACTATAACTTTTGGTAAAAAAAAATATTTGTCGAAGTATGGTCTACTGTGTTAAAGTATGGTCCACTGTTCCAAAGTAGGGTCAACTGTGTCAAAGTAAGGCAATAAGTCTGTGGTAAAAGTTAAAATTTATTTGTGGCTCCGGTAGTAAGACTGTTGCAAAACGTCATACGGCCCGTGAGGTTCAGGTATGAAACCTGTGGCAACAGTGCTGCTTCATGTGTGATACAGATATTAAACCAGTGGTAAAAATCTGATAAATAAAACTGCGTGATCAGTTGAAGACTGCGAGACAGACAAAGTTAATCAATATGTAACAAAGATAAAACGTTCAATCTGAAAACAACAACGCTAGTCAGTTATCTGTCCAATTTGAGTCATTCAGTATGTTCTTGTAGGAAATGAGAGGCGATAGATGGATCGTAATTCTGTAATTTGAAAAGATCATCATCATACGTTTTCAATGATGAATTTTAAATTATGACAAACTACAAACCTAGCTTCCTCATGCCTGTAATTCAGTAATTGTTTGTTGCTGTATACCATATTTGTTTTTCGTTTATTGTTTGGTACATAAATCAGGTAGTTAATTTTCTCTTTTGAATTGTTTAACATTTTTACATTTCGGGGCCTTTTATAGCAAGCTTTGAGGTATGGTTTTGTTTAATGTTGAAGACCGTACGGTGACATATAGTTGCTAACTTCTACGTTATCTCGTCTCTTGTGGAGAGTTATCTCGTTGGCAATTATGTTTATAAGCTGACCTTTATTGACAGTAAAATGACTTTTAACTATTTGTTTTTATTTCTTTTGGGAAAAATTAGCACATCACATTTGCACGCATTTGGGGATTAAATTTGTTTACGATTGCGCACAGTTTTCAATTACATTTGTGCGCATTCATTTTCTGGTAACACATGTAAATATAAAGATAATTCATAACAATATATGTCGATAGTTATTAATTTTAACATATTTATAATTTTGAATTATACATTTTTAATATTGAATTAAAAAAATATATTAAGTGATCGAGAAACTCGTAATTGTTTGATCTTGCAACAGTTGGCCCGGAATCTTCAATGCTCACTACTATAAGCAACTTTATTCAGCACATAAAATTGAGAATGGAAATGGGGAATGTGTCAAAGAGACAACAACCCGACCATAGAACAGACAACAGCAGAAGGTCACCAACAGGTCTTCAATGCAGCGAGAAATTCCCGCACCCGGAGGCGTCCTTAAGCTGGCCCCTAAACAAATATATATACTAGTTCAGTGATAATGAACGCCATACTTAACTCCAAATTGTACACAAGAAACTAAAATTAAAAATAATACAAGACTGACAAAGGCTAGAGGCTCCTGACTTGGGACAGGCGCAAAAATGTGGCGGGGTTAAACATGTTTATGAGATCTCAACCCTCCCCCTATAACTCTAGCCAATGTAGAAAGGTAAACGCATAACAATACGCACATTAAAATTCAGTTCAAGAGAAGTCCGAGTCTGATGTCAGAAGATGTAACCAAAGAAAATAAACAAAATGACAATAATACATAAATAACAACAGACTACTAGCAGTTAACTGACATGCCAGCTCCAGACTTCAATTAAACTGATTGAAAGATTATGTCTTCATCATATGAATATCAGGCACAATCCTTCCCGTTAGGGGTTTAGTATCATACCATCATAACATATATGAGAAGAACATAACCCGTGTCATGCCAACAACTGGTTTTTAAATAAATGTGTTTAGTGCCGATGCAAAGACCCTATAAGTGAATCAATATTAACGCCAAAATATGCAATCTTTAATGACCTGACAACAGTATCGTAACTATATCCCTTCTTAATAAGTCTATTTAAAGGTTTTGTTAGCTTCAGAGGTGAATACTGACATTTTTGTGCTTTATAAAGAATATTTCCATAAAAAATTGGATGTGAAATACCTGAACGTATAAGAAGTCTGCATGTTGAGCTATATTTACGAATGATGTCCTTATACCGATGATAAAATTTAGTAAATGTTTTGACTAGTTTGTGATATCGAAAACCCTGGTGTAATAATTTTTCAGTAATACATAAATTTCCCTCGTTAAAATCTAAAACATTGTTACATACACGAGCGAATCGTACAAGTTGAGATATATAAACACCGTAAGATGGTGACAAGGGAACGTCACCATCTAAAAATGGATAATTAACGATAGGAAATGAAAAATCATCTCTTTTATCATATATTTTAGTATTAAGCTTTCCGTTAATGATATAGATATCAAGATCGAGGAAAGGGCAGTGGTCATTGTTAGTATTAGCTTTATTTAAAGTAAGTTCAACAGGATAAATTTCTTTAGTATACACACTGAAGTCGTCATTATTGAGAGCCAAAATATCATCCAAATATCTAAAAGTATTATTAAATTTGTGTATCAGATGTTGTTTCGATGGGTCTTTGCTGATTTTTGTCATAAATTGTAACTCATAGCAATACAAAAAAAGGTCCGCAATAAGTGGTGCACAGTTAGTCCCCATTGGAATTCCGATAACCTGACGATATACGGAATCTCCAAAGCGAACAAAAATGTTATCTAGTAAAAATTCAAGGGCATATATAGTATCAAAGCATGTCCAATTGACAAAGTTTTTTTGTTTATTGCTACTAAAAAATCCATGTATTGCTGTGTTTCTGGACACTATTTTTTTTTAATTTTAAACCAAAACAAACATCAAAAGCTAAGATGGATTTATTCACCAGCAGTTGTACGTACATAACCTTGAGAAAGTGAAAACAAAGTATATGATGGAGCAATTCTGAAAATGGAGAAGTTACACCACTGGGCTTCAAATATTCAGCACGTACCGACATATAAAATCGGTACTTTAACTCTTCCGATTTGCTATGTTTTACATGTTTATCTGTATATATTTGAAGAACTTAAGTTTTTGTGCATAATAAAACTGACTTATCTTGCTGTAAACCCCACGTTCACCTCCTCGTTTCTGGGGAAGGGACTTAGGCTACGTATGATTTACCTGTGTTTACCTAACCCTGCCTGTGTTTACCTGTAAAATGAATGCATGCAAATGTAAGCAAAAGCTGCACGCAAACGTAATAATTTTTATGCGCAAATGTCATGGTAATGCGCGAAAATGTAACGTACCGGGATTTTCAAATATTTTGTTTTGGACGTCCCATTTAGAGTAAGAGGTAATTCCAGGAATGTCATTTCTTTTTTTTTTCACAGGATAAACAACTATTTTCCAATGTTAGCAGAAACATTCAATTTTATTCGAATAACATTCATGTAACAATAAAAGATTTGAAATCAATATTGTATTATATCTAAAAAATAAATATACTTTAATCACGAAACTCAAAATCAACCAACTTATTTCAAAAACAATGTTATGACTATACATTCGACATCTTTTTACATTGCAGTTTGGAGCTTTCTTAAGAAATGTATAGTGCAGCAACAGGTTATACAGTAAAGAATACGAAAGAATAAATTTCAAATTTAATAGATACTTGGTGTTGAAGAAATTCTGAAAAAAACTGGCCTTTTGAAGCTGTGAATTCTAAGTACAAAACCCGAGGATCCTTGTAAGAGAAGCGTAGACACAGGATATGTATTTTGATCTAATTGATTTTCAGAGTAAATTAAATATTTACATATAACATTTTGCAGACACGACTGATATTAACCATTGACATATTGCAAACACGATTGGTGTCTAATGATAACTTTAACTTGACATATTGTATATACGATTATCGAGGGTCCAGATGATATTTTGTTGGGGTATACCGAATATATAACAATTAGCAAACAAGACTAGAGTAAAATGGGCAAACATTTAAGAACATAAAATATGGTTTTGATTGATTGATTGTTGGTGTTTAACGCCACTTTCATTACTATTGGCTATATCATGGAGGTTTTACTTTATTATTACATTTATTGGTGTCGGAAGCCGGAATGCCCGGAGCGAACAAGCAACATTTTGCAGGAAAACTGAGAATCCTTTACAATCAAGATTGTAGACAAATGCACCTGCCATATGCGGGGTTCGGTCTCATTAAATCAGTGTTGAAATACTAGTGATATAGTAAATGAACAACTAAGACTACTGGACCATCGACGCCTTTGTAAAACTTTGAGGTTTTGCAATATAAACATTTGAAAAAGCGGACGAAAAATAAAGTATAGACATAAAGGAAAAAATATAAAGTATAGAGAAAATGGTATAAAAAGTACTCCCCCATCTAAACCCTCATTACTTTTTCTTCCTGATTAGTTGCAGCAAAATACTAACATCCTGTCATTACAATTTTTATCGCAGATTACAACTTCATGAACTTTGATATTTGTTTTAATGTTTTGTTATATTGACATTTTCCTGTCAATGGTCACGAGAAAACTTCAAAGTTATCTTTTTTAGACGTCAGGCAACAACAAATCATGGAAATATTGTATTAATAAACCTTTATGTTTCATGGAAAGTAGTTTGAAATATCATAATGTAACAAAGTGTTGCTAATATTTTGAAGAGCACCATTTTGATTATTTAAAAACGTCCTTAGCAATGGACATTTTACTAATGACGTGACGGTTTATTTTCATTGTGGGTTACGAACATAGCAATTACCTATAGTACCCAGCAATGGACATTTTACTAATGACGTGACGGTTTTTTTCATTGTGGGTTACGAACATAGCAATTACCCATAGTACCCAGCAATGGACATTTTACTAATGACGTGACGGTTTTTTTCATTGTGGGTTACGACCATAGCAATTACCCATAGTACCCAGCAATGGACGTTTTACTAATGACGTGACGGTTTATTTTCATTGTGGGGTACGACCATAGCAATTACCCATAGTACCCAGCAATGGACATTTTACTAATGACGTGACGGTTTATTTTCATTGTGGGGTACGACCATAGCAATTACCCATAGTACCAAGCAATGGACATTTTACTAATGACGTGACGGTTTATTTCATTGTGGGTTACGAACATAGCAATTACCTATAGTACCCAGCAATGGACATTTTACTAATGACGTGACGGTTTTTTTCATTGTGGGTTACGAACATAGCAATTACCCATAGTACCCAGCAATGGACATTTTACTAATGACGTGACGGTTTTTTTCATTGTGGGTTACGACCATAGCAATTACCCATAGTACCCAGCAATGGACGTTTTACTAATGACGTGACGGTTTATTTTCATTGTGGGGTACGACCATAGCAATTACCCATAGTACCCAGCAATGGACATTTTACTAATGACGTGACGGTTTATTTTCATTGTGGGGTACGACCATAGCAATTACCCATAGTACCCAGCAATGGACATTTTACTAATGACGTGACGGTTTATTTTCATTGTGGGGTACGACCATAGCAATTACCCATAGTACCCAGCAATGGACATTTTACTAATGACGTGACGGTTTATTTTCATTGTGGGGTACGACCATAGCAATTACCCATAGTACCCAGCAATGGACATTTTACTAATGACGTGACGGTTTATTTTCATTGTGGGGTACGACCATAGCAATTACCCATAGTACCCAGCAATGGACATTTTACTAATGACGTGACGGTTTATTTTCATTGTGGGGTACGACGATAGCAATTACCCATAGTACCCAGCAATGGACATTTTACTAATGACGTGACGGTTTATTTTCATTGTGGGGTACGACCATAGCAATTACCCACAGTCCTTTAGATACTACAAGTGCGACTTCCTGTACAGCCTAACATTATAATATATTTTATGGGCATTTTGGTAAAACACTCTTATAGTTCAGACATTTTGGGTTCAAGACCGTTATAGTCCAGAACATTTTCCTAGCCTACTAGTAGAAATATTTACAAATAAAATCGAGCGTAAGCAAGATGTTGAATGTTTTCTAATATAATGTACCAATGTTTTATAGAACATTGAGCATGACATGAATTTTTAGTTCAGAATTATTTTGATTCTTATTGGAAAATTCAGAACTTTTTGCTGCGAAACGAAATTCTAATTACTCCTCTTATTTGTATTGATGACTGCTACTGACGCTTATAAAGCAACTGTAAACTATCATATTTAAAAAAAAAAAAGACCAAATGATAAATATGTTTGCATCTACGTCATTTGATCTTTAGTGGAAAGTTGTCCTGTTGGTAGTCATATCACTTCTTCATATTTCTAATATGATCCTAACAAGATAAACAATCAAAAGGCAGATTATGTAAAATAAGTTACAAAATAAGCTACTTTGAACAAATTTGGTGATGTGGTTATCGCGTATCGCATCAACACAATAACATATATAAAAAAATTCTTTTAGAGTACAGAAACACGAATTAATGTTTAATTGAGAATTTATATTGACGTCAACATAGCAAACTGAGAAAAAAGCAAGTAAATTTGACGTTATAATTGAAATATTTAAAATGAAGAACTGAGATCAAAAGAATTACACGTTGAGTATGAAAAATACGTGATACGAAATTTCTCTACTACAGACATATGCATTTTACATTTTTACGAGAATTAACATTTAAATGCCGAGACTGAAGAAATACCTTATTACAGGAGTTTCGGTGGTAGGATGTGTTTCTCGTAAGATGTTAAGACAATTTGTAGACTTTTTCTTTCTTTTAACATGATCTGCAAGAGATGTGTTCTTTTTTTTCATCAGACACGTGTTTTCGTGAAAACTTATTTAAATATAAAAACCAAATCGTGGGGGAAAGTATAATCAGGTCAGAAATATAGAATCTATCACTACATCGAGTGTGATACGAAATTCTGCACTCATGTTAGTTTAGTTTTGCAATTGAAAACGCGATGATGCTTTCATTGAGACCAAGCAAATCATGTGCATGATCTGAGAGGATAAAACATATTGTTTAGACATAGATAGATCTCGTCTATTATGATATATCGACTCGGATCCGTGAACTTAGGTGAACATCAGTTGTTCAAAGTAGCTATTTAACATAATTTTAAGATAATCGAAACTTTCCATTTTCACACTGATCGACTCATATCTTCTGCAATTTTTTTTTATCGCTTGTAAATGAAAGATGTTGGCAGAGAATTTGCGGTAAATACCGAAATGGGATCTGGGATTCAACTTTACAGCTATTTCAGGTGATCAGTTGTACCCGAATTTTTGACATTATTACCAATGTTACCTATGATGTCTGTTTGTTTTGCTCATCACACATTGTTGTCAATATAATGGACTTCTATGCGACTTTCATACAAGTGAGAGGTTAAGCTAGCTATAAAACCACGTTTTTTCCACCATTTTCGGTAATGCCTTTACCAAGTCAGGAATATGACAGTTGTTTTCTATTCGTTTGATGTGTTTGAACTTTTAATTTTGCCATTTGATAAGGGATTTTCCGTTTTGAATTTTCCTTGGAGTATTTTTGTTATTTTACTTTTGACTGTTTTCTGCATTCATTGATAATTCCAAACGACAAAGTTCCTAACCAGTGGTGGTCTCAATGCATTGCACGTAGTGTATATTAGTTGACAGGTTGTATCCGGGATCTAAGGTTCAAACTTGTAATATTTTTTGTACATTACATTGTATTTGTATACTATATAAATCCTCATGCAAAGCTCTGATTCCTTGTCCGGATTTCGCTTTAAGTTATGTCCTTTTTGGTTGGATCAGCTCTTCAACGTTCATATTAGGTTTTGAATATTACAAATATTATGACCTCGAACATTACTGAAAAGACATAAAATTGTCAAAATGCGCATCTGAGGCAGTAAAATTGGTACCGTTTATGTTAGCATATACATTTCAGGCCTTACGTACACTCCCGCTTGACAGTTTGTCAGAATATTAATGACCATTGTTTTATTCGTGTCATGGGACAATACATTTTCAATTGTCAGGGGAAAAATTAAGACCACATTTCGAACTTTAATAGGAAGCAAAATCATTGAATCCATTACAGAATAAGAAAATAAATATAAAAAAGAAGATGTGGTATGATTGCCAATGAGACAACTCGCCACAAGAGACCAAATGACACAGAAATTAACAACTAAAGGTCACCGTAGGGCCTTCAACAATGAGCAAAGCCAATACCGCACAGTCAGCTATAAAAGGCCCCGAAATGACAATGTAAAACAATTCAAACGAGAAAATTAACGGCCTTATTTATGTACAATAAATGAACGAATAACAAATATGTAACACCTAAACAAACGACAACCACTGAATTACAGGCTTCTGACTTGGGACAGGCACATACATACAGAACGTGGCGGGGTTAAACATGTTAGCGGGATCCCAACCCTCCCCTAACCTGGGACAGTTGTGTAACAGTACAACATAAGAACGAACTATAAAAATCAGTTGAAAGAGGCTTAACTCATCAGATGGATAAAAATACAAATACTACAAATACAAGTGGACCCATTTCTATCTTCTGAAGCCCAAAACCATAACAAAGTAATAAAGATTATGAAGTATAAGTTGACACTAAAAGTATTAATGAATACTTGATACACATAGGCTTCAGAAATATAGCTGCTATAAATAATTGGCTGTTTGCATCATTGGTTATCAAAACTGATGTACGGCTTAGTGAGTTATAAACAGATGTGTTTCAAAGTTAGGAAAGATTTTGATAGTTTACAACGTTTTAGTGTGATACATTACACTATTTGGTTTTTGGATACATTATGTAAACTGGCTGCTGGTTATTAACTCTTTTGACAATATCTAATAAAATCCAGGTGTGTGTCTGTAATTTCATATTTTACGAAGAGGAACAAATACGAATCGCAAAACTAAAAAAGTTTTCAATTTTCTGAAAAACAAAATGCATGTAACTTTTTATCTTTGTTCCTCAAACTCTACTAGTTGGACAGGTTTGTCTGTACTCAGTAATTTTGAGATGTTGATACGGCTATTTTTGAAAAATACTACAACCAGGATAGACATGGCCTTTATCATCAAGATTTTTTGCCTACCATTCCTTTGTTATATGTCACCATTTTTGTTTTGACCTCAAATTTTCATACTAGATAAGTCTACTCTCCGAACTCAATCTCACTCTCCTCTCAAACTCAATTTTACACTGTCGCACTAAATGTCTCGTACTCACCCACTCTTTCTCTCGTACAGTCTCTCCCGCATAGACTCATTCCCACTTTCTCTCGCATAGTCGCTCCAACTCTCTCTGCCTCCTATTCCCACACGCACACTCTACCTCCCTCCCAAACCCTCTCGATTTTCTCTCTCCTTCTCGCTGTTTCTCTCTCCCTCTTGCTCTGCCTCTCTCGCTCTGTCACTCGCTCTTTCTTTCCGCCTCCGACTCCCTCGCGCTCCCCTACCTCCTAGAGAGAGAGAGAGAATAAAAGAAAGAAATAGAGAAGATGAGAGAAAGATAGTTAGAGATAATAATGAGAGAGAGAGAGAGAGAGAGAGAGAGAGAGAGAGTGGACACTAAAAACATTTCCTTTCCAAAATAAATTCTTCAGGGCTATGTATATCAAGCCCAGAAGAATATAAACCAGTGTATAGTGCATGGCTACGGCAGTATCGTGTTCCTCACCGTCAGGGCTATGAATTGACACAGTCCATCAGGGATGACACCACTGCCTACCAGTTTCTAGGATAGGTCGGCACCCAGACCTTCAATTGTCCTTCATTAGGTCTGAGCACAAATGATGATAAGTTCAAGTGAAAGTGTTATCTCCATATAAATAATGTACGTTGTGGTATTTAAATTTCTTATCTCTTGCATTTTAACTATTAAAAGATAATGTCATTATGCTCTCATTTGATGTTGGTAGTCGATCATGCTTAAGAATTCTTCAGTTTGATTTAATTCAAAATGATTTAATTTTTGAATATTTTGAAATTTTAGAAACGTACATTTTAAAGGGTGGTAACTTCATTGGTTTTATATATACTCAGATAAACATAACACGTGTTTACGAATCTATTCACATGTAGTCAGCGAAATATTAAAAAATACACAAACTCTCATCTAATAAATGGATCTTTTTAATTTATTTACTTAAAAAGCAAATACAAATTTGATAGAAAATGACTAAGTGATTTTACATTCATGGATTTTAGACCCAAGCTAGCAGTCACTCCACTAGCTGCCAGTTTTCAGATATGTCTAGAAATCCAAAAGTTTGATAATATTAAAACTTCATTAAAATTTGTTTGTTATATATAACAACTACACTATCTGTTTTAAAAATGTTTAACATTTGAAGACAATATTCAATGAATTTTTAAATTACTTAGTATATGCTTTCAGTGTTCCAATCATCATGCTGCACGCTTTAAGACTTTAACAGTCAACACTTTTGAGAGTAAATAGAATCGTAAATAATTATGGGAAAAACGAAATTAAAATCCTGTAAAATAGTTTGTAAAAAGTAACAATATTCCAATGGTACAAATATAGAAAGTTGCGTTCGTACTTTAATATATTTTTGTAAGACAAATCTGTTTTGGCGAATTATTCCTTTTCAGGTCACTGGCAATTTAATGTAATGTTGAAAAGCGACAATACCTTAAAAGACGTTCAGATGTGTGAATTAATTACTCCTATTCACATTTTCCCTGACATTTTCTTTCTATCAACTTTTATCAGTTAGTTTTTCGGAAAAGAGAGGTTATCGAATTAGGTTTTAAAAGATTACAACGTTTGGACATTATCAAGCATGTTAAATTTACGTTTCGGTGAAGGGTGGGAAGTTGGTTTTTTTCTTGTTATCACGGCTTCCTTCACCAACAAAACAGAACACCACGATTAAATTGAGATATTGTTGAAAGTGGTGTTAAACTTTCATATGGAGAAGTTAATCTTATTATCTATGGGTCAGGAGGATATTTTGAAAATTGGACGGTATATAGTGATGGGTAAATTGGTCCATCCATCCTTTCTTTCGTCCCTCTGTCCATGCATTGCATTCGTACCCAGATAGTAGTAGACAATTCGAATCACATATAGCTCGTGAAAAGTGGTTTTCTTGAACATTAAAACGATGCGCAGCAAGACAACCTTCTTCTGTAGCCCCCTGCTTCTAAAAGTTTTATATAGAAATAGTACTGTGTCCACCTGTGTCAGCCTGTACTCACCAGTTTCTATAATTTTATATAGAAATAATGTTGTGTGCTCGTGTGTCCGCCTGTAGCCCCTCTTTCTTAAACCTTTATATAGAAATTACCAGTTTCTATAATTTTATATAGAAATAATGTAGTGTCCACGTGTGTTCGCCTGTAGCCCCTCTTTCTTAAACTTCTATATAAAGATTACGCTTTGTCCGTCTGTAAACCCCTGTTTCTGTAATTTTTATACAGAAATTACACTGTGTCCACTTGTGTTCGCCTGTAGCCCCTGTTTCCTTAAGTTTTATATAGGAAATAAATTATACTGTGTTGACCTGTAGCAACCAGTTTCTATATTTTAACATAGAAATAGCACTGTGTCTAGCTATATACGCCTGTAATCCCAGTTTCTTTAAGTTTTATATAGGAAATATCACTGTTTCCACTTGTTTCCACTATTTATTTATCTTTTTATATATAGATATAACGATATGTTCCGATTAGTACTGATTTGTTTAAGCCACACATACGTGTCCCTGTATCCCTGGACACAAAATGCATGCTAACTATATTTTGAAACGAAAATAGGACATATTTTGGAGAGACAAACTGAGTTATTTAACTATTAAACATATTCTAACCATATCACTTAATACATATATTTGGACTCGTGGCCATAAAATCCGTCATTCCCATTCTTGACTCCTACATATATTTTTGTTAAGTTTTATTTTGCACTCTTAAATCAAGCAAATACAAATGAATGTATGAAGATCTACGTAAGGCCAATGTACGTCTTAAAATTTAGAGTCGACGTTAACCGTTCGCTTCATGTTGTATCGAACACACCACAAAGCTAAACTAGACTAGTCACTAAGCCGGGATACTTTTCAATGCAATCGCATTTTGAGAAAGTCCACACTTAAATCTTGTATCGGTATTGGTATTTAACATCAGCGCAGTATTTAAATCCCTTTCCTAACACGTCTATTAAAAACATGTTGGTCTATGATGTTAAGAGTGAATTCGAAGATCAGATGAAGATAAACATTCTACTTCAATCATGTTAGCAAATACATTTAATTTTTAATGTTCAAATAAAAGAAACTCATTTATACAGTATTTATTTTCTTTCAGTAGTGACATGTCACCTTAGTATGAAAAATTAATAGGTATTTAACTCTTCCATGTCAAGTTTTAATAAAGAATTTGATACATTAATATCAATGAAAACAACTCTGTTTGTCAAAATATTACAGAATACAATCGTTTACGGTTTCATATAACACTGATCAACGACATAGAAATGTCTACACATAAAGAAGTATACCTCAGTGGAATAATAAAGCAAAGAAAAAAGTACATGAAAATCATGGTCAATACCGAAACAATGCACAAGATGTCAAAGACTTACTTATAATCCGAAGACGTCAGCATAAAATTATTCTATAAAGCTAGAAAGAATTAGGAAAGTGAAGGCTTATTCTATTTAAAGTGTTTCACATGTATTTAAACTTGTGGTAAATATACTTATCAATACGCGGAAAGGCCATTAAACCTGTGTGAAGAGTCATTCTTCATATTTGGTTACTGTATCCAGCCTATGGACAAAATCCTGCTTCCTATGCGGTACAGACATTTAAATGTTGGTTAAAGACCTGTTTTTTTTGTGTGTAGTACTGGTATGCATCCTCTTGTAAAAAGCCCTGTTTTATGTACTATTCAAATATCAAACCCGTGATCAAAGTTCTGCTTCATGTGCGGTACATGTATTAAACCTTTTGGTAAAAAGTTCTGCTTCATATATGATACAGGTAATAACGACTGTGGTAAAAAAAATAATTCATTGTACAGGTATTAAACCTGTGGTAAAACATCCTACGTCATGCGAGGTTCAGGTAAGAAACCTGTTGTCAAAGTTCTGCTCCATATGGGGTACAGGTTTTAAGCCTGTGGTAAACGTCCTGCTTCCTTTGGGGTACATGTATTAAGATTTTGGTAAAAAGTCAAGTTTCATGTATGACACAGGTTATAAGACTAGTAACACATTAACTTAATCTATGGAACAGCTAATAAACCTGTGGTAAAATATTTTACGTCATGCGAGGTTCAAGCAAGGAACCTGTTTTAATAGTTCTGCTCCATATGGGGTACAGGTGTTAAGATTTTGGTAAAAAGTCAAGTTTCGTGTATGATACAGGCAATTAGATTGTGGGAAAAAAATAGCTTAATCTTTGGTACAAGTATTAAACCTGTGGTAAAACTTTCTACGTCATGCGAGGTTCTGGTAAGGAACGTGTTGTAAACGTTTTCCTCCATATGGGGTACAGGTATTAAGCCTGTGATAAACGTTCTGCTTCCTTTGGGGTACAGGTATTAAGATTTTGGTATAAAGTCGAGCTTCATGTATGATACATGTAATAAGGCTGGTAACAAATTAACTTAAACTATGGTACAAGTAATAAACCTGAGTAATGAGCTTTAAGCAAAACGATGCGACTTGTTAAAAGCGTGATGAACCGTTATTGTATTGTATACTTTGTCAAATACAAATAAAGGCAAGTATACCGGTGTTCAAAAGTCATAAATCGATTGAGAGAAAACAAGTCCTGGTCCCAAACCAAAACCGAGGGAAACTCATCAACTATAAGAGGAAAACAAAGGAACAAAGGAACAACAGGAACACCGAAGTGCAACAAAAACAAACGCCAACACACATAGAAACGAACTATTTGATAACAACTCCCTTATTCCTGACTTGGTACAGGACATTTTGAGAAAAAATGGTAAGTTGAACCTGGTTTCATGGCATGCCAAATCTCCCGCTTTATGACAAGGGAAAAAAATATCGTTAAAACACTACGTGACAGAAATACAGCACAAACACACGCAAGAACATTCATAACAGAGAAACGCACAAACAAATAATATAATAGTCGACACAACATGCAAAACTCAGAACAACAACGAACATATTTCATCAACGAAAAACACCACAGGATATCAAAAACAGTGACCCGCTTACGTAACTAACATGCAATCTCAAACTTTATACAATTATTTTCACAATATTTGTGCAAACAATTTTCATGACAATGATGGTATGGGAATGCAATTTTATAATTAGTTGGACTACAAACGATAAGACATATAAGATTATCCAACCGAAACCATAACAGAAACATCAAAATAAATCCATTAATTTTGCATGTACAAAACACCGATACACGCCGCACAGCAATGCAAATTCAAATTCAGTATAACAGTCACATTCGGGAATATGACAATGATGGTATTGAAAGGCAATGTTATAATTATTTGGACAAAAAACGATACGACATAACACAGTATTTAACTCAAAACAAAACAGTCCACTATTACAAATAAAGAATGGTTCGCTGTGGCAAAATTTATACTACTGTGAAGTATCTTCAGCTGTGTCAAGCTTCATTCAGCAGTGTCAAAATACGAATCACATCTGTGTCAAAGTATGATCAATTATGTCAATATATGTTCCATCGTGTCAACATACAATCCCCTGTGTCCCAGTTATCCTGTTTGCAAAATTTCTGACAAGTCTGTAAACGTTTATCAAAATATTGTACACTGTGTCAAAGTAATGTTCATCGTCCCAAAGAGGGGTCTATATAGTTATCAAAGGTACCAGGATTATAATTTAATACGCCGACGCGCGTTTCGTCTACATAAGATTCATCAGTGACGCTCAGATCAAAATAGTTATAAAGCCAAACAAGTACAAAGTTGAAGAGCATTGAGGACCCAAAATTCCAAAATGTTGTGCCAATACGGCTAAGGTAATATATTCCTTGGATAAGAAAATCCTTAGTTTTTCGCAAAATTTTAAGTTTTGACAACAGGAAATTTATAAAAAAAATGACCATATAATTGATATTCATATCAACACCGACTACTTTGTCAAAGTACAGACCAGTATTTCAAAATCAGAACCACTGTTTCAAAATATGGTTTAGTGTCTCAAAGTATGGTTTACTGTGTATGAGTAGGGCCAAATGTGTCAAAGTAACATCCACCGTGTCAAAGGGAGGTAACAGTGTCAAAATATAGTTCCACTGTGTCTTAATATGGTTCACTCTTTCAAAGTATGGTCTACTTTATCAAGGTTTGAACAAATGTGTCAAAGTACGGCCAAGTATGTCAAATTCCAGACAACTGTGTTAGAGTATGGAACATTGTGTCAAAATTGAGTCCACTGTGTCAAAGTTGGGCGTACTGTGTGAAAATATGGTCAACTGTGTCATTTTATAGTCTACTGTGTCAAAGTAGGTTTTACTGTTTGAAAATACGGTACACTGTGTCAAAAAACGGTCCATTGTGTCAATGTGTGGTCCACCGCTTATATGTCAAAATACGTTCCACTGTGTCAAACTAATGTTCTCTATGTCAAAATACAATCCACTTTGCCCACTGTTACTAACTATGTTCAGCATTGTCAAAGTATGGCCCACTGTGTAAAGGTAATGCACACTGGGTCATTGTACGAAGCACTGTTTCGAAGTACGATCAACTGTGTCAAAATAAAGTCCTGTCCACTGTGGCAAAGTATGTTTTAATATGTCAAGGTATGGTCTATTGTGTTAAATACATGTTGGTCTATGATGTTACGAGTGAATTCGAAGAACTGATGAAAAATTTGATACAATAATATCAACGAAAACAACCCTGTCAAACTTTGTCAAAATATTACAGAATACAATCGTTTACTGTTTCATATAACACTGATCCACGACATAGAAATGTCTACACATAAAGAAGTATTACCTCAGTGGAATGATAAAGCAAAGAAAAAAAGTACATGAAAATCATGGTCAATTCCGAAACAATGCACAATATGTCAAAGACTTACTTATAATTCGAAGACGTCAGCATAAAATTATTATTCTATAAAGCTAGAAAGGATTAGGAAAGTGAAGGCTTATTCTGTTTAAAATGTTTCACATGTATTTAAACTTATAGTAAATGTACTTATTAATACGAGGAAAAGCCATTAAACCTGTGTGAAGAGTCATTTTTCATATATGGTTCCCGTATCCACTGCAGTCTATAGACAAAACCTTGCTTCATGTGCGGTACAGAAATTTAAAATTTAGGTTAAAGACCCGACTTTTTGTGTGGTACTGGTATGCATCCTCTTGTAAAAAGCCATGATTTATGTATGGTTCAAATATCAAACCCGTGATCAAAGTAAAATGTATGATACAGGCAATAGAACTGTGGTATAAAATTAAATCAATCTATGGTACAAGTATTGAACCTGTGGTAAAGCAGTCTACGTCATGCGAGGTTCAGATACCTGTTGTAAAAGTTCTACTCCAGGCTGTTTTATGCTCTTTGGTCGGGCTGTTGTCTGTTTGACACGTTTCCCATTTCCATTCTCAACGGCCTTATAAAGCTTGCTATGCGGCTTTGGCCAAGACTTCACGTTGAAGGCTGTATGGTTATTAGTTGCATACATCAACGACATTTGGTTTTCGGTGGATAGTTGTATTATTGACACATTCTTATTCTACGAGTAGTATTAATAGTGTATGGCCTAAATTCGCCGTTAACACATTTTCGCCGTTTTGAGGTTTTCTTAGCATGTCAAGATTGAGATGGACGCTATATATGTGCTTGAACAATGTCCATCTCAACGATTCATACACATTTATAATTTAATCATCGTCGTGGTAAGTTATCCGAGATTTATAAATGTAAACTTGCAATAAATAAATGTAGCAATGCTAAAAACATTTGCATGAAATGATAAACCCCTTCTCCAGTCCAATGGACAGCTGCTGTCGAAATGCACATTGATAATGATCCTGAAAGTTTGTTTACTTTTGGTCCTTTAATAGGTTTTTTTCACAAATAATCTGAATTAACGTTAAATTCTTTCCACGCTTTTCACTGCTAATTTATATAAATATGTATATGCCTTATAGATATTTAGGGGAGTAATCTATGCCCTCTTGGATAGTTTTATTCATTCATTTCAAATATGAGCAGGCGCTTCTTTTATCGAAATGCAGCTCAGTGCGTTTATGTCTAATCTTTTAAATAGAGATAAAAAATATCTGTAAACTACGCATGCGCAGGGAGTAAGCGAATATTTTATGTTAGTTTTCTATCTCTATGGTGTGTCAATTGCTTCGCAACATGTTGTTAGATATAGAAAAATTAAACAATATTTTGGAGTAATAGATTATGGCGAAATTGTGTCACCTATAGTATGCAGTATGTTCGATTTCTTCTGAAGTTTGAATTAATCTGTAGACCTAAAAACAAATGTCTTGAAGATCCTTCTTCATCAAACCTTTTAGTTTTATAGTTCACCTTTGGAAAATTTCATAATAGGCTGCCTAAGGTTCGATGTAGATTGGCCGTAGGTGAAGATGGACGGTTTATGCGGCAAATATGGGCGCTCCACTCTTCGATAGTTGTCAAAAAGTGTGATGGTTACACTGTATACTTTATGAACCTGTCTCAAGCCAGGAACCTGTTATTCAGTGGTAGTCGTTTATTGCTGTATTTCATATTTGTTTTTAAGTAGACTTTATTTCACGAAAGTACATTTGTAAATTTAGTTCCTCCTTTATTTGTTAGCACCCCAGATGTTTTGATCAAATTTCTTTTCACAAAGCAAGTTAATCTCTTCCAGCACCGACCAAAATGTTCCGGATGGAATCATTGGTTTTTTCTCTTTTTTTGTTCATGAGTAATAAAAACCTTTCATCTAGAGAAACATTCTCGTTTTTCCTGCATTGCAATTTTTGTTTGTACAAACGGCTTAAAACGTCATAATGCTGTTTAACGTTGCTAACGTCCATACTTTCGCAAATAAACGCACTTTCGCGGAAAAACGCACTTTAGCGTATTGAGGCATCGGGCTTTATCGTTTTCCATTGAATGTCACAAAACATCGCATTTTAGTGAATAAAACAATCTCACTTTAGAGTGACCATCGCGTTTAAGCGACCGCTTCGCACTTTAGAGTCCTACATATATATTTTGTTTAGACCTAATCTGATGGCAATTGAGGAGGTCCATAAGATTACAGTAATTAAAATGTAGTTTTTTTATATCACTTGGTGAACCCCACTCTGATATGTAATTTAGATTTTCCTGTTTCATTAACAAGATGACATTTTCTGTCAGTTATGTAATTAAAAACTCCTTCATTTTTTTCTTTGACGAATGTAGCCACCATCTGACCTTTCTTTCACATTCTTCAGAAATTGATGTTATCTTTACAAATGACAAGACATTTATCAACGCTTACAATGTTTTTTCACTGATAATCGATTATAGAAATAAATACACAAACAGAAACGTACCAATGGTGGCCTTGGACTGTGTTTTGCTCTTTGGTCGGGTTGTTGTCTCTTTGACACATTCCACATTTCCATTCTCAATTTTAAACTATGCCAAGTATAACATGTATATAAATTCATCATAGATACCAGGATTAAATGTTGTATTTACGCCAGACGCGCGTTTAGTCTACAAAAGACTCATCAGTGACGCTCGAATCCAAAAAAGTTAAAAAGGTCAAATAAAGTACGAAGTTGAAGAGCATTGAGGACAAAAATTCCTAAAATAACATATAACATATAACATATAACAAATATCATATAGAATATAACATATAACAAATAACAAATAACATATAACATATAACAAATAACATATAACATATAACATATAACATATAACAAATAACATATAACATATAACATATAACGAATAATAAATAACATATAACATATAACATATAACATATAACATATGTATAACATGTATAACATGGTGTCAAATATTTCTTGTAACTTTATTTGTAAAATAGGAACAGAATCTGCTTACCCTTCCGGAGCATCTGAGATCACCCTCGTTATTTTGGTGGGGGTTTGTGTTGCACAGTCTATAGTATTCTATGTTGTGTTTTGTATACTGTTGTTTGTCTATTAGTCGTTTATCGTTTTTTTATTTTTTTATTTTTTTTTTCATGGTGTTGTTAGTTCATTTTCAACTCATGATTTTGAATGTCCTTTCGGCATCTTTTGCCTCTCTTTTATAGAATTATTGCGCTGCTGTTTTCTTGAGTCTTTTGTGCACAAAACATTGAGTGAGTTTGACATTTATTAAATTATTCCTTAATCCAATAAATCAGAAACTTTTACCTTTTAAATTATTAAGTCTTTGCGTCGATTAGTAATTAAAATCGCTATGATACTAAATTATATGCTCGAAAAAACTAATGATAGAAATAAACGTGTTAGTAGTATGTAATAACATATTGTTTTTATAAATTAACTCAACCTCGAAACGAAAAAATGTGAATATTTTTGAAAAGGCCAAAAACCAAAATCAATGTTAAAAACTGCATGAGTGTTTTAATACAGAAATATGTCCCAGGTTAGGGGAGGGTTGAGCGCTCACAACCATTTTTAACCCCGCTACATTCTTTATGTGCCTATCCCAAGTCCTGAGTCTGTAGTTAAGTGGTTGTCGTTGGTTTATGTCTGTCATATTTGTTTTTCGTAAACGTTTTGTTATAAATTAGGCCGTTAGTTTTCTCAATTGAATTGTTTCAAATGTTTCATGTCGGGGCCTTTTTATAGGCGACCATACGGTATGTTTTTCTTATTGTTGAAGGCCGTACATTTGCCTATATTGCTTACATCCACTTCATTTGAACTTTGGTGGATAGTTGTCTCATTGGCGATCATACCACATCTCCTTATTTTTATATATCCAATGTGAGGATCCAACGAGATTTTAATCCGACTAGATAATATTAACATGAGGGTCTGGATGGGGATTACAGAATAGAGAATAATGGGCAAAACGAAAGGCAGAATAAATGGCCCCAAAAAAATTGAAAAAGAAAGAGAGAATAGATTGGTTCTAAATTATAAATTATAGGGAATAACGGACAAATAAATAAAGAATAGAGAAAAAAATGTCTAACAATAAAGAATAAAGAAATAAAGGACGCACACACCTCCTCATTCCATATCCTCTTTTATGAGAGACTTTTTTATTTACTGGTAGATTCTGGTGTAGTAGCTGTTGATTCTTGTATTAGCTTCATATATATAAAACCATTAAAACCCGACAACATTATTACGTATTTCCACGAAAAACGCTTTAAATTGATAATAATATAGCGTCATATCTACATTATTCAGAAACTTTTGGCGTCTGGACTAGGGGGAGGGGTGCTTCAAACCTGTGTTATTCAAGTTTTTAGTCTTTTTTTAACCCTATTATTCTCCATTCTTTATTCTTATGGCCTATTTTTCTCTTTTCTTTATATTTTTGCCCTTTCTTATGCACTCTCAATTCTGTAAACCTTATCAAGACCCTCACAATATCCAAATCAGTAATTTAACTCCGAAAAAAAAATTCTTAAATTAACAACAAACATTTCTTTGAAACCTCAAGCAAAATAATGCCGTAATCGCAGCCTGTCATGTATTGGTTTGTCCGATTGTACTTAAAAAATAAATACTTCATAATACATTTTAGAAATTTAAATAACGCACACAAATGTTTTTAATAATTATTACATTGGTAGCATTGAATTACATTGATTTCCCAGTCAAATAAAAACCGATAATTTCACATGCGAAATAAACGTGGTTATTTCACTCTCTGACGTCATACAACAATAGGCGTTGTCAAGACGTCGATAACGTCGGATCAAAACAAGTTGTGAATGCGTAGAAAAAAGATATAGTTGCTTACATTTTGTACATTAATTTCATTAAAAAAAGCCATTTGCCAATGTAATAATAAGAATAACTAATCAAAGAATTCAAATATCGAAAAATATTCAACTCGTGACCGAACAACACTGATAATTAACTCATGCGCTACGCGCATTCGTGAATTAATGTGTTGTTCAGTCACGTGTTGAATATTTTTCTCTATTTGAATTCTTCGATTAGTTATTCTATAAATGTCAAACTTCTTAGTTGAACGTTTGTTGTTTTTGTAACTCTGAATTCTTGCATCAGTCGTTAGATGTACCAGTTAATAAGTAACATACCAGAATGATTGATGTCACCTACAGTAGATTCACAGAAACTTGTTCATATAAAGTTAGATGAATTCATTGCACGACAATGACAAACCAATCAAATATTAACTTTACCGTAGGACATACAAATAAATTTCTTATTTCCTTGCCATTTAAAGCTGGCAATATACAAGATTTTGTATTGCAAATATTTATAAAGCTTTGGACTTATAGTGCTTTCAATACACAGCGAGCATTGGCTGATTATAAAATACAATCAAATGGCCGTTTTATGCCACACCTGACAGTGTAGGAGCATTTGTAAATCCATTTAAGGTCAACTTTGCATGAATGATTTTTAGTTAATAAATAATTTCTGAATTAATCAACAGAGAATTTAAGAAAAGTATGTAATAAATCATGTCAGTACCGTAGCACTGACTACTGAACTGATGATGTCATATGTAACTAGCAGTCAACCAGGAGCGGCATCGAACCAGTGCATCACCTTCATATGTCTATTAGTCTTAATTTAGTTTGTATTTTGTTTCTGGTTTATCTCTTTTGAACGTAGTACATTGGTATAATTGAAATCGAATTGATGCTTACCTTTTATGTTACGTTGAAACCACTATAAAAATTATCACGGACACTTTTTAGATGATACACGGACACTTTTTAGTTGTTACACGGACACTTTTTATGAATAGATTCACTCGTGAATGATCAGTGAGTTCATTGGCACTTTAAATTTCAATTAGATTTGAAGTGTTTGTTTCACCGACATATTTCCTGTCTTTTTTATTAAAATATTTACGTTGGCATCAATAATTATATTTTTTCAAGCAATTCCAGTTGATTATTATTCATTTCAGTACACTAAGGGATTGACCATTTAACTTCATAAGGGGTTATGGTTTTTACCTAAAAAAATATTCTGATCCCTAATTTTATGAGAAAAAATATATTGTGGTCAAGCAGATGACAAAATAACGTTCTGATTCCTGATTTTCCGAATACCGAATATAATAGTGCTAATTTCAAAAAAAAAAATTTGGGTGATAGCGTTGAAAAACTAAACAATTTTCTTACTCAGAAAAAAACATACACTCTTTTGAAGCTAAATGGTCGGTCCGTAAATGTTTTTTTTCAATATATGGACATGAATAGTAATCTGGACAATTTTGAAAGTGAAGAAATGCTGGTACCGACGTTTATATTTTAATGAAAAAGACAGGAAATATTATATAAAAAAATAAATCTAATCAAAAGATAATATCGCTTTTAACTCACAAATGCACGATTGATCCTATAGATAAAAAGTGTCCGTGTAATACATGTTCAAATAGGCAGCAAATCTTGAAGAAAACCGTTCAACTTATGTCACCAATTTTGGACGGCAAGCTGGGTTTGGATCATATTGTGACACGTGTTTAATCCTGATCAACACTATTAGAGACATATAAAAACCTATAAGCATAAAAAAAAAAATCCAAAATATATGCCTATATATATCTAATAACAAGACAAAATCCATTTTTTCATAACGTTTCATCGACTAATGAAATAGGAAATTCATTCTTTTTATACATTTATATTGAATTCATATACTTGGGACCAAACGTACGATTGTTATTATTTTTTAAGGGGGAATGGGGGAATGGAATGGCACATCCTGCATTTTTTCAACAAAAAAAGGATCAAGTCTGTTTATTTTAAATTTATTTTCAGCCCCTCCCTTCCCCTTTTCGTTTTTCCCTGAATAAAAATCAAATGTTAGCTTTCTTACCTCTGAAATGTTTTTCATACATCACTTACTTGCGAAGTTGCAATTTAAAAAGTCTCAAATATGTACGACATTCATCTTTTACTTGACATGGTTCTTTTTTTTATAAAATTATTAGATTCTTGAATTTCTTGAGAAAAAAAAAGTTTGTTTAAACTGTAACTTACATTAACTGGTATATGGCCATTTAAGTTTCTTATCTGTTTCATTTTGCTACCTAATCTAAATGCAAAATGTACTACTTCTTTCTTGAAACGTCGTACAAGTCAGATACAAAACAAAGGTAACAAAAAATAAACAGGCCGGAAACAAACTGCCGTATAGTTCTTCTGCAACCTTGAAGTCAGGTCAAGGTTCTCGGCTATCGCCTCAGACCTTCCCCTGACTACTCGTGCAGAACAACTATCCAGCAACGGTTGTTACCGGCCTGTTTCATTGTTACCTTTGTATTGTATCTAATGCATGGAAACAAGAAAGGTTTTAACAACGTATATATATCCATATAAAGTGTTTTTTTTAAAACCGTCTAATAATAAAGGCAATAGTAGTATACCGCTGTTCAATAGTCATAAATCGATTTAACTGAAACAAATCCGGGTCACAAACCAAAACTGAGGGAAACACATCAACTTTTAGAGGAAACAAAACGGAACAACAGAAACACTGAACCGCTACAAAAACAAATGCCAACATACATAAAAACGGACTACGTGATAACAATTGCTTTTCTAAAGTACGTGATAATTATATTATCTTTTACTCATTTTTGTGGATTTATATTTAAATGAACCTGAATATTTCAGTATCAGTCGAAATTCCAGTCCTTCATTACGGCAGACTCACTTAATAAAACCAACATATTGGATAAGTTGTTATTTTTTTCTCCTCACGTAAAAATGTTCAAAATGTTTGCGCTGAACGTTATGCTAATATCAAACTAGAAAACAAAATATAACATAAACTAGAACACATTTTGGGCAAGCTGCATATTTATTTTCAATAATGGATGTTTTTACAATGATTTTTTTGCTCTCGAAGACAATTGAAAGAACAAATATATCTACTTATATGTACCCTTTCAGGATCACCTGAGTTGATATTCTGTTTTTTCTAGGTTCTGTTTTTCAATCTTTAATTTTGTGTGTGTAGTGTTTTGTTGACTGGTTTTTGTCTATTTTGGTCGGTTAATTTATGATCATGGCATTGTCTGTTTTTCTTTTCTTGTGATTTTTGTATTTTCAGGCTCTTAATGATGTTTTTTTTATAGGCTGTACCATGTGAGTAAATGTTCGATATAAGGAAAAGTTAATTGCCGTTTAATCGACATGTATGAAGGTCTGGATGACGGTATGTTCATTTGTGTATTTATTTTATGTTTAGGATATTTTTTCTTATTTTTTTCGTCCATTTTATTTTCATTTCTTTTTTTTTAGCATTCCATTATTCTTTATTTCATATTTTTGTTAAAATTTGCTTATTTTCTCTATTGTTTATCTTTTGACCCTAAGGTAGAGTTAGATTGTAAGTAAAATAATCAACATGAACTGGTATAGAGTATACATTATAACATTATAACATTAATAGACGTTTATTCTCAATATCACTCTAAGATACTACATCACAGCCTAACAGTTTATCTGGACAAACATGTTTTTATAAATAAGATACCCCATGGTGCAAATATTATTGTTTGAGACAAATTCCATTATCTTTCAGTAACAAATCAGTTATAAAGCTTGGAGTATTTGTTTACATTTTATTGCTGTCAAAATATGTTTTCTCTCGAGATATCAACCATTCGGGAAATCTCGGCTGATCCCGGTACCGTACATACATAGTCTTAGTGTCGACCTATAGCGAGTGGAGCACCAATAAGGTATAGAACCACCAATTCGACCCAGGTCAGGAAGAACACCCAATAAAGTAGTACACATTTAAGCACGATAATTCCTACGCACATAGCTGGAACTTTACAAATATGTATTTGTTTTGTAATTATGGAATCAAGGTAAAGATTGAGGTCTTTGAATCACTGTTGAAAACTTGTTGAATGTTAGAATTGAAAAAATGTTTTGCTTTTTCTGGTTTTTCCTGTTTTTGTACATTCAAACAAATATACTCTTAAATGTTCTTTAAGGTTTGCTTTTATTTTAATTACAAAGTTTACTACTATTACCGATATGTCACATAGATTTTTCTCGCTGAAGGTAATCGAAAACAAAATGTTTAATGCAAAACTTTTATTACAAAGTAAATATCATAAAATAAGTTTTAGATATAATTTAGTCATTAGTTGCTATGACAGCAACTTAAGATAGTTAGTTTGTATTGTGCACCTACATGTATGACAGTATGAACAGGCTTTTTAATCATGTTAGTAGTCTCTGCCGACGATATATATATTAAAGAATTAGATACTTATTTTTAAATATCATCTAACTCCATCAGGGTCTGGAGAGGTTTTATCGGATATATAGAGAATTATGGGTAAACATAAAAAATAGAGAAGAATGGGATAAACAAATAAACTTTAGAAAATACCTGGGTGTCAAAATATAAAGAAGAGAGAATAATGGGCTAAAATAAAGACACATGGCTTAAATAATTAAAGAATAAAATGTGAAGAACCCCAACTAGTCCCTCATCCGTCGGGGATTAAATCTGTTGCTCTTAATTGTTTTTTCTTTGTTTTTTTAACGTAAAATCAATTCTATACAACAAGGTCAAGACGGCTCCTAGCGTCGACTTAAGCGGTACTATTGGTAAAAATAAACCACATTTCAGAATCTTGCTCCCCACACGCCTAGGAGTGCCAAAAAGAAAACAACAGACGGGAATTCTTGATTTATTTTGTATTTACCATAAGTATGACATCGGGTGAGACATGAGGAGCGCCGGATATGCTAACCCTTCCGAAGGTATCATCCCCCTTTCCCGGTTTTTGGTGAGTCCGTATTGCTCAGTCTTTTGTTTTTTATGTAGTGTTTTGTAGACTGTTGTTTGTCAATTCGTAGTTTTTGTTTTTTACCATGATTTTGTCAGTTTCTACTTGTCTTACTTATAATTTTAAATATCCCATTTGGAATCTTCTGCATCTTTTTAAAGACGTGTAAATTGAAATGTGACGGGTTGAAAGTGATTTTATGAGTAGATTACCTTCAACCCTTTTGCTTTAATCAGTAGATTTAAAAAAAATACAACCAAAAATAATAAATCAACAAAAAAATACATGTAACTAAGTACTCTAAAATTGAAATTTATCAATATCTAGCAATTTTACAGATTATCAGGTTCAAAAGATGATACAATAGTATTTTGATAAAGTTGAACTGCCAGAAACCTCTTACCCATATATAAACGTTTAGTTAAAGTTCTTATCCTGAATATCAGATGTAAAAATTGATGATACGTATTCAGGGACATGTAATTGTTCAAATCCATTATCTTTCTATCACTCCTGCGGTCATGTCGTCACCGGTAATGTGGATATCATTCAAGATCAAGAGCTTAAGAAATTTCTTCTCAAATGATCCCCACAAACCCATCTTAAAGCAATTCAAAGGCCCGTTGAATTATCATATTTGACTCTATTTCAATTTATTGTACTAAATAAAGGCAACAGTAGTATACCACTGTTCAATAGTTATAAATCGATTAAGCGAGAACAAATCCGGTTTAAAAACTCAAACCGAGTAAACACATCAACTATAAGAGGACAACAACGGAACAACAGAAGCACTGAACTGCAACAAAAACAAACGCCAACATACAAAGAAACGGACTATTTGATAAGAACAGCCATATTTCTGACTTGGTACAGGATATTTTAAGAAAAAATTATGGGTTGAACCTGGTTTTATGGCTAGCCAAACCTCCCGCTTTTATGGCAATATTAAAAATACCGCTAAAATGACAGCATTACGGTACATGAATACAGTACAAATAACGAATGAACACTCAGAACAGAGAAACACATAAATAAATAATATAATAGTACATTACAACATGTAAACCACAGAATAACAACGGACACCTTCCATGAATCCACGATAGCACACCAGGACACCAAAACAAATTATAAACTGTGCGTCACACAAATGTACCAACGCAACAAAAAGTGACGTATGTTTTGTGACGTTTATATTATCACAGATAAATTTCTAAAAGTAGAATAGATTTGTTTTGTTGTAAACACGTACAAGAATACAAGATTGTGTTTGTAATGGTGTTATTTTATGTATTTTCTAACCATGACAAGAATATAAAAACTAAGTCACAGCTGTATAAATTAGAAAAAAATCATGGTAATTACGCTTTAGATGAATGGAATTTTTAAAACATTTTGACCCAATATCTTTGATACAGCAAAAACCAAATAAAAACATAATGTTTAATCAAAATGAGAGTCGCATAATATTATGGAATGAGCTACACGTCTTGCAAAAATTGAAACAATCCATATATATTATAAGAAAAAAAGAATTGAATAGAAAATGGAAATTCACTCTCAGACTAAAATCATACAGATGATTAACTAATTTGAGTAATACTGGAGGCAACCTTTATAAATTCATTCAGGGGTAGCACATAAAGCTACTTAAATCTGATAACTTACAATGGCAATTGAAGGCATGCGACTTGTATTTGAAGGAAGTTTTTTTTCACGAATCGATCGATATATTCGCATATTTGAATTTTTCTACCAGTTGATTTATAAAACTAGGTCGGGGTTAAGGGAGACAACACCACTGATATTAGAAGCGTATAGGAAATAAGTTTGACTTTGGTGATTGTCAGTAATTTTTGATTACACAGAATACAAACGAATCTGGAAGAGCGAAATTTGAAGATTTAACAAAGGTTATACAAATCTGGATACGTCTTTGCAATTAGGTCGCTAGTATGAATATTTATGACGCCAAAGAATTCCAGAATATTCCCAGGGAAAATTTGTTATTCAAACGTGCACTCAAAATGCAATTGCAAATAAACGCGAAGAAAGTTTATGTCTGTATACATATACCTACATATGTTTCTGGGAAAATTCGAACAATACGTTCCTTTAGTATATATATTACTAGTTCATAAACAATGTTTGAATAAAAGATCGGTTTTACGGAAGAACTATGTCACGCGAGACATTTTATTGTCTGCATCAAGTACACATTGATTGTACTTGGCTCAATAATGACGTCCAAAATTATATTAATTCCTCTTAAATATCACTGTCATTTTTATACAATAGTGTTCGGTTGAAACTGATCAATTTGATATTTTATTACGTCCACATATAACATTTATATCGACAAAATATACTATATAAAGTGAATGCAAGATTAATACATTCATAATTTACAACGCTTTTGATGAATAGTTTTTGATTTGGTCCTTGGTGAATGTATAATTTCATTACTAATTTCTGATCAATACGATGTTGAAAAAAATCAAATGTTATCTGCCATGATTGAAGATTTATTAAAAATAATATCAACTGTACTAGGTTAGGAGAGAGTTGCGTGCTCACAAACATGTGTAACCTTGTCACATTTTTTATGTGCCGGTATCAAGTCAGCAGCATATAATTCAGAGGTTGTCGTTGGATGCTATCTGTCATTTTTGGTTTTTTTTGTAAAGAAAACTAGCAATCCTAGTAATGTTTCCCCGAAGCATGTTTAGCATGGATAGACGCCATGCCATTTTCAAATGACGCTATGCCCTTTTTTTGTCTTAATAAACGATGTCATGCCCTTTTTTGACTTCTTTGGATGACGCAATTGTCTCGAAAATGCCCTAAATAGAAGCCTTTACAAAAATGAAATTTCAAAATTTCATGCCCATCGGCATTTCCGTTAAAATTGTTACCTGATTGTGTAACACTCTAATAAACTTACAATGGGATAAAGTTAAATACCATGCCTTTGGCAGTTTTATCACCTCTGTTAATGATTGTTTACTGCTAATTAAAGGATTTAAGATAATTAAACAAACACTAGATATTTAATACAGAATGAAAATGTCCACATGTTATCCATTTGTTTATGTACAGCATGTACACCTGAAAAACTTTATTTAAGTAGGCATGAAATTTAAATGAATTGTGAAACAATTTTAAAGGTAAACATAGTCTTGACTAAATTGGTAAAAAAAGTGTTTTGTGTCATAACCCTGAGTATGGTCAGTACGAAATTTAAAGAAATTTGTATTTTGAACATTGACACTGTTTTACTTCTTGTATTTATAATCCTCCTTATATAGGAGCACTTAACAAATGCCTTTATTTTTAACATTTATGGAGGAAAAAACGTAACTATTAATACCTTGTGCAATGTATGCAATGTATTATTGCATCAATAAATCATCTCCTGTCCCACCTGTTATATTTTTAAAACTCCTTACTTAGGAGCACTTTTGTGTGCACTTAAAAAAAAACCTTTTTTTCGTAACAATTTAAATGAGACGAAATAACTTCCAACCAACATCAAGAACATGCACAATAATATCTAAATATGGTTAAAATAAGGTTGAAAAACAACTTCTGTTCCATATAGTGATTATTGAACTGGTATAATACCTGATACTTTTTTGTTTTCTGCAGCATACTAGAGGTCCCCTTTTGTTGATTTTCCATACACTCTAGGTGCCCTTTTTATAGATTTTTGCGCGCTCTAGATGCCTTTTTTCAATTAAGTTACCCTGCCCTTTGTGTGTGATAGGGGAACACTAATCCTAGTCAATAAGTGTCGAAGTCGAACCCAACTCGCCACTAGCGGGGTTCAGACTCATAATGTAACATTTGATTTATACGGGGTGTCTTGATAACTTTTGATTTGTATG
Organism: Mytilus californianus; assembly: GCF_021869535.1. NCBI lineage: Eukaryota > Metazoa > Mollusca > Bivalvia > Mytilida > Mytilidae > Mytilus > Mytilus californianus. Next base: position 7,276,075 of record NW_026262604.1, read on the forward strand.
GTCTGTCTTCATAACATTTGATGTGTATGTAATGTTCTGATAACTTTTGATTTGTACAGTGTGTCCTGATTAACTTTTAATTTTGTACGGTGTGTCCCAATAATATGTGATTTGTACGATGTGTCCTGATAACAACTGATTTGTACGGTGTGTCCTGATAACAACTAATTTGTACACTGTGTCTTTGATTTTATACTGTGTGTCCTAAAAATATATGATTTGTACGGTGTGTCCTGATAACAACTGATTTGTATAGTGTGTCCAAAAAAACATTTGGTTTGTCTTCGGAACATTTTTTTTGTATGATGTTTGCTGATAACATGATTTGTACGGTGTGTCCTGATAACATTTGATCTTTACGGTATGTCTTGATTACGTTTGATTTGTACGGTGTGGCTTCATACTTTATATAACATATTATGAGTATGGTGTGTCCTGATAACATATGATTTGTACGGTGTGTAACATTTTGATGTGTATGATGTTTTTTTATATCATTTGATTTGTTCAGTATGCCGTAATAAGTTTTAAATTAATATATGCGCTTTACATTTTTATTCAAAATTCAGACATATTAGATTTGTAAATCGTTTAAAAAGGAATGTATACAAATGAAATACATAATAAACATAAGACGGATATTGAATTTGTTACAGGTGCCATACTTTTAAGAAGGACAGGACCATACAAACATTTCTTGTACACAAATCCACGTGCATAAAGACAAACGTGTGCTGGGTCACAGCATTCAGTTTCGTCACGACAGTCCTTCCAATAATCTGAACAGCATTTATTTTTAGGTCCACAAATATAATTGCGCTCACAGTGATAGTTGTATAAACATGGACCAAGGAGGGAACTTTTTTCACAACGAGGATCGGTTCCCGGATGTTTCAATGAACAACTTTTACTGCAACACTCTGAGTTTGAAAAACAACCTTCATTACTCCACTTACATCCAGTGGCTGAAATAGTTACTCACAACAATCATCAATTAAGTAATAACGACAGTTTGAAAAACAGATTGATAACGTAATGTTGAAAATGAGTTGCAAAAAGAAATATAAAGAGTAATAGCAACCATTTTTACCTAGCGGAGCAGCTACGACTTGCCCTTTCGGAGTTTCTTGAGTTAACCTTCTGTTATCTATGGGGTTTGTTTTGTTTAATCTTTAGTATTCTGTGTAGTTTATTTTTTCTAAACTGTCAATTATCTTTTCTTGGTGTTCTTTTAGTAACATTGTTTTAAGTGTTTTTTGCCGTTTGAAAAATTGAAAACCACTTTAGCATAAAACATCTACATAGAAAGTATACATATTTACTTAACATTAATATTTTTTAGTATTTGATTAATTAGAAACAAATATCTATGTGAAAAACATACATTATGTGTTTATTGATAAAGATATCATACCTGATAAAACATCGACAAAATATAATATGACTAGCACCATCCAAATATAATCCTGAGTCACCATAGTCAAACATAATGATTACATGACTCTGTAAGGAAAATAACATCAATAAGATGATTATAACTATAAATGAATATTGCTCAACACCAGAGTCAAACAAAATGATCGCGTGACTCTGTTAGGAAAATAACCTATATAACATGTATCGGATGACTATAAGTGTATATGTAGATTGCTCAGTCACCAAAGTCAGAAATCAAGATCACGTGATAGAAAATGACTATAACTTTAAATACATATTCTTCAGTAACCATAGTTAAACATAATGATCACGCTTCTCTGTTAGAAACATAAATAGAGGACACAGCCATTTTAACAGAGAGCAAATCAACAGTAGACCGTTCAAATATTACAAAACTAATATCATGGTAGTCAAACATAATAATCATGTACACGTGACTCTGTTCTGACATTGTCGAACATGATTAACACGTGAATATATAGAAAGTTTAACCTTTCTAAATGGTACGGAGTGTTTCTCGGTATTCTATATAATTACGTTGAAACGAAGCATAACCTTTTGATCGGGTCTTTAATACCCATACTGTTATTGTGTTCATTATCTTCCGTATTTAATACATTTTCCTCTCCGGGACATATAACCAATTCTATATCAAATTTTAGCCAATAGGACCTCAGTCAAATCACGAGGAAACAATTAAGTTCCGATATTTATCCTGAAATAATTTTAAGATGGCGGCAATATGGAATAAAACTAAAAGATTTACATCGTAACATGCGTGATTTATCAAAATACATAATTATGTATAATACTATATCACGATAGTCAAACAAAATTATCACATGAATGTAAGACAAAATTACATTAAATATATATAGCTACATATTGATATATAGAGTTTAATATAACTATAACCATTCTGTTCAGTAACACATTATTATCTCACGTTCTGCCTTGTACAAATTGTCTGAATTATACACATGTTATTTGCACTCGCTTAGCATATGATTGTTTTCATTTGATAATTTAATTGTTTTTCCTATTCGAGTTCAAACTTGTCTATAAAATATCTTGTTGATCTATATATTTGACGTATATACAACTTCCCTCGCTAAAAATCATCATATTATTCTTGATTTTCAAACTTGTCCTCTATTTTGATAGGCAATTAGGAATTTAGGCAAAATTAATGGAACACTTTTTCTGTACTTTCTCATTTTGAATTTTTTGACATATCTTGACATCTTGTATAACTGAAGGAAATAAATTAACGGAAGCACATACTGCTTAAGGCTACCAAAGTGGAAAAATAATTGAAAAAAAGCTTTTAATAAAAGAATTTAATTAAAATTGACGACCTTAGAATACTATTAATAACAAAAGATAGGAATCTGAATAGATGATCTAAGACTGCAATTTTTAACAACCAATAAGACATAACATGAAACACCAATGAACCATAATTCTTAGTAATGCATCAGGTTAGATTATTGAATAATTGATTGATGCTTGCTAATTACCGGCAGTGGAAATCATTTTATACAAAGTTTGAAAATTAAAACAATAGGTAGGTTCTGGGAGGTAGGACGACAAGGATAATTGGCGGAAAATTCAACTTGCCATTGGAGAACAATGGTGTGTTGGAAAGGGCATATATTTCAGACCTTATATCAAGTTTTTGCAAGCGTATTTTAACGTGCATTAAGCGTTGTACTTTGTCTACACGGATTCAATGTCCCGGTTTTAACCGGACGTGGCTTCCAATTTATACATCCCGAAAAGCTAAACAGATGGGGTTTTATTACCGGTTGAAAATTACCAAGTTGACCATATTTTTACCAAGTTATCTTTAAGGTGTTTAAAAATCATTGCAGCAATGGAATGGATATTAAGTTAAACAACGAGTGTTTTGCTCACTCAATTTTGTCAATATAACGGAACTATGAACAACTTTAATACAAGTGAGAGGTTTAGCTATCTACAAAACCAGAGTTAACCCATATTTGTTTCCTCGGAAAACGCATTATCAAAGTCATGAATATGAAAGTTATTTTCCGGCCTCTCTGTTTGTAGATCGGTTTCTTTTGTCCAGCTTTATAGACCTTTCCCTGTTTTGAATTTAATTGGAGTTCTGTATTTTGGTTTTTGAGAAAAAAAAGGAATCAATTTAATTTCATATCATTCTTACAGATGGAGATTTTTCAAATAAATAGCTTAAAACAATGATAATAGCATCGCATTATATTTTTTAATCCCCATTTATACATCGAATTATCCTGTTATAACTTGTTATTTTACACCATAATTATCTTGTTAATTGAACTTTTTCTGAGTTTAATTGGCAATTTTGAAGATTCCTTCAGATAATGTTATAATGATTAGAAATGTATTATTCAGTCGGCTGTACTACAATGATTAAAGCTGTCGTAAAGAGAATAGTAAAATCATTCGGTTATTACAGAAAAACTCAATAATGGTGATGTATTCCTTTTGAAAGGAAATTAACAATAATCTATTGGTATTTAATTCTGTAATCGTTATCATCAGTCTGAGGGCTATGTTTTATGAAATGTGCACGATGATTTGGATGTGGGTACTCCATTTCTTGAATCTTTAACTTTTTGTACCATTTTTGTTTATTGTTTGTTTTTTTTTTCACTTATTATCTATACGTTATATTTCATTCATTCCCTATTCTTTATTTTTTTTCTGTGTTCTTTATATTTGTCCCTTTCTTCTGCACTTTGATTTGATTATTTCTATTTTGTAGCCCCCATCCCGATCCCTCTGAATGGCGTGCTTATGACCATTATGAAATTGCGATATGCGATTATAAAATCAGACAAATGTATCACAAATACAGTAAAGATAATGTAAATATTTTTTCTTGATTTAATTTAAGACTGAGACTTAAAGCTTTCACGTATGTAAACGAGGGTCTAGATGGTGGTCCTTTGGTCTGTATTCTTTATTGTGAAGCCATTTCTCTCTATTTGTTATATAGATTGCTAAGTATTCTCTATTCTTTTTATTTCTAAACCACATTATTCTCTATTCTGTAAAGCTCACCAAGACCCTCGTAAATAGTAGTTTGAATGGATTGACATGTTTTGATATTATGATTAACCTTAAAAAGTAAGTTTGGCATTTGCAATTAACAAAAATCTGTAATAATTGATTTATAAGGCCTTTTGGCAAAAGTCCAACTATATAAAAAAGAATTATTTATCAACAGAACTGTAGCGCTATTAAATGGTATTTTTATGTTTTAAATGATTTGTTATGAATTTTCTGCAGCAGCCGGAATTTGAAATACTCAATGACGATATTTAGAAAAAACAAACAAAAATAAAATAGCAATATACAATAGTATCGATGTTTCAAATGAATTTTGGAGTATTTGTCGCAGGAGTAGAAGAGAGTGACGAAAGATACCAGAGGGACAAACTCATAGATCGAAAACAAACTGACAACGCTATGGCCAAAAATAAAAAGACAAACAGACAAATAATAGTACAGATGACACAACATAGAAAACTAAAGACTAAGCAACACGAACCCCACCAAACTGGGGGTGATCTCAGGTGTTCCGGAAGGGTAAGCAGATCCTGCTCCACACGTGGCAACCATCGCATTTTATATAGAATGTTACATCAATATGACGAAATGTAGAATTTTACTCACGAGTTGAACCACAAGAACAAGGAATCCAATAAGATTTTAAGGAGTTCGACTGCTCTTTGCAAATTATCTCAGGGCGAGAATGAATTCAATACTAGCACATTTTGTTTGAATATGGATTCAAAACACGAATTGCTGTTTCACTGATCCGAATCTTAATTATAAACATTAATTTATCGTGGTTTACTTAATTCAATGTCCAGTGAGAAATATTTAATGCATATTTAGCTGAATACGAAAGTCATCGTACACGTAAATTCATGAATGGCGGACGTCACACGTAATTATGAGTTTACTGTTTAATAATTTTCGATTTACCTTAAATGATGATGCCTGATGTAATTTTATAGTGATCGATAAAAGAGAGGCGAAAGATACCAAAGGGACATTCCATCTCATAAGTCGAAAATAAACTAACAACGACATGGCTAAAAAGAAAAAGACCAACAGACAAACAACAGTACACAAAACATAACATGGAAAACTAACAACTGAGCAACACGAACCCCACCAACACTTGGGCTGATCTCAGGTGCTCCGGATGAATAAGCAGATCCTGCTCCACATGTGGCACCTGTCGTGTTGCTCATGTTAAAGTTAGGGATAAAGTGGACGGGATTGTAGTTACGACAATTGGAACATATCCACTGTCATCTGTAAAACGGATATTCCATAACGGTCCACCAACTCGTTATGGCGTCCGATAATGTATATAACAACCTCCTTTACAAAAGGAAGGGGGCGTCTCTTTTAGACATTTGTATTAAGGAGGGGAAGATGAAAACACATTTTAACCTAGGTTTTTACAAAATATCAATAGACCTATTACTAAATGTGTTATATACTTACTTTTGTGAATGTCTAAAGTGATAATTAACTGAAATGGTGCTAAACTGTTGTCCGAGAATGCATATACACGAACAACGAAAGGCAAAAATTTAGTTGATAAATGATGGTCTGGGTCTCTTTAACTATATAATCTTGATTCACCCTTTGGTTTCTTCCTCCTCTTTTTTACTCAGAAACCAAAGCGAAATAATGTAATGTAAAATCAGTGACAAACAAATCTAGTTTGCCTCATCCAATAAATCAGTAATAGTATGCCTTTCTAAATAGCAAAGCTTATTTCTAAGAGTTAAGCATAAGTAATCTTATATAATATCCCTGTCTGCATGCATATTTTCGATAATCAGGTATTTTATTGTAAATTGCGTCGAAACGATACATTTATTTTTGGGAGTCAGAGAGAATATTAAGACTTCCTTATAAACTGCAAATAGCGTCAAATCATTGATTGAATTCTTTAGTCTCTTGGCTTTGGTCATCTATATACAGAATATTGTGGGGTAAGCCAATAAGTCTTGTTTGTAAGCGCTCAACCATCCCCTACCACGTTTCAGTGGCGTAAACAAATCATTAAAATGAACTGCAAAAAATCTATTGTACAGGGCATCACTCATCATATCATTATGAAGCATAAACACTAATTAATGAATATGTAGTGCGGTCGAAGAGCCGTATACTTTTTCATATATAGAACAGTCCACTCTGGCAAATAATGAATGGTCCGTTGTGACAAATAAAGATGAATGATTCACTATGATCAATAATCAACTGCGGTTAACTGCATAAAATTGAACGTCAGGGCAAAGGACAGTCCCTTTGTCATACAAAATTTCGCCCACCGTATCAAAGTATCTTCAGCTGTGTCAAACGACATTCTACTGTGTCAAAATACGAACCACATCTGTGTCAAAGTAAGATTCACTGTGTTTACATACAATCCCCTGTGTCACTGTTGTTCTGTAGGCCAAATGCCAGACAACTCTGTCAAAGTTTGTCTAAATATGGTCCACAATGTCAAAGTAAAGTTCAACGTTCAAAGTGGGGTCCACGATGTCAAAGTATGGAACAGTATTTCTAATTTATGACAAATGTTTCGAAGTATGGTATATTGTATCAGAGTATGGTCCACTTTGTGAAAGTAGGGTCAACTGTGTCAAAGTAAGATGCACTGTGTCGAAGTAAGATCCACTGTATCAAAGTTAGGTCCAATGTGTCAAAATACAGTTCTACTCTTGAATAGTGTGGTACAATGTGTCAAAGTACAGTTACACTATGTCGTACGTTCAACTGTGTCTAAATACTAACCAATATGTCATCTGTGGAATAATACAATTCACTGTGTCTATTAATACGGTTCACTGTACCAAAGTTAGTCCACTGTGTCATACTATGCCCAATGTGTCAAAGTACGAACCAGAATTTAACATTTGGCACAACCGTTTCAAGATGTGGTTCATTTTGTCAAAATATGGTCTACTTTGTGAAAGTATGGTCTCCTATGTCAATGTAGGGCCCACTGTTTCTAAGTAAGATTCACAGTGTTAAAGTACAGGCCACTGTGTCTAAATACTGTTCACTATTTCAAAGTATGATCCACCGTGTAAAACAACGGACCAATGTGTAAAAGTATGGTCCACTGTGTCATGGTATGGTCCAATGTGTTAAAATATAGTTCTTTTTGTCTGAAAACGGTTTAATTTTTCATAGTATGGTCCAAGTTGGCAATGCACGAACCACTATGTCGAATTCCAGATAACTATGTCAAAGTAAGGTCCACTTAGTCGAATTCCAGAAAACTATGTCAAAGAAAGGTCCACTTAGTCGAAGTACAGCTCACAATGTGAACGTATGGGCTACTGTGCCATAGTATGGTCCATCGTGTCAAAGTATGTTCCACTGTGTGAAAGTAAGGTCCACGGTTTCAAAGTTGGGCTTACTGTGTGAAATTATGTTCCACTGGATGAAAGTATGACTCACTTTGACAAAGTATGGTCCAATGTGTTAAAGTATGGTCCACTATGTCAAAGTACGACCCACTGTGTCAAAATACTGTCAAATGTGACAAAGTATGTTCAACAATGTCAAAGTCTGGTCTATTGGCTCAAGTGTTACGAGTGAATTCGATAATCTTATGAAGATAAATATTGTACTTTAATCATGTAAACAAATACATTTTACTTTGAATTTTCAAAAAAAAAAATCTCATTCATACAGTATTGATTTCTCTTCCTTGCCACCTTATTATGAGAAATTATTAGGTATTAATGTATTCTTTTTCAAGTTCTAATAAATGAAATTCTCAAAAAAATTTGATACACAAATGTTAATGATACAGCAATACAATCGTTGACTCTTTCATTTTACACTGATCAACGAAATAGGAATGTCTACACATTAAGCACGCAATAAAGGTTCTGCTTCATATGGGATACAGGAAATAAGACTGTAGTAAGAAGTTTAACTTCATCTGTAGTGCATGAATTAAATGTTCATTATCATACCTGTGGTAAAACACCATACGACGTGCAAGGTTTAGATATGAAACCTGTGGTAAAAATTCCTGCTCCATTTATGGTACAGGTATTAAGAAAGTTCATCTTCATTTGTAGTACAGATATGAAACTTTTAATAAAAAAGAATGGTGATCAATTAAATTGCGTAGTAAGCTGACCACTATGAGACAGACAATTTTAATCAATATGTACCAAAGAGAAAACGTATAATCTGAAAACGCCAGTCAATTTTTTGTCTAATCTGAGTCATTAAGTAGATTCTTGTAGGGAATGAGACATTATAAATGGTTTGAAATTCAGTAATGTTTGAAGATCATCGTTATACGCACTCGATGACGAAATTCGAAATTATTCAGAAATTCAGGTCCCAAAAGAAAAGCGAGAGATACCAAAATTATATTCAAACTCCTAATTCGAAAACAAACTGATAATGTCATGGAAAAAACTGTAAAACGACGAAAAGACAAACAATAGTGCACTAAACACAACATAGACAACTATGCGACTGAGCAACACGAATAATTCCATTTTCAGATTAAACGCTTCCTCTTTGTTACATATTGAGTAACTAACTTCCTTGAAAGTCAGTTTGATGTTTGTGGCTTTATGTTTTAATTCCTTTTGGTAAAATCGATAGTCTTGTATTTTAACATCCCAGATTTTCAAATATTTTGGTTTCGATGTGCATTGTGGAGATCAATCATGGAATTATTTTCGACTTTTAAAAAAATTATATATATAAAAATTAGGAAATGTGATATGATTGCCAACGAGACAAATATCCACCAAAGTTCAAATGAAGTCCACGTAAGCAGTTAAAGGCAACCGAAAGACCTTCAATGAGAAAAAACCCATACCGTAAAATCGGGTATAAAGGCCCCGACATGAAAGCTATGAAACAATACATATGTTTTGTCAATAGCATTCAGGCACAGGAACATATACTTGAAAGTCAATGATGTATAATATTTCTATGGAAAAAATCACTTCTATCTTGAAACAAATGTGTTGATTTTGTCCATAAAATCCCCTAAATTATTTTTAGAGTATGCTCACCGCTCTAGAAAGTACCACGTTAAGAATAAAGCATTAAGGTGAAAATATGATGTTCACTGAACTGCAAAATCACAATTTTATTAAAATATATACAGAACCTTGTTTTCTGAGAGTAGTTACGTCAACAATTCCCTCCTATGAAACCACAAGCACTCGTCCCAGAATAAATATGAAATTATTGATATATAGTTTTTTCATACTTAGACATGTGCCTGGGTAGGAATGGTAAGGCGAATTTTCCCTCAATTTGTTTCACTCCCGGAGACACCAGGTCAATGGTTGGTAAAGTCTCTAAATAACATATTTAAAGGCTCTTGCTACCGTTTTTCAAATGTCTATAAAATCGAGTGATTGTACAATGTTGTTAAAGACAATTTCGAATAACAATATTTTTGTTTAAATATTTTTGGGGAATACGCTGCATCGAAGATTACCAATATTTTCCGAAAGAAAACTTTTGTATTTACTCTAATACATATTTTATATTTTGTTTGCGTTAAGAATGAATTTCTGATTAAAATATAAAGACATACATTCGAAACTTGTCGAAATCTTTTAAGATTGCAGTTTTCAGTTATCTTCAGGAATTTATAGTTCGGGTGCAAGTTATACTGTAAATTTCATTAAAGATTACGAAAGATCATTTTTTTTTGTAAGAACCTCGGTGTTGAATGGCCAAATGGTCCCTGTACCCCTATTTTTGACATTTTTACCTATTATGTCTGTTTGTTTTATTCACACATTGATGTCAATATAACGGAATTTTATGCGACTGTCATACAAGTGCGAGGTTTAGCTATCTATTAAACCAGGTTAAATCCACCATTTTCTACATAAGGAAATGCCTGTACCAAGTCAGGAATAATATGCCAGTTGATTTCCATTCGTTTGATGTGTTTCAGCTTTTAATTTTGCCATTTGAAAAGGGACTTTCCATTTTGAATTTTCCTTGGAGTTCGATATTTTTATCATTTTATTTTGAAGTTGCAAATTAATACGAAATAAACCCGTAGATCTCGTAAAAAGTGTTTACAACAGGTTGTAAAATAGGATGTTATCAGAACCTTGTAAGAAAAGCGTGAACTTGGATAGAGGATCTGTATTTTAATAAAATAGATTTTCAAAATAAATGAAAATGTACATAAACATATTACAGACACGACCGATATTAACTGAATACTGAACGATTGGCATATTGCAAACATGATTGAAGTCTAATTATTACTTTACCTTGACATATTGTATATATGATTGGTGAGGGTATGGATGGAATGTGAATTGTTTTTCGAAGAATAGATAATAATGAACATAAAATGAAGACTAGATAATAATTGAATTGCTTTTTTAAGAATTTAAAATAAGGGGTGAGGGGTTGCTAAAATAAAGAATATAGACTATGAACACAAAAAAAAGAAAAGAAAAAAAAAAAGAAAAAAGAAAATGGCATAAAAAATTACAAACCCCTTACCCATCTAGACCCTCCTGGATTTTTGGTTCTAATTAGTTGCAGCAAAATGCTAACTTAATAAGAATTTTTTATTAGATGATTAAAACCTTAATTACTTTTATATTAGTTTTAATGTTTGTTATTTATGACATTTGCACTTCAGTGATCGGGAAAATTTCGTAGTAATTTGTTTTCACATGTCAGGCAATAAAGAAGCCGGGAAAAGATTTGTATAAAGTAAACTATCATAATGTTTGACATATACTAAATAAATCCTTTATGTTAAGGTGGTACCTAACACTACAGGGAGATAACTCTGTAAAAATCAGCTAAACGTTTTAATTACGTTCTATTGTTAAGGAAATATTAAGCTTCTCAATGATTAAAATTAGTGTTTGTCAAACTGCTATATAATCAATGAAATTTTTCTGATAAAGTGGTTGGTTCAAATTTTTTGAAATTTTTTTATTTTTGTCAAAGGGTCAAAGTAAACATTTTGTCAAAATTTTATGAAAATTAAACGAGCCAAATTAATATTAGTCAAGGTGTTTGGTACCACCTTAAAACGTTATAATACATAAACAGCAATAACATATATATTCAAAAATAATGGACATTGAAACAGGCCACACCAAGAACAAAATAAAGCACAATCAAACAAACAGGGTTTACAAATGTCTTGCTTGGTACTAGCACACAATGTGTTAGTGTGCGCACAACTTTTTTTTGTTTCACTAAACAGTTGTCGTGAAAGTAAAACACACACCAAAAAAAAACCCTACACAGTCCAGCAATCAACAGCTAGGATGCCGACTTACTTGAACAACACGTATATACTCTTATTTGTCTTCACTAGATATAAAAAGGAATAATAGTTTATATTTTATATAGACAGTTACCTATTAATAAAGTTATAAAAAAACAGAACCCTAGTGTATTTGGCCTTTTAAATTTTGTTGATTCGAGCGTCACTGGTGAGTCTTTTGTAGACAAAACACACGTGTGGTGTACAAAACTTCAATCATGGTATCTATGATGAGTTTATATACTGTTTCATTATAATTTGTTATCACACTAATATTTAAAACAATGCAACAAATGTTAAGGTTGATAGTTCTGTTTCCTGCCACCATATCTACCAATACATTCTTGCTATCTTAACAATTTTTTAACAGCTAGACACTGTTGGTTAAGGACTGTTAAATTCCAGAACATCTTCTTATATAGTCTAGGCGAAATATTTACTACTAAATCCTTTTACGTGCCCACCTATCTTTGTTTTGTCTTCCAGGAGACAAGAATGTATTTTGTTTTGGCCTAATCTGATGTCAATTGTCGAGGTTTATAACCATACAGTAATTACAGTGTATTTTTTCCCAAAGGCGATTCGCACTCTTATTTGTACTTAATATTTTCCTGTTTCATTAATAAGATGACATTTTCTGTCAGTTATGTAATTTAAAACGCCTTTGTTTTGATCTGTGACGATTGTAGACACCATCTGACCTTTCTCTTCCATCTGACCTTTCATTTCACATTCTTCAGAGATTAATGTTATCTTTTCAGATGACAAGAAATTAATTAGCGCTTACAGTGTTTATCACTTATGATGAATATAAGAAATTACAACTTTAAACAGAAACATACAAATAATGCTAGTATAACATGGTATCATAAATGTTTTGTAGATTCTTTGTAAAATAAAAATGCAATATTTGCCGACATTTTTACCGATTTTCATTATAAAGATACGTATTCCTACGTAAGAAGTAGATCATTGCCGATGAATGAAAGATATCACATGTTGACCGATATTGTATTATATACTATATCCAAAAGTTTGGTACGTACTAGAGAGGTTCCGAGTAAAAAGGTATTTTACGCAAGCAAACAAGTGATAAAAAATGATGAAATTGTATCCATTCTGCAGGCATCAGATTTTCTATCAATGTTGCTGAAATATTTGAAACTATATCAGAAAAGTGTTATTGCACTAATAATGAAAAATACCGTCCCTCGAAGTACATTGTATATCATATTGCATTCGACTTGCAAGATCGTGCTATATGGTATACTGCTCGAGAAAATATTCCTCATTATGAGTGTAATTATCCTCTAGTTTTTAGATATTTTTAGAAATTTTGGTTATGACCTTGTGTTTTGTTTAGATTAGAAAATATTTTTGCTTGAGACATAGTTATGACCTTGTGTTTTGTTTAGATAAGGAAATATGTTTTGCTTGACATATGGTTATGACATTGAGATTTGTTCAAATAGGAAATATGTTTTGCTTGACATATGGTTATGACCTTGTGTTTTGTTTAGATTAGGAAATATTTTGTCACTGACATATGATTATGACCATGTTGGTTTTAAAAATTAGAAAATACTTTTTGCTTGATATATTGTTTCGACCATGTGTTTTGTTCGAATTAGGAAATATTTTTCCTTGACATATGATTATAACCAAGTTTTTTTTAAGATTAGGAACTATTTTTTCCTTGACATTTGGTTATGCCCATGTTTTTTTTTTAAGATTAGAAAATACTTTTTGCTTGACATATGGTTACGACCTTGAGATTTGTTCAGATTAGGAAATATGTTTTGCTTGACATATGGTTATGACATTGTCTGTTGTTTAGATTAGAAAATATATTTGCTTGTCATATGATTATGACATTGTGTTTTGTTTAGATAAGAAAATATGTTTTGATGAACATATGGTTATGACCTTGTGTTTTGTTTAGATAGGAAATATGTTAAGCTTGATCATGATTTTATGTTTATACAGGGAACTATTTTGAGCCTGATCATGTTTTTTTTTAAATTTTGGACTGTTAAGTAATTTGAGCTGATCATTATCTCAAGCATAGACTGGGATCTATTTTTTGGAAGCTTTTCTTGACCGTAATATCTTTTGTGTTCTGTTTAGTCTTGCAACTGTTCTCAGCTTGACTATTATTTGATTTTTAGACTAGGAACTATTTGGATATTGACCATATTTTTTAAATCTTGGACGGCTAACAACTTTGAGCCTAGCATTATTTCAAGCTCAGGGTGAAAAAATTTAGGGAACTATAGCTTGACATACCGTAATAACGTATGGTTTTTGTTTAGTTTTGCAACTATTTTGAGCTTGACTATTAATTCATGTTTAGGAATTATTATAATACGCTTGGGATATATTATTTTGAGCTACGTATAGGGTTGTGGTGCTGGCGCTGATGTTTAGTTTAGTCTTATGTGCACAAAACATTCAATTAGTTTGACATGTATTAAAATATTTCTTTATCCAATAAATCAGATGCTATAACCTTTTAATTACTTAGCCTTTATGTCGATAAGTAATCAAAATCTTTATGAAACTGCATCATATGCACGAAAAAAACTAATGATGCAATGCAAGAAAATGTGCTGATAGGCAGTAAATACATATATTTTCATTAACGAACTAAAATTTTTTTTTCTGAAACTTCTGCCTGTTTTTTAGGAGTAGATGCAAAAGATTTAAACGCCAAGGCTTATAAAACATGGGCTTAATATCCACATGGAAAGAACTGGTTCATATTACACGGGCTCATTAAAATCATTCCACACAATATATCAATACAAACTTCTATTATAAATGTATGGTTTCAAATATTATTATTTGTATAAGGTACAAAATTGTAAAACAAAGTTATGACTATGTTTGTGGTTCCGTGTTCAGCGATATAGCAAGACAAAACTATTTATACGTATATCATTCTAACAGTAACGTTATGTGAAGAAACGGTTCAGAAGAACGAAAATGTTTGTTTTCAATACATGTCTAACCTCTCAGTTCAACGTTTGTAGCTTTTTTAAAATCTTAATTCGTGTGTCAGATTTTATGTGCACTAAATAATTTTAACACATGAACATGATTGTTGTAAACTAAAAAAAACTCACCGAAACTTATTCATATAGCGATAGATGAATTAATTCCATGTCATTGACAAACCAATCAAATTAGAACTTTACCCTAGGACATACAAATGATAAATTGCTTATTCCCTTGCCATTCAAAGTTAGCAAAATACAACATTTCGTAATGTGGAAAATTACAATTGTCTTCCACTGGTTGAAAAAAAGAAAAAGGAAAATTATTGTCTAAAATCGAGTGTTTGTTGATTTGAAAAGACCACCGTCTCTCTGCCTGCCAAATCTTGGAACAAAGGCACGAGCATCTGCTGATTATAAATTATCATAAGGTGGACGACATGCCAATGATTGCTTACAACAAAGAAGCGAGCTCCTGTTGTTTGTTTTACTGATCATGTGATCGTTTCATTGTCATTTCTTCATCTTCTACTTCTTCTTCCGTTTGCAGTTCAGTCCACCATCTGGTGTATTTTCAAACTGGTACATTTACAGCTTACAATAGAGAAGCGAGCTCTTGCGGATATTAAATGATCTTGCGATCGTTTCTTTAACTTTTACTTTTATCAATGTCAACAAATTCAACATTTACTTTGAAGGATTTAGCCTTATTTTCCTACGGTTTTTGCCTGTGTGTCCGTGCGTTCGCTCGTTCCTTATTAGGATTACAATAAAATTTTTGGTTTAAGATAGTTCACCATGAGGTTGTGGTCACATCAACTTGAAACTTAGACTAAACGAGTGCACTTGTTCATTATGGTGTGAACTTTAAAAAAAATATATACCAACTTAGGGTTTTGACGGCTTTCGCAGTTTATTGAACATGGAAAACTGATCGTAATATTGGGAATGGTGTCCTATGGACAAATATTCTTGTAGATAGAAAAATGAATGACATCAGTGTTATCTGATAAATTAGTATTTGGTTCTGAGGAAAAAATAACTTACACAAATGGACAAGGTATCCAGTAAGATACATTTTATGTGTATTTTTACAAGCTGAACAAAAACACATTTCACTTATATATGTTATATACACAGCTATATCCTGTATTTCGTTGATGGGGCAGAATATTCATGTGTATTCTGTCTCACGCAAGGTAATTATTTTATTAAATTCAGATGAGGCCAGAATATTCATTTCCAGAAACCTGTCTCTCCTCCTACTCCCAGAAAGTATGGTCGTCCTCCTACAAGAAAGATAAAAATAATCAAAAAAGAAATAATATCGACTTCTAACTTTTAACAAAATAACTGCTATACGAAATTAAGGAAATACTTAGTATCTGAATAGTCTATGGTGAATTTAAAATACTGTTAAAAGTTTGAAGTAGATTATGTTTTTCACATGTTGCATATTTGTTTTTTTGTAGAGTATATATATATATATATATATATTTTCAACACGACGGGTACCCCTAGTATAGCAGAATTTGATAAGCATTTCGGAAAAAATGAGATCCTACCCAGTTTTTGTTGTGTTCTTGTTACTCAGTCTTTATCTTATTCGGTAGTGTTTTAAATACCATTGGTTGGATTTGTTTTCATTCTTGTATTCCTGCATCCTCTATCTCCTATTATACTTTATTCGTTATACTTTAGCATGCCATTATTCATGTTATTATCGATTTCAAAATCCTTTTTGCTAATTTGTGTCTATTCTTTATATTTTTCCTATAATTCTCTATTTCTTTAATTCCATTAAGACCCTCAGGTAGAGTTAGATTGTATATGACAGCATAGCCAACAGGGACTGGTATAGAGTGTCTGTTACTTTTACGCATAATCTGGACAATATATGTTTTTTTCATCATATACTTCGTGGTGCAATCATTACTGTTTGAAACAAATTCCATACCTGTTTTTAACAAATCAGTTTTTAGCTTAGAGTACTTGTTTACATGTTATTAATCTGTAAATATTTTTATCTAGTAATATATCATTTGGCAAATCTCGTCTGATTCCGGTAACGTACATGCATAATCCTAATGTCGAATTGTGCCGAATGGAATCTCAATAGGGTAAAGCACCACCAATCTGGCAGGTCTGGAAGAACACACCAGAATTTAGTACATATGTATTTCAAACACGAAGTTTCCTATGCATACACTTGAAATTTTAAAAATAATGTATGATATTTGTATTTTGGTATCAAGTGAAAGATCGAGGACTTGGAATCACTATAGAACACTTGTTGAAAATTTATCTTGAAAAGTAAAAAATTGAACGGATTTGAAATAGGGCATATTTTGCCTGTTTAAAAAATATTCCCGTATTTGTGCATTCGAACTTCCGGGAACACATGTTCTCTTAAATGCACTTTTTGGATCTCTATTTTAATTTAGTACACACGTTTTTCTCCTATTACTGATATATGACATAGATTTTAATCGTTGACGGTCATGTAAAAAAAAACTCCGAATAAATGATAAACATTTATAACAAATTTAATATCATCAAATGAGTCTCGGACATAATATAACCATTAGTTGCTATGACAACAGGTTTAGGTCATTGGTTCGTATTGTGCACTTCAGACAGATTGAAAATACTTTATAATAGTCTTTTCTTTCGCAAAGATTTGCGATAGATAGAAGAATTGGAGTAGGAATAATTTGCCTTCTTTTATTTTTCAATACAATAGACAAACTTGTAAAGTACAAGTTCACATTTAATTTGTCTTTTCAATAGACATAACAAGTTATGTTCGTGGCATATATTCACCATTACTGCTAATGTATTGTCTGAGGATTTATGTGTTTA
Source organism: Mytilus californianus (assembly GCF_021869535.1). Lineage (NCBI taxonomy): Eukaryota > Metazoa > Mollusca > Bivalvia > Mytilida > Mytilidae > Mytilus > Mytilus californianus. The sequence continues at coordinate 7,293,718 of NW_026262604.1, forward strand.
TGACTTTTACGTTGCAACATAATCATCTTTATAGTACTTTATACGTATGTAAACAATGTATATAACTCAAAGAAAGTTTTGTGACACTTCCATTATATCTAACAGTGCAATAGGTCTCTGTATTGATTGTTCTTATAATCTCTCCTTAAAAAAGCATTGAAGACATAGGAATTGTGACAGCCTTTTTTTTTCTAAATATAGGAAACTACTAGTTGTTTTATTTTTAATTTCTTTTGAACAAAAACCCGTTTAGGCATGTAATCTGTTGGAGAAACGTGATGCTTTCTTCAGAAACACAAAAATTAGATCTCATTATAATCAACACCCAAACAACTCCCACAATAAATATAAAAAAAAAAAATGTGGTATGATTGCCAATGAGACAACTCTTCTCAAGAGACCAAATGACACAGAAATTAACAACTATAGGTCACCGTACGGCCTTCAACAATGAGCAAAGCCCATACCGCATAGTCAGCTATAATTAAACTCTCACAATAAGTTTAGCAAAATACAACCTCTTTAACTTAGTGACTTGACTGAAAAATCAAACGAAAAACTAAATTTTCAGGCCCAAAAGATCATCGTGGTCTAAAAGATTACATTATAGGCTAATCAGATATTTCCCAAGAGGTTAAGGTTATGGATACTTTAAGCCTTAAACGTCACCGACAGAAGAGATCTCACGACAAAAGAATAAATGGTATCCAAAGAAATCAACGTCCTTCAGAATCAGCTTAGTTTCAGAACAAAGTTCGACACGGTTTATTTTCTTAGCTTTGATTCCTATCCGATGCGCTGTTAAATGAAGTATTTATTGACTTTTAGTAGTCCATCTTATGCATTATCTAAATTAGTTGATACTTTTTTGTGCCGGAAGCCTTTTTTCACACATCGAAAAAGGAGACGACTGTACTAAAGACTTTTTTTTTAAATTGAAAATCATAAATAAAGGTATGAATTTTATAAACTTTTCTTTCATTTTAAGAGTCTACTTGTCCAGAATATGATCATCGATTCCACCATATTTTGATAATGCTGGACTGCCGGTAAATTACAGTCCTATACACGTTTTATCAGAGTTTTCCTCTTTAACATCGGAAGTAAAATTTGATAATACTTATTCATCAAAATGTATTTTCACTATATATTTATCTCCCCTGTGGTTATGTCGTCCCCGGTAATGCGTTTATCATTAAGAAAGAAGCGACCAACACATCGTTCCCTTTAAAAATCTAAAATAACAACTCTGACTCTTAGTCTATTTCATTCTACTATTGATCCAAGTAGTGGAAACGAGAAAAGCTAATATACTCGTATTTAAGTAAATTGAAAAATAAAGTGATGTAAATTGTTGACATACAAAGAACTTTAAGGATTACTTTTTTGAAACAGAATAGTTAAAAGTTCTGTTCTTCGAATAAGATCTAGACTTACTACTGTGGATTAATTTATCTTCGTGGATTGAGGAAAACTTGCATTTTCGTTGGTATTTGATTTCGTGAGTTTTGCAAATCTCTGCATACAAAGCCTATAGAAAATGTGTAATTTGTTGAACATTTGAATTCGTGGTTCACCTGTACCCACGAAAACCACGAATAATAACGAATCCACAGTATATAGACTTAAAAGTAATAAATATACGTTATTATCAGCTAATAAGGCATCAAGTAATCTTGCTTTTGTTTGACCTTGATATTAAATCGACGTGGTATGTACAAATGTATGGAAGTTCCAAAATTCGCCTCTCTTTTATTAAAAAAAGGTTATAGAAAACCACTGAGTTGAAACTGAATATCTTCAAGTGTAAATTCAATATCACAATATTCTTACTATGCACTGCTTCCCTGTATATAAATTACAAAACACACCTTATAAAATCCTGCTTGATATGAAACTTCTAGGAAATGTGTTTCTACTTTATTGTTTGTTCTTCCGACTAGGTCATTTTAAGACAATGTACGATTAATCATATCATCATTACATATTGCAATAGAGTCTATCCAAACAAAGACATTAATTTTATTTGGAGTTTAAAATTTTTTGTTAGCCCCTGTGGTTGCTAAAAGAATCAATTGTTTAAATTAAAATAAAATATTTTCTATATTAACCACAAGCAGTTAATAACTGAGCTGCATCAAGTACGAATTGACTGTCCTTGTCCCATCATCAACATATACTATTATATTTATTCCTCTATGGGTTTTACTGTCATTTTTATACAGAAGTATTCGATTGAAACTGAATAATTTGATATTTTATTACGTTGACATATAAAGTACGTATTGACAAAATATACTATGTAAAGTGAAATGCAAGATTGATACATTCATAATTTACAACGCATTTGCTAAATTGCTTGTGATATGGTCCTTCAATTTGTGAATAATTTCATCATTGATTTCTGATCAAAATGATGTTAATAATATTCAAATGGTATCTGAAAAGAGTGGAGATTAATCAAAAGCGGAAAACTGAACTGTCCAAGGTTAGGAATATTAACGCTCACAGACATGTTTAACCCCGCCACATTCTATATGTGTCTTGACCAAGTCAGTACCATATAATTCAGAGGTTGTCGCTGGACACTGTCTGTCATACTTGTTTTTCGTTCATTGTTTTATTATCAATAAAGAAACTGACAGTCCTAGTCAATAAGGGTCGAAGCCGAACACATCTTGCCACTAGCGGGGTTCAGACTCAAAATGTAACATTCGATTTATCCGGTGTGTCCTGATCACTTTTAATTTGTGCAGTGTGTCTTCTTACCAATTTATTTGTACTTTGTCTCTCGGTTACATTTGATTAGCATACGAGGTGTCCTGACAACATATGATTGGTACGATGTGTTCTCATAACATTGTATGTGTATGGAGCCTCTGGCCTTTGTTAGTCTTGTATGGTTTTTAATTTTAGTTCATTTATATGTTTTTGAGTTTAGTGTGACGTCCATTTTCATTGAACTAGTACACAATTTTATTTAGGGGCCAGCACAGGACCACCTCCGGGTGCGGGATTTTCTCGCTGCGTTGAAGACCCATTGGTGGCCTTCGGCTTTTGTCTGCTCTTTGGTCGGGTTGTTGTCTCTTTGACATATTCCCCAACTTTTACTTTTATAAATGTCAACACATTCGACATTTACTGTGAATAATTTAGCTCCTTAATTTCCTACGTTTTTTGGTCTGTGTGTCCGTGCGTTTGCTCATTCCTTATTAGGATTAAATACAATCTTTGGTTTAAGATAGTTCCCCATGAAGCTGTTGTCACATCAACTGGAAACGTAGACTAAACGAGTGCACTTGTTCATTATGGTGTGAACATTAAAAAAATATACCAACTAAGGGTTTTGACGGCTTTTGCAGTTTATTGAACATGGAAAAGTGATAGTAATCTTGTAGATGAAAAATTAACATTTGGGTCTAGGGGAAAATAACTAGTACAAATATACAAGGCATCCAGTAAGATACCTTTTATATTCATTTTTACAAGCTAAAAAAAAATATTTCACTTATATCTGTTATATATACAGCTATATCCTGTATTTCTTTGATGGACAGAATATTCGTTTTTATCTTGTCTCACGCAAGTTAATTATTTTATTGAGTTCAGACGAGTCCAGAATATTCATTTCCAGATACATGTCTCTCCTCCTACTCCAAGGAAGTATGGTCGTCCTCGTACAAGAAAGATAAAAATAACCAAAAATGAAATAATATCGTCTTCTAACAGCAACTTTTAACAAGATAACTTCTGTAAGAAATTAAGGAAATCCTTTGCACATGAATAGTCTATGATGAATTTAGAATAATGTTGAAAGTTTGAAGTAGATTGTATTTTTCACATGTTGCATTTTTTTTTTGTAGAGTATATATATATATATGTATTTCAACACGACGGGTGCCCTAGTATAGCAGAATTTGATACACCTTTTGGAGAAAATAAGATCCTACCCGGTTTTTGTTGTGTTCTTGTTCCTCAGTCTTCCTTTTATTCGGTAGTGTTTTAGATGCCATTGGTTGGATTAGTTTGTATTCCTTCATTCTCAATCCCCTATTATTCTCTATTCGTTATACTTTATCATGCCATTATTCATGTTATTATCGATTTTAAACTCCTGTTTTGCAAATTTGTTTCTATTCTTTGTATTTTCCTATAATTATCTATTGCCTTAGTCCCATGAAACCCTCAGGTAGAGTTAGATTGTATGTGACAGCATAGTCAACAGGGACTGGTAAAGAGTGTCTGTTACTTTTACGCATAAACAATATAGTTTTGTTTTCATCAGATACTTCGTGGTGCAATTATTATTGTTTGACATAAATTCCAATACCTATTTATCATGTTTATAACAAATCAGTTTTTATCTTAGAGTATTTTTTTACATGTTATAAATCTGTAAATATGCTTATCGAGTAATAAAACATTCGGAAAACCTCGTCTGATTCCGGTACCGCACATGCATAATCTTAATGTCGAATTGTGCCGAATGGAATATTAATAAGGTAAAGCACCACCAATTCGGCCAGGTCTGGAAGAACAGATCAGAATTTAGTACATATATATTTCAAACACGAAATTACCTATGCATATGCATGAAATTTTAGAAATAATGTATATTATTTGTTTTTTGGTATCAAGTGAAAGATCGAGGACTTGGGATCACTATAGAACACTTGTTGAACGTTAATCTTGAAAAGTAAAAACTGTACGGATTTGAAATGGCATATTTTGCCTGTTTCTCAGAAATAAAATATCCCCGTATTTGTGCAATCGAACTGCCGTGAACAAGTGCGCTCTTAAATGCTCTTTTTGGATGGCTATTTTTTTTAGTACAAAGGTTTTTCTCCTATTACCAATATGTGACATAGATTTAAATTAATGACGGACATTTGAAAAATCCCTGAATAAATGATAAACATTTATAACAAACTTTAATATTATAAAATAAGTCTCGGATCACAAGATTGGGTCATTGGTTCGTATTGTGCACTTCAGACAGTTTGAAAATACTTTATAATAGTCTTTTCTGACGCAAAGATTGCCGATAGATAGAAGAATTGGAGTAGGAATGTTTGTCTTCTTTAATTTTTCAATACAATAGACGTACTTGTAAAGTACAGTACGAGTTCACATTTAATTTGTCTATACAATAGACATAACAAGCTATGACACATTTTCACTATTGCTACTATTGTATTGTCTGAGGATTTATTTGTTTATGACTTTTCTGTTGCAACATAATCATCTTTATAGTACTTTATAAGTATGTAAACAATGTATATAACTCAAAGAAAGTTTTGTGACACTTCCATTATATCTAACAGTGCAATAGATTTCTGTATTGATTGTGCTTATAGATTCTCCTTAAAAAAGCATTGAAGACACAGGAATTGTGACAGCCTTTTCTACTTAAATATAGAAAACTACTAGTTTTTTTTTTCTTTTTGATTTCTTTTTGAACAAAACCCTGATTGGGTATGTAGTATAATGGAAAAACGTGATGCTTTCTTCATAAATACAAAAATTAGATCTCATTATAATCAACACTCGAACAACTCCCACAATAAGTATATCAAAGTATAGACTGGTTTCCGATCGCAATATTCAGTATGTTACACATATACCAATATAACGACCGGGACGGACTTTACGTTACCTTGAACTTGTTTACAACGTTCTTCAAAATCGGAGGTATTTCTTAAACCAAACGCCGTCATTTGGCGAACTTTTGAATAATGGTGTCCCTGGAAACGCCCCTTCACAGGATGAATTCCGATATCAATCTCTCGGAGATGTCATTTAAATATTATGATTTAAAAGATAAACAGGAAGAAATAAGAATATAAAAAAAAAAAAATGTTTTAAATAAAAAACAATTGTTTGATGCCAAAACTAGGACCTGAACAGAGAAATGAAATATATCTATTATAGGCCACACTGCGCAAAACAGTAAATAATCTTCAGATCAATGAAGGACTACTGAAAAACTAAAGAAGAAGAAGACCTGAACGGACCGGAGCTTCTACGATCATAGTTATTCAAACTTCAATCCCTGTTTTATTTTTCAATGGATTTCCTTCAACTCTAGATTTTGTGAAACGAAAAAATTAATTCTATATATAAATAATGTTCAAAAAGAAATTATGAAAAATATTGTTGTCAAAACTCGGACCTTAACGGGAAATTAAAATACCCGCTGAATTTTATTTTACTTTTGCTACAACATTTGGTCAGGTTTTGTTCAGAGTTTTCAATCTGGTAAATAATAATTATTCAGCATGAAAAGTTACTAACAGATGATGGACTTCATGGGGTTTGGAATAGCCCAGTCTAGCTTAATTTTGTCAAGGGCCATATTATTATTGAAAGTAGTGCTCTGGCAATATAACGTCCTTTACCACTTGTAAATATAAGCTTACAAACCAAAAATAGAAACATCTCAAACTGAAACTGAAGTGACAAGGATAGACAGATGGACGGACAGACCAAAAGAAAACATATAAAGTCATGGTGTTTATAAGGACACTTAACACATAACATAGGTAAAATCTCTTTGTTCTTATTGTGCTACAATCTGGATAATGCACATCTAAGGTGTGCATTAACTACCTCAGATATACTGCACAGTTCAAAAGTACTCTTACCTTTAGGGGTGGATCCTGGATTTTGAAAGGGGTGTTATTCCATAAAATTAAAAAAAATTATCACCGAGTGTAGCGAGACTAAATACAAATAATTTTGATGATTTTAGTGTCAAAATATGAAATAGAAAGTGTTTCTCATTCCTTAAACTAGGACAAAAAATATTTCATTTTGTGTACAGTGTAAATCTTAAATAAGTGCTTCAAAGTCAAACCAGATAATAACTATTTTATTTATTTCTGCCAAAAAAGAAATGCATTTTTGAATATCCAAATAAATTAAATCTGATTTGGATTACCAGGTAGTTTTTGTGCTCAATGGAATTTATTACGACTTGTTGAATATTTATTCCTATTAAGTGACTATATCGGGATCGAATTTAATGAAGATCATATCCAAGTGTGTGTCAAAACAGGGGCGGCGGATTAGTTGCAGATTAATCAGACTTCGTTTAGATGGACATGTCTTCAAAAATTGATACAGTAGAAAAAAAATTGGGGGTACATGGGAGTTAAAGATTGGAAAGTGAAACTTTTTTTTTCTGTTAATTTAACTTTCTAAATTTAGGTACAGCTCTTTTCGGTTCATCTTTCTCTAAGCATATTATTGAGGGAAAGAAAAGCATTAATCTATACTCAATAACCCTTTCAGTTATGATACACCTATTTGAAAGTACACCAAAACGGAACTAAAACTGTAGGAGATGTGGGTTATACGTTAATAAAACAGCAATCAAACGAAAAAAACAACTAAAGACATCTAGCGGGCAACATACAGTTTTCATAAATAGTTATAGGTGTCTACACAATATGTCAAATTCTTAATCTTTACTAATTTATATAATTATTGAGAATAAATCTAACAGAAACGATAAAAAAATCTACCATTAAATCGCAATTCTTCAAATAATGTAACAATTTAGGAAGAAGCCTAAATTTAAAAAAGTGAATAAATTAAAACTTACCAACCTTTTATTACTACATAATTAAAGGCGTATTTCCCCTTTCTTTACCCTACAAGAAACTTTCCTTGGAGCCGTGGATTGCGATTTATCGTCCGCATATTTCCAAAATGTACAAGTAAATTGGTGGCGTCATGTGTTAAAACAGTTATAGGCCAATCGAATCGGTATATATTATTTACTATGCATGGTTGGGATGGCCCTTTAACCCGAACTCCTTTAAAGATACAGAGTGATTGACAAAATGGGACAGTAATTGACATTATACGAGAAAAGATGAGATATTTGCTTTTGCTGCGTTAGTTTAAAAAATAAAGTAGAACATGAAAAGTCGAACATATTATATGGTATGTATTAGAGGAAAAGTAAGGGCTCCAGAAGGGTTCTCCTAAAATCAAATGGTCACTTTCAGAAATTTCTTCAGTTAACCAGGTCATTTTAGGCAAACTATACAGTTCTAAACTGATCTGGTTCTCGGTTTTAAACATTTCTAAAGTATCAAACAAAGCAAATTAAAGCAAAACGGACATAACTCGGGAACGGTTAAAGTGACGCCACCAAAATTCAAACTTGATCTCTGTTTTGTGGTAATAAGCATTGTGTATATGTTTCATAACATTTGGTTGAGGCAAACTAAAGTTAGAAAATGGAAACCAACTTTGGGACATTATAACATACAGACTGACAAGGGTAAAACTTACCCCCCCCCCCCCCCCCCTCATTGCGGCGCGAGCATAAAAAGTGTTTATTTTAATTATTGTCCTTGTACCTTGGATAGATAAAATATGTGCAACGCGGGGGACATTTGAAATTTATTCTTTATTTCACATGGGACACTGAAGTCTTGTTTTCATGAACGATTACAGCTTAATGGGACTAGAAAGCATTGACAATTACAAATCAAAATAAGATTTGTATGTACAGAGACTTAATGTCTCTGGTATGTACTGCGCTGTTTCTAGTGTTGCAGTTAAGAAATAAGACCATGTTTGTAATTTGTCTTCGAATTAACTGTTAATCTTGTATTTATGCATACCTTCTCAGCTTAATGGTTTGATTCCAAATCTCAAGATTAATTCACAGTCTTTTATAAAGGTTACAGAGACGGATACACGTACGGTCCGAGGAAATAGGGGGCGTAATTCGTTAAAAGGTTAAAAAAATCGTTGAGAGTAGCAAAACAATTTTTTTGCAGATTCAACCTAAAAAATGATACATTTTTATACGTCCGTTTACGGGACGTATTATGGTATACCGTTGTACGTCTGTCTGTCCGTCGTCAACATGTCGGACAACTCAAAAACGCTTTAACCAATTTGCATAAAACTTTGGGGAATTGTTTATATCTATTGACATGAGCTCCCTTTCGTTTTTTATGAATTTAGGTTTTACGTTTCCAAATAATGGTATTTTTTTCATTAAAAAAGGGGAATTTTCAAGTTTTCGGACAATAACTCAAAAATGCTTTCACCAATTTGCAAGGAATTTTGGTGAATTGTTTATATTTATTGACATGAGCTCCCTTTCCAAATTTATAAATTTTAGATTTAACGTTTCCAAGTTACTGGGTTTTATTCATTAAAAATGGGGGATTTTCCAGTTTTCGGACAAGAACTCAAAAATGCTTTCAGCAGGTCTAATGAAACTTTGGTGAATAGTTTATATCTATTGACGTAAGCCTCATTTCAATTTTTATAAATTTTAGGTTTTACGTTTCCGAGATATGGGGTTTTATTCATTAGAAAAGGGGGGATTTTCCAGTATTCGGACAATGGCCCAAAAATGCTTTCAGCAGTTCTCATGAAACTTTGGTGAATTGTTTATATCTTATGACGTAAGCTCCCTTTTGATTTTTATAAATTTCTGATATGATATAGAGAAGTAATTGAACTTTATTCTTTGAAAATGCGACGGGCGTATCATGCGCTCATGTTCGCTGTTTATTACATGTTTACTATCAAAAAGTAGAGGAGGGGGATTTAAGAAGGATTAAATTTGTGCTTCAGCTAAATCCCCTCCTCCCCCGCTAAAAAAGATCTAATGTTACCGTAATCATGAAATTATGAGATATATGTAGTACGGTGCATAGTTAAGAATGATGCATAATTTATACAATTATTTTGTTCAATCACTTTGTTTTGATATATTTTTGCCGTTAATAGCATAATTTTTTACCGGGATTAGCACAATTCCAACTTAGCAGATGCATCTATTCGTCTATCTCAATCCAGAAATCCAATTGCGGAATAGTAGTACAACACGAGTTATTAATGATATGTTAATAGCTACATATTAACAGAATTCAACTACTGGACTTCTTATATCAAAGATCTCCAATTGACTATTCATTTTTTTAGGTCCCCACCGACTAAATATATGTTCAATTGGTCTGTCCGTCTATCCGTCCGTCCATCACACTTCAGTTTCAGTTTGGAAATGCTTTGACCAAATGATTCTGTTTTTTGTTTTTATGCTTATTATTATGATACAGGTCAAGTTTGTGATTTTTGCTGGTGGGATAACATCTCAGGCTTGTGTGTGCCCTGAGAAATTAAGAATATTCTTACAAATGGTAAAGGACAATATTTATCTTGCCTTACTATAAGCCAGGTTGGGCTATTGCAATCCCATGAAGTTCTTCATTTGTTAAACTTTCATAAATTGTTTATCAGATGAAGAACTCTGAACAAAATCCGACCAAACGTTACAGCAATTATCTTTTCAAGGATCTACATGTATGAAAATTTAAAAAATTAAACATACCCTCCCCCTTTTTTCCCCCAACCCTCCAACCCTAATGTTACATTATATTTTACATTTGTTGAACCTTCTGAAAAAGAACAGACAACACTGTGAGTGAAGCAAAGCATGCAGTCATATTCCAATTCGAAAACAAACACTCTCTATAAATGTATTTTTTTACATAAATTTCCATTTATACATCTTTTGAATGGATGTTACTATGGATTATATTTGTTTCCATGGTAACTATTGAGGTCAGTAACACTTAGCAATGTTTTTTATAAAGTTAACATATGCTTTCATGAATTTTCTAATCGGTTATGAAGCAATTAAGGACATTTTAGTTCTGGAACTGCAATATTCTTCACATAATAACTTCGTTTCCAAGGAAAAAATGGGTTGCTATGGTGATAAAATTAAAGAGAGTCCTATGTATTTTTCTATTTAAATCGGTAAAGAAGTATTCAAACTTAATTACTACAATGCTAACTATGCTGTACACATTTGCACTTATCTGAAAAACACACGACAAAATTTGATAATTTCACATAAAATCCACAGTTCAGAAAAGTTGAAAATATGCATTTTTTGGTAAATTTTTATTTTTTTTTTACAAATTTGGTTGACATGCAATTTTAACTAAAATGAAGCTTAAACCAAGTTATATCAATAGTATATATGAAAATTTATGAAAAAAGTTTGATTCTATTCATAATCAGGCTCTGAATTGTAGTGATTTAGCTGATTTTTAAAAGATTTTACCACGCTTAACTACCAAAAAATAGAGTGTCTGTTACCATGGCAACCACTCATATTTTCCCACTCAAATTTAATTTTTGAGCATTATTCATTTACTGCTTCTACCAGGCATCATATATCACACTCTGCCTGGTTCTTGTAAATAGCTGTACATAAGGGTCCATATTGTTTTCTGCTGATTACAATCCATAACTTTATTAAATTGTTGATTTTCATGAAGAGGTGGAGGATTTGGGATGTCTTTTTCATTAATATTTAAAAGTTGTAGCTGTTTTTTACATCGCGATGACCGTGAGGTCATTTCGATGTATTGCTATCGCCTAAATTTCCATTATGCAAATTAGTTTTGGGTTTTCAACCGATCCATAAAAAATTATAGATCCGCGGTCATTATCTAGTGCAAAATAACATTCCTTATCGCTTGTTTCAAATTCATTTTTTCAATGGATACTCCTATAAATATTTTTATTAAAACACAAATTAATAATATGAAAATGGGTTGTCGTTAGTTATATATATAAAAGTAAAAAAATCATTGATGATATCTATGCACACGTACCGAAAAATTGTGTTAAAGCTTACGGAAGAATATCTCAAGAACGTTTTGCGACACTTCCGGCAAGGACCGATAACTCTATTATTGTTTTGCGGGAAAATATGAATGGCTTCTCATATCCAATCTTTTAGAAAAATCGATTTTTTTACAGAAGAGTGTCCACCGTGCACTTGCACTGCACTATCATTAGAATAGTAGAATAGAATGATATACAAATAGATGAAAATTATATATACATGCAACCGTAATATTAATATAATATATAACAACAAACCAGTGTATACTCTGGGACTATTATTATATTAGTATAATAGTCCCAGGTATACTGATTTGTATCACTACAATATGATAGTTATTACGGTGCGGTTGAATTTCCTGTCATTTATTCATCATCCATGCACGAACTTGTATCAGAAAAAAATATATCTCTGTAAATTAACCTCAGTTTCAGGTATAGAGATGTGATCTATTTCTGTGACATGTGCTTTTGACCAGTCACAAGAACCTGCGGTCATCCGATGTTCAGTACTTCAGTACTTTGATTTAAATTTGTATTGCAAAGTGAAACAATGCTTTCTGTTGGTTAAATTATTTAATCTCTCAAAATTAGTTGGGTATTCATATTGTATCCTGCATCTCATATATGTATTTGGCCAGCAAGAACATCACACTGATTGTTAATAGAAGAGTTTGAATTTACAGTGAGCATGTTTTGAAATATTGTTAGATCAGGTTTTTCATTTTCATCTAAGCCCAAGGAACCATAAATAGGATTGTTTAGTTGATGATATAAAGATTTTGCTATTCTCTGGGATGCTATTTGAAATGTGTGGGGAGGACACTGTTCAGTAGTATAAATGTATTCTTATTTCATGATTATCTTCTGTTTGTGTTTTTTTACATCAAGTTCTTGTAACTTTTTTTTCTTTTGGCCATGAAAATTAATTTGCAGTGGAAAAGTTGGTATAGCCATAGGTGTTGATTTATTTAAATGGTTGAAATGTGCACCTGATAAAAGTATATCATTGAAAAGGTTTTGATCAGGTTTAAACTGATGCATAAAATATACAGGGGCCTGTGGGAGCCAAATATTTATATTGCATCCAAATAATGTGCCAGCAGCTTGAATTTCACTAGACTTAGCCCACATACTTCCAAGTAACATGCCTTGTAATTGACATAAATTGTATATCATGTATATACCTATCAAAAGTCAATTGCATTTACATGGGTTATCATCATGATCATAATTTCCTATAGCTGTATAATGGAACCTATGGGAATGCAACCCGAGTATAAACCTCACTAACCTAAAATTATACCATAGCTCTCTTTGATATATATAATTTTCACAGTTATACCATGGTTTTGTTGTCCTCGATAAGAAAAATAGCGAGACCTGGTTGCCTGTTTTTTTTTTTTTTTTACAACAGAGTCAGTGTGGGGCCACTAAGCTAAACTGCCCGCTTTGCACCAGCTGATATAAATGAATGCCTAGGGTGGGAATCGAACACACGTACACCAACCCTGTTGTCCTATATTTTTAAATGAACAAAAATTTGCTCCTAGAACAAACAACCAAACAGATAAAGTAAAAAAAAATATATAAATGTGTTCATTAAGAATTATATTCTTACAAATATACCGTATTTTAGTGGAAAATATAAGTTAATTCTCAGTTATTGAGATGTATATAACTTGGATTGTATTACATGAGCTCAACCATGCAGCTACATAAATAGATTTAAATTTGCTGAAGCAGATTTTTTTGTGGGGAGGAGTCACGCCCCTTTTAAGAAGCTCCATATATGGTTAATGCATAGTCTTTCATTGTATTACTATCAACAATGATAAATGTTGGTTTGCTAGATCCGGCTTTTACTATCCTGGATCCACACCGGATTTGAAATACACTGCTGACATCTAGACTTTAACGAGGTTGCTTAAGTAATAATTGGGTTGTAAAACTAGAAAGCTTCTGGTTACTCTACATGAAGTTTAATTCTTTGTTTAAATTATTATTGGTAAAAATCCAAGAAGGGTTATGAATCTAATACATGTTTTAAAAACTTTTAAGTCCATTTATAAGTAATATACGGAAAAACAGGAAATAAATTTTTACAAAATTTCCTTCTAGATACTAGCTTTTGATCATAAACAAGCTTCTGTCTAAGTGTGGTACAAATCCAGGATAGTTTAAGAAAGTTATTAAAATTTGAAAAACTTTAACCACAGAGTGAATGTAATGTTAACTGGCAGAAAAACTAAGTCCATTTATGAGTCATGATGAGTAAAATACAGATAAACAGGATTTTTTTTTTACAAAATTTACTTCTGGATACTATCTTATGATCATAAAAAAGCTTCTGTCCAAATTTGGTTGAAATGCAGGATAGTTTAAGAAAGTTATTAAAATTTAAAAAACTTTAACCACAGAGTGAATATTTGTGGACGCCGACGCCGCCAACGGAATGTAGGATCGCTATGTCTCGCTTTTGCGACAAAAGTCGCAGGCTCAACAAAAATGAATACATGTACATCAATCATGTCAATGAGACAGCAGCCCCATGCCACAAACAACCAAAAGACATCTAGTGGTCAGCATGCAGTCTTCAACAATAGACACATGTCAAGGGTCTATATATATACATGTACCTTGGAAGGGTCCAGAAAGGGTGTTTTTTCAGTCAAGACTAATTCTTAAGGTTTGTCATATTAAAGGTTTAATACAAATTGAATGTAATAAAATAAAATCCATGGATAATAATGTAATGATAAAATTGTCAAAATTTTGTAAGTAACACACTTCAACCTAATCCAAATTAGTCATGAATCCCTGTGTTCTGAATTATAATATTATTATCATTATGATTATTGTATTATTGAATATTATTAATCAGTTCTTGTTTTGTTTTAAATAGTTCTGTAAGGAGCTGCTGAAGGATCTCAATGGCATCAGATGACCAGATGAATTTGTTTTCATCATTCAAAATAATTGGGGATCAGATAAAAATAAAATATTAACCGTTCACTACATGTGCATTTAACTCATTTATGAAGACTGCAAACACACTTATTTGGGAACATATAACATGATATAGAGTGGACCATATCAAATGAAACTCATGTGTTTGTTTATTTTGTATTTTTCTGCATATTGGGGAATAAAATGCACATCAAATGTCAAGTTTTTTTACATTATTTAACCTAACTGATATACAACTTTTTCCTATATGGGCATGTCATGTCTTAAAACTTTCAGTTTTATGTATGCACCAGTTTCACACCCATAGTAAATTTTCAGGTGAAAAAGGTGACCATATGTGTAAATTCCCTCTGATGAACAGCTTGTCCTCATGTTTTTCATTTGTATAAGTATAATATGGACATTTCCCCACATATAATTTTGCTTCAAAACTTCAACACTTACATTGTAGCCGTCATACAGTTATTATTAGATTATTTCGATGATTCAGCATAAAAAAAATTGAATTTGTCCTGTATTATATCTTGTCGAATACTTATTTATGAAGTCTACAGGCATAATTTGTAGGATAGTGGTTAGCGTTGACAGTTAAACCTAGTCTGGCCCACATAAGAAGCCCTTTTTGTAAGACAAGTTGGATGTGCATGGATTAAATCGTTTGCACATTTTTCGTCTGTGTCCCAATTTGAATCATTAATACCTTAAATTAAAGGAAATACTTTTTTGCAGAAATGTGCAAAGTCATTTTCTTATTTTCTGTCTTCTAAGTCCAAAATTTAGAGCTTTTGTTTACCTGAGGCGGACTCACAGATGCCGACTTCCGGTCCATTTTGAAATTTTAAAAATAACCCCGTACCGGGACCTCGTGACAGCGTATGGCTATCAGCTAATACCTGGAACGTAGTACCGGGAACCAGGATAATCAAAGTACAACCTGTTTAACTAAGTGACTAAAAAGTTAGTGAAAAATCAGAAGAAAAATTAAATTTCAGATCCAAATGATCATCGTGGTCTAAAAGATTACATTATAGGCTAATCAGATATTTCCAAAGAGGCATTTGTTAAGATTATGGATACTTTAAGCCTAAAACTTCACCGACAGAAGAGAGGTCACGACAAAAGAATAAATTGTATCAAAAGAAATCAATGTCCTTCAGAATCAGCTTAGTTTCAGAACAAAGTTCGACACGGTTTATTTTCTAAGCTTTGATTCCTATCCGATGCGCTGTAAAATCAAGTATTTGATGACTTTTAGTATTCCATCTGCTGCATTATCTAAATTAGTTGATACCTTTTGTGCCGGAAGCCTTTTTTCACACATCGAAAAAGGAGACGACCGTACTAAAGTCTTTTTTTTTAATTGAAAATCATAAACAAAGGTATGAATTTTATAAACTTTTCTTTCATTTTAAGAGTCTACTTGTTCAGAATATGATCATCGATTCCACCATATTTTGATAATGCGGATTGCCGGTAAATTACAGCCATATACACGTTTTATCAGAGTTTTCATCTTTAACTTCGGAAGTAAAATTTGATAATACTTATTCATCAAAATGTATTTTCACTATATATTTATCTCCCCTGTTGTTATGTCGTCCCCGGTAATGCGTTTATCATTAAGAAAGAAGCGACCAAAACATCGTTCCCTTTAAAAATCTATCGAAAGGCTTGTTAAAATAACAACTGTGACTCTAAGACTATTTCAGACTACTATTGATTCAAGTAGTGGAAACGAGAAAAGCTAATATACTCGTATTTAAGTAAATTGAAAAATAAATTGATGTAAATTGTTGATATACAAAGAACTTTAATGAACGAATAAGATCTAGACTTACTACTGTGGATTCATTTATTTTCGTGGATTGAGGAAAACTTGCATTTTCGTGGGTATTTGATTTCGTGAGTTTTGCAAATCTCTGCATACAAAGCCTATAGAAAATGTGTAATTCGTGAACATTTGAATTCGTGGTTCACCTGTACCCACGAAAACCACGAATAATAATGAATCCACAGAATATAGACTTAGAAGTAATAAATATGCATTAGTATCAGCTAATAAGGCATCAAGTAATCTTGCTTTTGTTTGACCTTGATATTAAATAGACGTGGTATGTACAAGTGTATGGAAGTTCGAAATTCGCCTCTGTTTTATATTAAAAAAAGGTAATAGAAAACCACTGAGTTGAAACTGAATATCTTCAAGAGTAAATCCAATATCACAATATTCTTACTATGCACTGCTTCCCTATATATAAATTACAAAACACACCTTATAAAATCTGTTTATACGAAACTTCTAGGAAATGTGTTTCTACTTAATTGTTTGTTCTTCCGACTAGGTGATTTTAAGGCAATGTACGATTAATCATACCATCATTAAATATTGCAATAGAGTCTATCTAAACAAAGACATTAATTTTATTTGGAGTTTAAATTTTTTGTTAGCCCCTGTGGTTGCTAAAAGAATTATTTGTTTAAATTAAAATAAAATATTTTCTATATTAACCACAAACAGTTAATAACTGAGCTGCATCAAGTACGAATTGACTGTCCTTGTACCATCATTAACATATGATATTATATTTATTCCTCTATGGGTTTTACTGTCATTTGTATACAGAGGTATTCGGTTGAAACTGAATAATTTGATATTTTATTACGTCGACATATAAAGTTTGTATTGACAAAATATACTATGTAAAGTGAAATGCAAGATTGATACATTCATAATTTACAACGCTTTTGCTAAATTGCTTGTGATATGGTCCTTCAGTTTGTGAATAATTTCATTATTGATTTCTGATAAAAATGATGTTAATAAAATTCAAATGCTATCTGCCAAGAGTGAAGATTAATCAAAAACGGTAAACTGAACTGTCCAAGGTTAGGGATATTAGCGCTCACAGACATGTTTAACCCCGCCATATTCTATATGTGTCTTGACCAAGTCAGTACCATACAATTCAGAGGTTGTCGTTGGACACTGTCTGTCATACTTGTTTTTCGTTCATTGTTTTATTATAAATAAAGAAAACTGGCAGTCCTAGTCAATAAGGGTCGAGGTCGAACACATATTGCCACTAGCGTGGTTCAGACTCAAAATGTAACATTCGATTTATACGGTGTGTCCTGATCACTATTAATTTGTGCAGATGGTCTTCATACCAATTTATTTGTACTTTGTCTCTAAGTAACATTTAATTTGCATACGAGGTGGCCTGATAACATTTGATTGGTACGATGTGTCCTCATAACATTGTATGTGTATCATGTGTATGGTGTGTCTTTGTAACATCTGATTTGTATACGGGACGTGCTGATAACATTTGATTCGTATAATAAATCCGGACAAAACTTGATTTGTATACAGATCGTCCTGATATCATTTGATTCGTATAATTAATCGGGACAATACTTGATTTGTATGGTGGGCCTTGATAACATTTTGATGTGTATGATGTTTTTTTTATAAATTGATTTGTTTAGTATGCCTTTATAATATTTGAGTTAAGTATATTTTTTATTCAAAATATTCAAAATTCAGACATGTTCGATTTGTAAATCGTTTAAATAGAAATGTATAATAATAAAATGCTTAACAGACACATATAAAGGCAACAGTAGTATACCGCTGTATATGACTGATAGTGAGTGTGTTGCATGTGCCATACTTTAAAGTTGGACAGAACCAAACAGACATTTCTTGTACACAAATCCATGTGCATAAAGATAAACGTGTGTTGGGTCACAACATTCCGTTTTGTCACGACAGTCATTCAAGTAATCCGAACAGCAATTATTTTTAGGACCAGAAATACGATTGCGCCCACAGTGGTAGTTGTATAAACAATGACCAAGGATGGAACTTTTTTCACAACGAGGTTCGGTTCCCGGATGTTTAAATGAACAACTGTTACTGCAACATTCCGAGTTTGAAAAACAACCTTCACTTATATCCAGTGGCTGAAATGGTTATCCACAACAATCATTAATTAGCTAATAACGACAAATTGAAAAGCAGATTGATACTGTGATGTGAAAAATTAATAACAAAATAAATACAAAGAGCAATAGCAACTATATTTACCTAGCGGAGCAGGAACGTCTTGCTCCATATGGAGTATCTTTAGTTCACATTCGGTTAACGACGAGGTTCGTTTTGTTCAATCTTTAGTATTCCGTGTATTTTTTTTTCTAAACCGTCGTTTGTCTTTTCTTTGTTTTCTTTTAGTGTGAATGACTACCATCGATAAAGAAAACCAATACTAGACTGTACAAATATAACCAAACTAATATGACTTTAACCGTACATGTATAATTCTCAGACATGGTAGTCAAACATAATGATCACGTGATTCTGTTAGGTTACTATAGTTGAACATATTAACCAAGAGTTTATAAGGAAAGTGACATAAACAAGTTTAACCTTTCTAAAAGGTATGCTCAGTATTTTATAGAACTACGTCGACACAAAGCAATACATGCTGATCGGGTCTTGATAACCTTTATTGTTAATGTATTCCTTGTCTTCCGTATTTAATTACCTTTCCCTGTCCTTGGCATGTTACCAATTGTATATCATATTCTAGCCAATTGAACCTCAGCCAAATCACGAGGCAACACATCAGTACCGATATTTGTTCAGAATTAATTTCAAGATGGCATGGACATCGAATGAAAATACAAGCTTCGCACCAGGACATGCATGATTCAAAGCAATTATACATGTATGACTATCACAATACATAATGATGTATAAACCTAAATCACGACAGTAAAACAAAAAAGATTGCATGAATGATTTATATATATAACCATATATTATATATATAGATAAACATAACTATAACCGTTGTTTACCCCATGTACCAATAACAACTTATTTTCTCAATTTCCGCCTTGGACAATTTTTCTGAATAATATGCATCTCCGGCTCATATAAAATCATTTTCTTACAATTTTAAACGTGTCCTCCATTTTGGTAGGCAACCAGTGTTATATCGGAACTGATCACTTCAAATTAATGAAATCAATTATTCTTTACTTTCTCATTTCAAATAAATGAAAACGTATTGATATTTTAGCATAGCTGGAGGATATGAATTACCGGAAACACAAAATGTGTTTGGCAAAGGAAGACTTTAGTTGAATAATAATTAAAGGAAGAATTGAATGATAATTAAGGGAAGTTCTTAAAAGTTCTTAATCAAAATCGATGATCTTAGGGGGACACAATTAATAACAAATGATAGGACAACGTATCAAAATCGTCGATATTACGATACAACTAATCATGCTAACAACAAATGATAGAAAATCGTATTAAAATTGTCGATATAGCGATATAATCAATAACAAATGATGGGAGATTACATTAAGATACCAATTAATCATAATATTAGGTTAAAGTATTGAATCAATAAGTTTGTTCCTTGTTTAACACCCAGTGGAAACAATTTCATGCATATTAAGGATAAGAAACTTTAAACAGTAAGAAAAAAAGATAAGTTCTGCAAGCTGAGACGACAGGATTGAATGGTCGGACATTTAGACTTCTACTACATATTGCCTTTTATCAGGCTACCTACGTCCTGCTGAACAGTTGGTGCGAGAGTTTTTTAACGAGCAATAAGTGTGGCGATTTATAGATTCCATAACAATCAACATACTTTACGATTTCACTACCGGTCGAAAAAAATGAAGTGACAATATTCTTATATCAAGTCACAATTTAGGCGATCAATTATTGCAGCGATGGAATTGAAGTTTAACAACGGGTGTGTTGCCTACCGAATGTTGTCAACATTACGTAACTATGCACAACTGTCATACAATAGGGAGGTTTAGCTATCGTTTAAACCAGGTTTAACACACTTAACTGTACCAAGTCAGTAATGAGGCAGTTGTCTTTCATTCATTCTGTTAGTTAATATAGTTGAGCGGTTTTGTCAGGTTTAATGGACTTCCATCTTTATGAAATTACAGAGGAGTTCGTGATTTTTGTTAAAACATTTTCTTAAAAGAGAAAATCAACCATTCAGAATAAAACGTAACATTATGAGTTTACTTCGTCATGTTTTTCTTTGTACAGATGCAGATTTTTCAAACAAATCATTAAACAATGATAATAGCATCGCATGAAGTTTAACCTTTCTAAAAGGTATGCTCAGTATTTTATAGAACTACGTCGACACAAAGCAATACATGCTGATCGGGTCTTGATAACCTATATTGTTAATGTATTCCTTGTCTTCCGTATTTAATTACCTTTCCCTGTCCTTGGCATGTTACCAATTGTATATCATATACTAGCCAATTGAACCTCAGCCAAATCACGAGGCAACCCATCAGTACCGATATTTGTTCAGAATTAATTTCAAGATGGCATGGACATCGAATGAAAATACAAGCTTCGCACCAGGACATGCATGATTCAAAGCAATTATACATGTATGACTATCACAATACATAATGATGTATAAACCTAAATCACGACAGTAAAACAGAAAGATTGCATGAATGATTTATATATATAACCATATATTATATATATAGATAAACATAACTATAACCGTTGTTTACCCCATGTACCAATAACAACTTATTTTCTCAATTTCCGCCTTGGACAAATTTTCTGAATAATATGCATCTCCGGCTCATATAAAATCATTTTCTTACAATTTTAAACGTGTCCTCCATTTTGGTAGGCAACCAGTGTTATATCGGAACTGATCACTTCAAATTAATGAAATCAATTATTCTGTACTTTCTCATTTTAAATAAATGAAAACGTATTGATATTTTAGCATAGCTGGAGGATATGAATTACCGGAAACACAAAATGTGTTTGGCAAAGGAAGACTTAAGTTGAATAATAATTCAGGGAAGAATTGAATGATAATTAAGGGAAGTTCTTAAAAGTTCTTAATCAAAATCGATGATCTTAGGAGGACACAATTAATAACAAATGATAGGACAACGTATCAAAATCGTCGATATTACGATACAACTAATCATGCTAACAACAAATGATAGAAAATCGTATTAAAATTGTCGATATAGCGATATAATCAATAACAAATGATGGGAGATTACATTAAGATACCAATTAATCATAATATTAGGTTTAACTATTGAATCAATAAGATTGTTCCTTGTTTAACACCCAGTGGAAACAATTTCATGCATATTAAGGATAAGAAACTTTAAACAGTAAGAAAAAAAGATAAGTTCTGCAAGCTGAGACGACAGGATTGAACGGTCGGACATTTAGACTTCCACTAAATATTGCCTTTTATCAGGCTACCTACGTTAATCAACGGGTGTGTTGCCTACCGAATGTTGTCAACATTACGTAACTATGCACAACTGTCATACAATAGGGAGGTTTAGCTATCGTTTAAACCAGGTTTAACACACTTAACTGTACCAAGTCAGTAATGAGGCAGTTGTCTTTCATTCATTCTGTTAGTTAATATAGTTGAGCGGTTTTGTCAGGTTTAATGGACTTCCATCTTTATGAAATTACAGAGGAGTTCGTGATTTTTGTTAAAACATTTTCTTAAAAGAGAAAATCAACCATTCAGAATAAAACGTAACATTATGAGTTTACTTCGTCATGTTTTTCTTTGTACAGATGCAGATTTTTCAAACAAATCATTAAACAATGATAATAGCATCGCAAGAAGTTTTCTCTTTCTTTTAAACATTCAATGATCATATTATAACTACTAATTTTTCATTATAATTTACTTGTAAATTGAACTTTTTCTGAGTATAATCATCATTTTTCAAGATTCCTTTAGATGATGCTTTAATGATTAAACATGAATTATTAAGTCGGCTGTACTGCTATGATAAAAGCCGCTGTAAAAAGATTTGAAAAACATTTAGTTATTACACGAAAACTCAATAATGCTGATGTATTTCTTTCAAAATGAAATTAATAATAATCTATTAATGTTTAATTCTGTAATCGTTATCAAGAGCAAGGTTATATGAAATTTGCACAATGATCTGGATGTGGGTTCTTTATTTTGTTATTTTTTAACTTTTAATACCATTCTTCTTTATTCTTTGTTTATTCTTACCCTTATTATATATAATTTATATTTTATAACTAATTTATTCTCTATTCTTTTTTTTTAACTATTTGTCTGTGTTCTATATCCTTTATTCTGCACTTTTAGTTAATTATTCTCTATTCTGTAACCCCCATTCAGATCCTCCTGAAAGGCGTGTTTATTTTTTATTATTTCTATTATGATATGTGGTTATAAAATCAGAAAAGTTTATTACCAATATAGTACAGATAATGTAAATACTTTTTCATGATCTAATTTAATACTGTATTTTAAAGCTTTCACTTTTATTACGCATGTAAATGAGGGTCTAGATGGGGGTCGTTTGGTCTGTATTCTGTAATTCTAAACCACCACATAATTATTTACTCTTTATATTTCACATCTTCATTATTGTCTACTCTGTAAACCCCATACAGACCCTCATAAATGATAGTTTTGAATCGATTTATATGATTATATAATTCAATCCTGAAAAGTAAGTTTGTCATTTGCAATTAACAAAAATCTGTTCCGAGGCATTTTTAATTGATTGTTAAGACTTTTGGCGAAAGTCCAAGTATTGAAAAACAAATTATTTACCATTAGTACTGCAGCAGTATTAAATGATATTTTTATATTTTTAATGAATTGTTGTTAATTTTCCATAAGAGTCGCAAATTATACAAGTCAATGGCTATACGTAGAAAAAAAAACAAACCAAAAACAAAATGATATTTATGTTTCAAATGACTTTTGCGAGTTTTTTTTCACAGAAATAGGAAACTATATTAATATGACGAGGTGTAGAGTGACGTGATGAACGAAAAGAACAAATAATAAGATTTAGAATTTCGATAGTTCTGCATTAATCATCTCTGGGTGAGAAGTAAAACCTCATCAGTTTGATAACCAATACATTCCGTTTGCCTACAGATTAAATACATGAATTGCTGTCTCACTGGTTTGGCTTCAATTATAGACAATACCTGATTGGTTGTAATTAGCATACCTTAAAGTTCAGTGGCAAATATTTCATGCAAATTCAGCAGGATAGGAAAAACATTTGTTCGAGAAAATAGAAAAAAATTATATGTCGTCACACGTAACTACAAGTATACTGCTAAACAAAATGAAGAAAACCCTACCATATAGAAAAATAAAGGCAACAGTAGTATACCGCTATTCGAAATTCATAAATCGATTGAGAAAAAAACAAATCCGAAAGCTACAAATGTCCTCGTGATGACGGAATTTTATTCAATTCAAACAATAAAACCAACAACCTGTTTTATGCTGCAAACAATAAATGAAAGGCCATTTCAATTGTCAATTTTTTGAAGTAAAATAGGTATTAAAAAGTGCCGTTTTACACAGTTTTCAGATTATCAGCACACTATATTCATTTGATTTTGATAGTTGATCATTATATTGAATTGTTCAGTTTAATTGGTATAAAATGTTTTCCCTTTGAAATATTTCTTAATTATAGAAATGAACACACTCAAGGGTGGTAACTTCAATGATTGTATGTGTACGTCAAATAAACATTACACATGTTTACCAATCCGTTCACGTGCAAAAAAAGGAAAACAACACTTTATAAATTTTATGCGTTCGAAGCGCTTTTCTGGACCTACCTTCGTCAGGAAAACTCAAAGCCGAATATTTGAAAGCCAAGGGTGTACAAGAACCGAAATAGTTGAAGAGCTATATTACCAAAAAGGACCTTAATTTTTTTTAGCTGTAATCTGCGAAGTATATGTTTAATCAATAACCACACACACACCCACATTTACATTAAAGACACTAGAAGATGCTCGCGAAATCGCGGTACAATTGGGCAAGAGTTGAAACAAAGAGTGTCGACGTCGGGTGCCTGTGTTTACACATAAATCAGGGTAGGATCACTTAGACATGTTCAACGCCCAATTCATTTTTGGACAGTTCTGCACCTGAGTAAAAAAGGGTGGATGTCGTTTAATTTAGCAAAATGATGCACTTACAATACAATGCAGGATCCTTAAAGGCCTAACTGTCCTATTTTCGATCATTTCTTCTTACTGTCACTTGAATTTCGCGGGCAGTACGTCGACTGAGCATGCGCGAAAGCGTTTAAGACGCGCATCTATAACGGTCTCCGAAATTGGATATTTTTTCACAAATTGAATTTTTCAGTGGAAAAAAGATTGTTTCAACGACAAATTTAGGAAGTACAAAACACTATATTTATACGTCATATCACAAATATTTCCGACGTCTTATAATTTCAGAGGATTTGCGGCTCAATGAAATCGGTCTCTTCCTTTAGTAGAATAGATAACCGTATTTAAAGTCATAAGGAGTTTTTTTTTTCTTTTACTTTGGAACCGAGAAAACATTTAACAAAAAATACACGAGCATTGTTCAACCTAGTAAACTACATGTGGAAAGAATTGAAATATACATTGCATAGAATTGAAATTGGAATTACCGTTCCCAACAATTGTAGCAGTAGGCATCTAAATTTTTTTTGTTTTGGCGGGCGGAGGAAGGGGAGATATTTTTTTCTAAAAACATTTTTTTTTTCAATTTTTTTTTTTTTGAAGGGAGGTGAACAAAGTAGACGGGTTTTCCTTGAAAATCACGTATTTGATTATAGTCGACACAAATTTCTGATCTAAAGAAAGAAAAAAGCTACTCTACTCCCCCCCCCCCCCCCCCAAAAAAAAACACAACAGTTGCATGGTGGGTGCTTATGAAAAGCGTTTGTCTGATTTAGTGTTCTTTTAGATTTGTACGAATGTCACGATTACATGATAAAAACAAAAACAAAGGCAACAGCAGCAGCATAATAAAGGGCTAAAATAAGATAAAATGTTCAGGTTATTTCAGGATTACTGCATTTTTTACCTCTTATGTCCTCCCGTTTTGCATTTTCCC
This sequence comes from Mytilus californianus, assembly GCF_021869535.1. Taxonomy (NCBI): domain Eukaryota; kingdom Metazoa; phylum Mollusca; class Bivalvia; order Mytilida; family Mytilidae; genus Mytilus; species Mytilus californianus. Next base: position 7,319,349 of record NW_026262604.1, read on the forward strand.
TCCACATACAGGTATGATTTTGTATATTGTTTTGCTGTCTTAAATGTATAAATGTCCAGTTTTCTGTGTGCATCTACTCAATTCGGGAAGAGGTTTTCAGTTGAATGATATATATAATGCTTGTTTGAGTCTTCATTGGAGTTAATAAGGCTAGTAGTTCTTTAGGTTTTTGGTGGATAACGTGTTGCTCAGCCTTTATTTTTCTATTTTGTGTTTTGTATACTGTTGTTGGTCTTTTGGTCCTTTTCTTTTTTGTCAGTTAATTTTCGACTTTGAATGACCCTTTGGTATCTTACACTTTCCTTTTAAGTTTTTTTTTGTAATAACCGAGGAATATAAAAAGTGCTGAACAAGTAAAAAGATTCATGAATCCATTCATCATAGTATTATGTATTTTGTTTTAATAAAAGATTGATCATCCGTGGATATTTATCAAAAAGGAATGATATGGCCCAATTACACAAATATAGTCCCTAGTGCGGACAATTATTTCCCTGCAAATATTTTTCATACACATTCCAAATTTATTTCTTTGTGTTTTATGCCTCTGAGTTTTATGAAATAACTCTCTAAAAATGAGTACGGTTGAAAAAGGTAAACAGTTATTATATCTGTAGCTGTTAAACTATATTCAAGAACCATTTAGCACAAAATTATAGATATTTTAAGTTAGAGCTGATGAAGTTTTCTTACTTTGAAATTAGTTGATACAAAAGTAGCACACAACAGTGTAAACCTATTTTTTTTAAAGCGAAAGTATAATTGTTTATATTTGCATTTATAGTTCTAAAGATTAATTAAGTTATTGTACCTTATACCCAATATTGACTCACGAAGTTTAATCAACAGTACATTTTTGAATTTTAGGTTCAGGAACAAGAACAATTTGTTTCTGCATTTACAAATCTTTAGAAATTTTGAGCTCATTAAAACCTTTCACTTGTATTTTTATTGTATTTTTTCTATTGTAATGAAAATTTACCAAAATTACCATAAAGTTCAGTCCTGTACCTTGATATTAATACTATTCGTGATCCTACAAGAACTATTACCTTATGTGTAAAAATGTAACTGTTTAAAACGTTTAAAAGAATAAATGTTTGTCACTTTTTCGTTTAACGTTTTTTACCTTGATTTTGTCAGTATCTCTTCAACTGAATAGTTTTGACCCTCCTTTTGGTTTCTTCCTCCTCTTTTTACTAAGAAACCGAACCGAAATAATGTAATGTAAAATCAGTAGTAAAGAAATCTAGTTTGCCGCATCCAATAAATCAGTAATGTTATCCCTCTTTAAATTACAAGGTTTATTTCTAAGAAGTTAAGCATTAGTAACCTTAAAGAATATCCTTGTCTGCATGCAAATTATCGATAATAAGGTATGTTATTGTAATTTGCGTCAAAACGATACATTTGTGTTTGGGATCCAGAGAGAATAATACAAGTCTGATTACAAAATGCAAATAAGGCAACGTCATTGATTGCATTCTCATTCTTTAGAAAGTTTTTAACGAATCACATCGTTTTTTTGTACGCTTTTGAAAACGTTACCCGGCATGCATTATGTTTTGAAACGACGAATAGCAAAAAACCATGTTGTAAATATAAAAATAAGGAATATGGTATGATTGCCAATGAGATAATTATCAACAAAATAGTTTAAACGACAAGGATGTAAACAACTACAGTCTTAACTAAGGTCAGGTTAAGGAATTTTTGTCAGATGTTCGGACTCCTTGTTTTTTTTCTTGCGATACAGTATAAAATATTTTGCCCCATAACACCCATGTTTCTTTTCATATAAGACTTCAATAGCTCTTAGAAGGTCATTTACCAAAATTTAAGCAGATTCTAGATTTCTTATCTTTCGATTTGAAACCCGAATAACTCCAATGCAAACATAAGGTAAAAGTCCGAGTCATCCTTTCCCCGCCATTTTTTAAAAATTAAATATATCGAAAAGGAACTCCATAACCTACCAATGTTTTAATTTTGTTTTCCTAAGTAATGTTCTTCTGACTTAAATTATAAATTTTATTTCTAGATTTTTTAAAATTTCACCTAAGTACATCCTTAAACAATCAAAAAATGTATATTATTTTGTTAGCTATAAAAGGCCCCGTATGACAAGACGTAAAACAATCACAACAGAGAAAACTTACAGCTTATACGACCATGATTAAGCTAAGCCTGATAACATTTATAAACAATTATAAATAATGAACAATAATGACAAACGACAATCAACGACAAAAACTTTATAACAGACTCTTGGCATTGGGACAGCCACATACAGAATATTGTTGGGTAAGCCATGTTTGTAAGCGCTCAAGCTTCCTTTAACATGTAGCAACTGTTTAATAGTATGGTCCACTGTGTCAATGTTCGAACAAATGTTTCGAATTACGGACCAGTTTGTCAAATTCCAGATAACTGTGTCAAAGTATGGTGCATTGTGTCAACATATGTTCCGCTGCGTCAAAGTAGGGCGTACTGAGTGAAAGTATGGTCCACTGTGTCATAGTATGGTTCACTGTGTCAAAGTATGGTCCACCCTGTCAAAGTGTGGTCCACAATGTGAAAGTACGTTGCCCTGTGTCTAAGGACGGTCCATTGTTCCAAAGTAAGGTACTCTGTGTCAAAATACTATCAAATGTGTCTAAAAACCCGGTTAATTGGGCAAAAGAATGGCTCCCTTTGACAGAGTATAGTCCACTATGGCGAAGTATGTTGAATGTGTCAAAGCGTGGTCCATTGTTAAACAGTAAGGTTCACTGCGCCAAAGTACGGAACAATGTATCAAAGTACGATTCGCTGGGTCAAAATACAATCCGGTCCATTGTGTCAAAATACAGTCCACTGTGTTTCAGGCAAAGTATGTTAAACTGTGTCAACGTATGGTCCTTTGTATAAAGTAATGTTGGTCTATGCTGTTACGAGTGAATTCGATGATCTTATGAAGATAAGAATTCTACTTTAATTATGTAAGCCAATACATTTATTTAAATTTTTGAAAAACCTCATTCATCAAGTATTGATTTCTCTTCAGTAGTGACGTGTCACCTTGGTATGAAAAAGTAAACGATATTAATCTCTTCTTTTCCAAGTTTCAATATAAATATATATTCAATTCTTAAAAGAATACACATGAAAAAATATAGACAGGGGGAAAAAAGCAAAGAAAAAAGTACATGAAACATGCGAAACTTATATCAATACCGAGAGAACTGACCAGTCATTTTAATTCCGGAAAACTACTTTTAACTTTCAAACTTTGTGTCAAAGTATGGTCCACTGTGTAAAAGTAGGGCCCACTGTGTCTAAACATGGATAACTTTTTTAAAATAAATGTCCATATATGATATTACGAGTAAAATTCAATGTTCTTATGAATATGAATTCTACTTTAATCATGTCAGCCAATATATATTCAAATAAAAAAAACTCATTCACACAGTATTGATTCCCATTCAGTGGTGACATGTCACCTCAGTATGAGAAATTAATAGGTATTTATCTCTTCTTAGTCAAGTTTTAATATATCAAATGCTCAAAAGAATTTGACACATTAATGTCAATGAATATGCAATACAATCATTTACTGTTTCATAAAAAGAAATGTCTACACCTACAAAAGCATTGTCTCAGTGGAATAATAAAGCAAAGAACAAAATACACGAAATCATGGTCAATACCGAGAAAATCCACAAGATGACAAAAGTCCTGCTGCCTATAAGGTACAGGCATGAAACCTATGTTAAAAAATGTGATAAACTAATTTGCGTGATAAGTCGTAGACTGTATGACCCAACAAAGTAAATCAATATGTAATAAAGAGGAAACGTGCAATCTGAAAACAACTACGCTAGTCAATTATCTGTCAAATTTGAGTCATTAAGAACATGTTTTGTAGGAAATGAGACACGATAAATGGATTGAAAACCTGTAATTTTAGAACATATTCATTCTAAGCTTTTGATGATGAAATTCAAAATTGTTCAGAAATTGATGTCGTAAAAGAGAGGTGAAAGATACCAAAGGGATATTCAAATTCAAAAGTCAAAAACAAACTGACAATGCCATGGCAAAACAAAAACGAAAAACGACGAGAGACAAACAACAGTGCACTAAACACAACATAGAAAACTATAGGATTGAGCAACACGAATAATTCCATTTTCGGATTAACGCTTTCTCTTTGTTATATATTGATTAACTAACTTCTTCAGGCTTAGATGACCTTTAATGACAGTTATATGTTTTAACCCATTTTGGTAAAATGGATGGTCTTTTAGCATCCTAGATTTTCAAATATTTTGGTTTGGACGTTCCATGTGGAGGTAAATCTAGGAATGTCATTTTTTTGAATTCACAAGACAAACAATTATTTTCGACAATTAAAAAAAACATTATACTTTTTGTCAATAGCATTCAGGAACAGGAACATAGATATGAAAGTCAATGATGTATTATATTTTATGAAAAAAATCACTTCTATTCTGAAACAAATTATTTGTACTGTATTCCTGTCACGTAATGTTGTCATTCTAGCGTTATTTATAACATTGCCATATAAGCGGGAGGTTAATCAAGCCATAAAACCAGGTTCCATTCACCATTTTTTCTTAAAATGTCCTGGACCAAGTCAGGAATATGGCAGTCGTTATCGAATAGTCCGTTTCTACGTATGTTGGCGCTTTTTTTTGTAGCAGTTCAGAATTTCTGTTGTTCCATTGTTTTCCTCTTATAGTTTATGTGTTTCCCTCAGTTTTGGTTTGTGGCCCGGATTTGTTTTCGCTTAATCGATTTATGACTACTGAACAGCGGCATACTAATGTTGCCTTTATTTAATGATTTTTACCCCCAAAAAAATTATTATCAGAGTTCGCTAATCGCTCTAGAATGTAACACTTTAAGAATAAGGCTTCGAGGTGAAAATATTATGTTCAATGATCTAAAAAAATCACAATTTGATTAAAATATTAAAATTAATAATACACAAAACAATAAAAGTGGTCTGAATTTGTACATGCAAAAATGTGTTGGGGTTCCACAAGTTTAACGTAAACTCAAACATTTCCTTTGCCTTTCCCAACCATCGTCTTGAAAGTTAAACAAACACATTAAACCTACCACAGTCAACATCGTCCAGCTACCAACATGATGCTTACTAAATATATGACAAACATTCTGTTATGTGTCTTTATTAGATTGAAAAAGGAAAACTAGTTTAGATTTCATCTAGACAATCACCCAATAATAAAGTTAAGAAAATTTGAAAGTAAAGGCCTAGTTTATACGGTTTCAAGCAATAACTATTGTCTACCTTACAAATTTCAGTAAAATAATAAAAACACCGAACTCCCAGAAAACACCTTTAAAATTCAGACATTGTTGATTATGGACTATTAAAGTCAAGAACATTTACATATATTGTCTAGGCGAAACATTTACAAATAAAATCCGTTTTCCTACCACCTATCCTACTATTTTACTTGCTATACTGAGGTTGTGAGTTCGAATACCATACGTGACCGGTGCATTCGACTCCATTTTTAATTTACAAGGACTGTCAGTTTTCCTACTGAATATGTGGTTCTCTCCGGGCGCTTCGGCTTCCTCCACCAATAAAAACTAACCGCAACGAAATAGCACAACAGTGTTGAAAATGGCGTTAAACACCTTCTTTATTTTGTTTTGGCTTAATCTGATATCAATTAAGGGGGTTTATGATCGTGCAATAATCATAATGTTGTGTTTTTTACATTGTAAATAACGCTCTGATTTGTACTTTAGATTATCCTGTTTTATTAATAAGATGCCATTTTCTGTCAGTTGTGTAATTAAAACTCCTTCATTATGTTCTTTGACTATCGTAACCACCATCTGACCTTTTTTCACATTCTTAAGAGAATAATGTTATCTTAAAAGATGACGAATAATTAATCAACACTCATAATGTTGTCCCGTATAAAAGAGGGACGAAAGATACCAGAGGGACAGTCAAACTCATAGATCGAAAACAAACTGACAACGCTATGGCCAAAAATAAAAAGACAAACAGACAAATAATAGTACAGATGACACAACATAGAAAACTAAAGACTAAGCAATACGAACCCCACCAAAAACTTAGGGTGATCTATGGTGCTCCGGAAGGGTAAGTAGAACCTGCTCCACATGTGGCACCCGTCGTGTTGCTTATGTTATTACAAATCCGGTATAATATGATATCAAATCTTTTTCAAAGACTTTTTTATCAAATAAAAAATCAATGTTTACCGAACATACATTTTTGTACCTAAAAAGAAGAACATCTCCGAAGAGTAAAACTATTGAAAGCTTGGTTTGTATAAGAGAGGTCACGAAACATACAAGAGATGAACGAGATGGCGGTAATGGACAGTGCGTCCATACTGCAGGCATCAGGAATCCGTAGAAGTATAATTACATGTTGCTGAATTATTTGAAACTATATCATAAAAATGTTATTGCAAATTATTGAGAAATTCTGTCCCTCGCAGTATATCATATAGCAATCGACTCGCAAGCATCTTCTATTTTTTGAAAATTTGTTTTTTAAAATTCGAAAGACAGTCATATTTTAAAATTTCATAAGTGCACGCGAAAAACTAATTTAACGTTCATAACTACTCTGTTAAAAAAGTTATTAGAGTTATCTTGATTATTCGTTTAAACACTTAAATTTCAGTTTCCAGTATGGCCAGGAATAACACGGAAATATCACACTGTGGTATTGGCCGGAATTGTAAAAATATAAAAGAACCTAAACGTGGATGAGCTTTATTGATAATTGTTTATCTTTTCTACTAAATCAGATTTGTGTATTTTTCACTACCCAATGTATCCATATTTTCTTTTAGATGACAAAACAAAGCAGGTGTTGTCGTACCTCTATCACCGCTTAAAAATTACTATATAAAAAGTAAAATAACAAAAATACCGGACTCCATGTATCTGATTGCAGAATAACTCGTCTAAGCCTCTCAGTAGTTATAATTATATATTTAAATAGAAGTTACATGAAACGCTGAGACAAAATGCATGTTTTAGTAGTTTGAACATAACCATTGTTTCATGTTACGAAAAGGAACAATTTTGAGCAAGATCCTTATCATATTGGACTGTGAACTATTTTCAGCTTGATAGATGGTTAGTGTTTTGATTTAGTCTGGAACCTATTTTGAGCTTGACAATTTTTCAAGTGTATGCTTTGAACTATATTGTGCTTGATATTCTATTGAGTGTAGGCAGAACTATTTTGAGCTTGACCTGGGACACTATATATTGATAGTATACATTCAGATAGTTTAACATTTACTTAACTATTTCTAAATACAATAATTCAGAAAACTATTTAGCCTTTACTTCTTTTTAAGTAGTTAAAATTGATGTACAACTTCATTACATACTGAAAAAAACTAATACCGAAAATAAATGCACTGATCGGATGTATTTACATATTTTGCCGTCAATGAACAGAAAGAAGAAAAATAAAATAATATTCAAATATATTTGCGAGTACCATCAACACACTTAAAAATGGGTCTTGAAGGTGTTTTACAGAATAGAGAATAACGGACAAAAGGCGCAGAAAAAATGACAAAACAATTAAAAGAAATAGGCACAAAAAAGAATAGTGGGGTGCTTGGTTATAAAGAAAAGAAAAAAATGAACAAATAAAAAAAAAAAAAAAGAATAGAGAAAAATAGTCTTAAAGATAAAACAATAAAGAAATGTAAGACCTCCCCCATCCAGACCTTCTATTATCAGAATAAATGTAGATATGATGACATGAAATGTTCAATCGTTTTGCTTGTTATTATTTCATAATTTTGAAGGAAAAAATGTTCCAATGTTAAATGTATGAAAAATATAGAAATGTTAAATGATTTATATCTCAAAAACAAGAAAATGTTTTCCGGTTTTTTTAGTTCGATTATATATATATACTATAAATTTATAACAGTCTTTTAAAAAAGCTTATTATTTTGAAACAATGAAGCTAATATCTTCACACAGAAAAATTCAAAATCTTTGATTAAAAGTAAGGACATTATCGCGCCCATGTCATGTATTGGTTTGTCTGATTCATTGTACATATAGTTTTTACAAAATTGTAGTTTTTCAGCCTCGTATTTAAATGCCGCCAAGCATCTAGTGACAATGATTTCTTAAAGTTTAAAATCAAAGAAAGTAAGGAACTGCACTCATGGATTTGGTGTACACTCATATATTATGTAGAGCTATAAAATAGTACCTTCAAGTTTCGTACAAAAATTTGTTGATGAAAATCCAAATTTAAAAAACATACAAAATACCCATAAATGATTTTGCCCAATTATGACAAAAGATGCCAAAAAAAACTAAAAACTACATCTTCTTCTTTTCTGTTTTTTTTCTAATCCTATTGAAGAGCACATCCAACAGGATATAACAGTCAATCTTTATATTACATGGGTACAATTTCCACATGGAAAATATGGCTTATATTACACAGACACAATACAACTCCATCTAAAAAATATTCCACATACAAAATTCTACCATAAAAATATAGTTTCAAATGTTTATTTTGGAAAAGGTAAAATTTTCAGAGGACATTTTTTAAATAAAATATGTGGTTCACGAATTAGCAAAAATGACCATTAATACCTTTGTCATTCTAGTTGAAAAACAGTAACGTTAGGTGTAGAAACTGTACAAAATAACTCATACATTTATTTTAAATAAATGTCAAACTTGTTAGTTTAATTTTCGTTGTTTCTTGTAAATCTAAACCCGTGTATCAGTCATTGGGTGTAACATAGTAGAATGATTGATGCTAACTTAAATAGATTCACAGAAACTTGTTCTCTGAAGACTCATATAATGTTAGACGAATGCATCGGATGATATTGACAGACCTATCAAACTAGAACTTTACTCTAGGACAAACAAATGATAAACCGCCTATTTCCATGCCATTCAAAGCTGACAACATTTAAGTTTTGTATTGTAAGTAATCATAAAACCACTGACTTCCACTATTTCCAATATAACAGCGAGCGCCCGCTGATAATAAAATACCATAAATGACTGTTTCCCTACCAAATCTTACAACGTTTCATTTATATTCAAAGCTTACGGTATGGTAGCAAGCGATTGCTGATTGTACATAACCATTAAAGTGACCGTTTCAATGTCAAACAACGTTTGCAATATTGAGTCGAGCGCCTGCTGATTTTCAATAATCAGACAATAGCAGCTTGCAATCCAGGAACGAGTGTCTATTGAGTGTAAATAACCATAAAATGATCAATGTCATTGCCACTCAAAGTTTACGATATAGGAGCATGCGCTTGTTGATTGTTTATTACCACAAAACGACCGTTACAATGTCAATCAAATTTAACAACAATGGAGAGAACTCATGTTGATTGAAAATGGCCTTGTCATCTTTTCTTTGACGTTCAAATTTTACAATACAGGCGCGTGAGACTGTTTAAAAATCAAATATCCATGTGACCGTTATTCTGCCAATCAAAGCTTTCAATATATACTGAAGAGAAAAAAATGGTAACTCAGCAAACGGTTACCATGATATTGTGTTTGCTATCTAAACATTCTAAAATAGCGATTTAAGTGAGGTTCTATTTCCTAATACATTAACGTAAACTTAAGATAGACTAAAATAAATGTAAGACATTCCAAACATAAGTAAAAAGAAGTAACTTTTTATAAATTAGATGCGCCCAAAGCACTTTTCTGGAATCATCTGAAAAGCGTTAAACAAGGCAGATACATTTACACATAAGCTAAAGAAAGATTCTAAAATACCTTTATTGCCGAATTTAATGCATTTTTAAACAATTCATCGTCATGTATACTTAATAGATAATTGTCTGGAACTAACATATTGCAGTTGATTAGAACTGCGGTCGTTAGAAGAACCTCTGGTCATCCTTTTACAAGAAAGATAACTATCAACCGTATGTAATGTAATTCAATATCGACATACATGTAACAGCCACTTTTAACACAAAAATCTGATGTAAGAAATGAAGGAAACCCTTAGTATCTGAATAGTCTATGATGCATTTGAAACGATGTTGAAAATTTGAAGTAAATGATATTTTTCTCATGCTGAATCTTTTTTTTTGTAGAGTATAAATTTATTTGTCATCATGACGGGTGCTACTAGTAAAGCAGAAGCTGTTTAGCCTTCCGGAGCACATGAGATCATCCCTGGTTTTTGTGGCATTCTTGTTACTAAGTCTTTAGTTTTCTACGTAGTTTTGTCTCCGGATGTATAAGTCTTCATCACTGTATTCCTTCATTTGCCTCCCCCTTATCATCTATTCTTAACAATTAAGTGTAAGACTTAAATATTTAGCATTGAACGTTCCTGATGAAAGTAAATCCAGAAAAGCGCTTTGGACGCATGCAATTTATAAAGTGTTTTCATTTCTTTAGCATGCCATTATTCTCTTTTTTATTTTTTTTTGGTTCAAATTTACGCATTTTCTCTATTCTTTATCCTTTGCCCATTATTCCCTCTTCTATGAATCCCGTCTAGTCCCCAAGTAAGAGTTAGATTGTAAGCCGCGAGTGAAAACCTAGGTTCCTGAGTATAGCTGGCATTCGGTATAGATAATCTACTGTAGTAATGGATGTTTGTTTTACACATCATTACCAGATGTTTTATCGCAGTCAATCAGTTAATGTGGACAAAACCGTTTGTTTTAAATCAGACATTAGATATTTATAGTGCAAAAATTATTGTGTAAAGCAGGTTTCAATATCTTTTGATAACACATCATTTTTATACCTTAGAGTAGTTGTGAACAGATGAAACATGTTATTAACATTAAATATATATATATATTTTCGAGTAATCAACCATTCCACAAGCCTTGGATGATTCCAATAGCCTACATATATAACCTAAATGTCGAGTTAGACAAGAAATAAGGTAAAGAACCACAAATTCAGTCCAGGTAAGGAAGAACATACCAGACATTAGTTCATATTTAAGATTCAATAATTCCTACGAATATATTTGTAAGTTTAGAAATATATAAATATTTGTTTGAATACTGGTAGGAACAAGTGCGCTCTTAATGGTTTTAAAGGTTAACTTTGTTAATTTTCATTACACTCGTTTACTTCTAATACCGATATGTGACATGGCTTTTACTCTTTGGAGGTCATTTAAACAAATGAATAAACAAAAAACGTTAATAACAAAGTAAATATCATAAAATAAGTTCTGGACAAAATGTAGCCATTAGTTGCTATGACAACAACTTAAGCTAATTGGTTTGTATTGTGCACTTATGACAGTTTGGGAAGTCTTGAAGTTTGAATAGTTTTTTACGATATATTCTCAGATATAAAAGATTCAGACATTTATTTTTTAATATCCTCTGACTCTATCAGGGTTTGGAGGCGTTTTATAGAAAATATAGTGAATAATGGACGAAAAAATAAAGAATAGAGAAAAATGGGACATAAAAAATAAACTATAGAAAATAATTCAGAACTGAAATGTAAGGAATAGAGATTAATGGACCAAAGATAAAGAAACGCATAGCCTAAATGATTAAAGAATAAGGAAATGTAGAACCCCAACCCAGAGCCTCCTAAGTCAGGGATCAAATCAACCCAGAACCTCCTCAGTCAGGGATCAAATCAACCCAGAACCTCCTCAGTCAGGGATCAAATCAACCAAGAACCTCCTCAGTCAGGGATCAAATCAACCCAGAACCTCCTCAGTCAGGGATTAAATCTGTTGATCGTAATTGTTCTTTCCTGGAAGTATTTTTACGTAAATTCAATTTTGATGAAAAGATTCGCAATAGCTAGAAGAATTTGAGTAGGGATAATTTGTCGTTTTTGTATATGACAATATAATAGACATACTTGTTAAGTACTAATTCACATATAAATAGTCTACTGAACAGACATAATACAATTTATGTTCTTGACACATGTTCATTATCGCTCCTCTTGTATTGTCTGGGATTTATGTTTTTAGGACTTTTCTGTTACAATATAATTATCTTTATAGTAATTTATACGTACGTAAACAATGTATACTACCCAAACAAAAACTGTCTTTGAGTAAAAAGTACTATAAGGATAGTCTTTGAGTAGTATATATTGTCTACATAGTTGTGTAAAAAGTACTATAAGGATAGTTATGTTGAAACAGAAATGTTAAAAGTTCATTTTCCATAATATATAAACTTACAGACTTAAGTGACTATCTACCTAAGAATCAGGCAGTAGTGAAAACATGACAAAAAAAACCCCACTCAAGTTGACATTGATTTATGTTCAAATTGTATCATGGTGCACGAATATAACATCCTCTTCCTGTTCTGGTAACTCAAGATATAATTTGGTTGAAATGCACTAGAAATTAATTATTAAAGGGAGATAACTCTGTAATTTTGATATCAGTCTAACCAAAAGTTATCTAGAGATTTCTCGAATTACCAGAACAGCAGAAACAAAAGACCTACCATTTCTAACTCAGGATGAGGGTAACTTCAAAATAGGATAGATTGGTCGGTGGGTTTTTTTCGGTCATGTTTTGAAATTTTTCTACATTGCCTGATTCTTACAAAGACTGGCACTTAAATAATAAATATGCATAAGTACCAGATGATACAAAAAAGTAGTGTGTTTGTTTGACGTTAATATCTCGCAAATTCCAATAAAATAATATCGGTTGTCTTTTAGAAAACAAATGACGGGATTCCTAACTTGCTTTGTTCCCCCAATGAGCAAGATAATTAAACAGGTAACTAAATGCAAATTTAATGTGATTATATTAATCTGCGCGCATCGTTGTCCTTTATCTTTTTCCGAAGTTCGAGTTGTCCTTAGTAGGTTAGAGTCTCTGATGTTATATATGTTTAATTTTGATCGTTGTCTATGTTGGAAGAATGTGTTTGGTCATATCTGTGTTTATCAATTTGTATGCATTCTTAATGTTTATGCCTATTATTCCTTATTCTTTTTTTTCTCGGCCATTATTTCATTTTCTGAAAACCCTATCTAGATCCACCAATAACGGAAGCAGCTTTTTTTCCCTCATATTTATACAATACTAAATAAGACAAATAGACACACATACGGTACGATAGTATTTACACACGTTTAGGTAATCAAGGAAAAAAGTCCCGATAATAAGTTGAAATTAGTTAACGACAAGTTTAAGCTGGAGATCTGCGGGTATTAATTGTTGTTGTTTTCCATTCTTGGAAACCCAATATTGTATGAATTCCTTTGTCGATATGATTGTTATTCTGATGTTCAAGTATGCAATTAACTGATAACTGCGATTAAAAGCATTTCTAGAGACTATCCTGTTATAAAGTGGATACTACATTATTTTGATAATGTTGAAATACCGCAAGTATCGTACTCATATGGAAGTTTTATCAAAGCTCTTGTCTTCCATTGATTAAATTTAATATCAGATGTAAATATTGATGACACTTATCAAACAACGTGTAACTGTTCAAATGTACAGTACGCACTTTGAGTAAATCGAAAAAAAAATAAAGTGATGTTTATTATTGACATCTGTACAAAGTACTATAAAGATAACTATGTTGAAACGAAAAAAGTCAAAAGCTCTCTGTACGTGGAATAATATCTTGATTTCGACTGACACAATAAATAAGCTTTAGTACGAGCTGGTAAATCAGCAAGTAATGATGTGTTTGTATGACGTAAGTATTACATCGACGCCTTATATGACGAATTTCGATATTCTAAAACTTTAATAATTTACCAGAAAAGATATAATAGAACCACTGCGATGAAACTTAACATCTTTAAGCGTAATTGTAAGATCACATCTCTGGATCCTCATATATAAATTCCACAAAACACCTTATAAATCCTGCTATATATCAGCTTCTAGCAAATGTACTTCTATGTTCTACTAAAACGTCTGTTCTTCAGACTGGTATTAGCAGATAATGCAATAAAGTCTATCAAAACCCAGGCGTTAATTATTTTGGAGTGTAAACTTTCTTGGTAATGCCTGTAGTTGCTAAATTATCTGACCAGTTGATTGTTTATATTGAATGAAATATGATGTCAAGTAAACTTTTGATGTATTATTAACTGTTAGTTAAAATACCCTCATTACTGTTGTGTAGAAGTAATTGCTGATAAATTTATAGAAAAGGCAAATTCCATGTAATACAATGTGAGCGTCGCTTTTTAGCTCTTGACAAAAACCTTTTGAATAAACATTGAAATCAGTAAGTTAAATTAATTTTGACAGATAATAATTCTTTGATTTGAGAGTATGAAGACATTTGATCTAATATTTTTGATACAGGACATTCCAAAAATACATAATGTTTCATCAAAATGAGAGCTGCATATTACTCTGGGAAGAGCTACACATGTTGAGAAAATTAACATTCATTATCAAAAAAAACATACATTCTAATAGAGCAAACACAATCAATATTTTTTATATGTTTACCTAAAAAAATATTCTGATCCCCAATGTGATGAAAAAAAAATTGTGGTCAAGCAGATGACAAAAAAAAATATTCTGAATCCAGATTTTCCCCATACCTTATAGTGCTAAATTTTGAAAAAATAATTTGATTGATAGCGTCAAAAAACAAAAAAAAAATGTTGCGCGAAAAAAAATTCTGACTTAAACAAAAAACCATAACCTTCCCCCCTAGAAGTTAAATGGTTGCTCCCTTACAAGGCTTCTGATAAATTGCCTGTGATGTGGTCCTTTGTGAATAGTTTCAATATTAGTTTCTGATCAATTCGATGTTAATAAAATTCAAATGTTATCCGCCCTGATTGATGATTTATTTAAAGCGATAAACTCAACTGTCCATGGTACATGTAAGGGGATTGAGCGCTCGCAGATATGTTTTACACCGACACATTCTATATGTGTCTTCACCAAGTCAGTATCATGTAATTCGTTGTATGCTGTATGTCATACTTAATTGTCGTTCATTGTTTTATTATAAATAAAGAAAACTGACAATCCTAGTCGAAAACAACTCGCTTCTAGCGGGATTCAGACTCAAAATGTAACATTTGATTTATAAGGTGTGTCCTGATCGCTTTTAATTTGTACGATCGGTCTGCAAAACATTTGATTTGTATGGTGTGTCATGATATTATTTGATCTTTTCGGTATGTCCTGATGACTTTTGAACGGTACCGTGTGCTCTAACAAATTTTATTGGTATTGTACATCCTGTTAACATTTACGTCTTTTGGTTCATCCTGATAACGTTTGATTGATGCGGTGTGTCTTCATACCAATTTATTTGTGCTGTGTCTCTTGGTTACATTTATATTGATAACATTTGGTACGGTGTGTCCTGTTAACGTTTTATTGGTACGATGTGTCTCATAACATTTTATGAGTATTGGGTGTATTCATAACATTTGATTTGTATATAGGACATTTTGATAACATTTGATTTGTATATAGGACATTTTGATAACATTTGATTCGTATAACTAATCGGGACAATACTTTATTTGTATGGTGCCTTAATAACATTTTGATGTGCATGATAATTTTTTTTTATATCATTTGATTTGTTATACACTTTACATTTTTATTCAAAATATTTAAAATTCAGACATATCTGATTTGAAAATCGTTTAAAAAGAAATGTATAAAAATAAAATACTTAATAGACATATGACGGATAATGAGTTTGTTACAGTTGCTATCCTTTTAAGTTGGACAGGACCAAACAGACATTTCTTGTACACAAATTCACGGCATAAACCCAACCGTGAGCCGGATCACAGCATTCAATTTCGTCACGACAGTCATTCCAGTAATCTGAACAGCATTTATTCTAGGTCCCACCAATATGATTGCTCTTACAATGATAGTTATATTAACATGGACCAATGATTGAACTTTTTCACAATGAGGTTCAGTTCCCGGATGTTTCAATGAACAACTGTTACTGCAACATTTCGGGTTTGAAAAACAACAAATAACGATTGTTTTCAAAACATATTGATAATGTGATGTTAAAAATTAGTTACAAAAGGACATATAAAGAGTAATAGCAACTATCGTTACCTAGCTAGATGATTATACCTATAAATGTATATTGTCCAGTCGCCAAAGTCAGACATAATGATAAGAAAATAGAAAATGACTATAAATTTAAATATATATTCCTCAGTCACCATAGTTAAACATAATGATTACGTCACTACGTAAGGGACATTAATAGAGAAGCCATTTTAACGGAAAGAAAACCAACACGTAACTGTACAAATACACAAAACGTATATGACTTTAACCATACATGTATAATCCTCAGACATGGTATTCAAACATAATGATCACGTGACTCTGTTCGGTAACCATAGTCAAACATAATGATCACGTGACTTTGTTTGGCTACCATAGTCGAAAATGATAACAAGTTGATTATGAAAAAGTAACATAAACAAGTTTAACTTTTCTAAAAGGTACGCTCAGTATCCAATATAATTACAATGACACGAAGCTAGAATACCTCCTTTTTCTGGGACATGCTATCTGATTATAACCAATCTAATACCTCAGCCACATCAAAGTGCAACCAATCAGAACCGCTATTTGTTAAGTAATAATTTCAAGATGACAAGAATATCAAATGAAACTAACAGCCTTGCACCGTGCCATGCGTGATCTGAAGCAATTATATGACTATCACAATACATAATTATGTATAGCCTTAAATCACGTTAGTCAAACAAAATGATCACATGAAGGATAAAATAATATCATTTAATATATATAACTTAATATTACCACATATTTATAAAACTTAGCTTTAAATAACTATAATCGTTTTTTAATCCTTGTTCAATAACAATGTTTGTTCTCACTTTCCGCCTCGGACAAATCTCCCTCAATCAGCAAATGAATATTTTCATTTATCAGTATTTTTTTATTTATTATACCTTATGAAACAAGCGAGTTCCAACTTGTTAATACACGATTTTCTTGAGTGGATATTGAACATTTATACATGTTATCCCGCTACACATCAACATATTATTCGAAATTTTCAAACGTGTACTCCCTTTTGGTAGGCAATCAGTGCTATTTCAAAACTGATTACTTCAAATTAATGGAACCAATTTTTTCTGTACTTTCTCTTTTTGAGTTAATTGACAACGTCTTGATAATTTTATATTGCTGAAGGAGATGGATTAACGGAATCAAATAATGTTAAAGGCTAACGAAGACTTAAATTGAAAAATAATTAAGGGAAGTTTCTAATAAAAGAACCTGATTAAAATCGACGATCTTAGGATAAAATTAATTTCAAATGATAGGACATCGAATTAGAAGCGATGATATTATGATGTAATAAATAACAAATAATTGGACATAACATAGAAACACAAATTAATCATAATTCACGGCATTGCATTTAGTTAAGTTACTGAATAATTGATTGCTGCTTTGCTTAGTCCAGAGGCAGTCATTTCATGCATATTTAGGACCAATTTTTTTTTCAATTACAATAAAAGGTAGATGATTCAAGGTGAGACGACATGAATGACATGGATCGGGTCCCGACTACCATATTATATTTCTCGGAAAATACCTGTACCAAGTCAGGAATATGAAAGTTGTTTTCCAGTCAGTCCGTTTGTCGAGCATTTTATTGTGACCGGTTTTATAGACCTTCCCCTGTTTTTAATTTTATTGGAGTACTGTATTTTAGTTAAACCAGTTTGATTGAATTAAACAATTTAAGTTTCCTGCTTCATAATATTCTTACAGAAAGAGATTTCTAAAAAAAATCGCTTAAACAATGATAATAGCATCACATCATGTGTGTTTAATCTTCATTTAATCATAGAATGATCTTATCATAACTAGTTATCATAGAATGATCTTCTCATAACTAGTTATCATAGAATGATCTTCTCATAACTAGTTATCATAGAATGATCTTCTCATAACTAGTTATCGTAGAATGATCTTATCATAACTAGTTATCGTAGAATGATCTTATCATAACTAGTTATCGTAGAATGATCTTATCATAACTAGTTATCATAGAATGATCTTCTCATAACTAGTTATCGTAGAATGATCTTATCATAACTAGTTATCGTAGAATGATCTTATCATAACTAGTTATCGTAGAATGATCTTATCATAACTAGTTATATACTCTACAAAATAATGTACTTGTAAAGTAAACTTTTCCCGCAGTTTAATTATATTTTTTTCAGGATTCCTTCAGATAATATTTTACTAATGATTAAACATAAGTAAGTCGGCTGTACTACTATGACAAAAATTGCTGCAAAGATAATAGTAAACATCATTCAGTTATTACAGGAAATCTTAATAATGGTGATTTATTCCTTTCGATAGGGAACTAATAATAATCTATTCATTTGCTATTTGTATTTAATTATATGTAATCATTATCATCAGCCTGAGAGCATTGAGAGCAATGTTTTTGAAATATGGACAAAGATTTGGATGTTGGTACTTTATTTTTTTTATTCTGTAACCTTTTTATACCATATTTCAATATTTTTGGTTTATTTTCATCCATTTTATCTTTACCTTATATTTTATTCCCCCCTTTATTCTCTATTATGTTTTTTCCTCTTTTGTGTTCTTTATATATTTTGTCCCTTTACTCCTCTCTCTAATGGAATAATCTCTAGTCTGTAACCCCCATCCAGATTCTCTTTAATTGCGTGCTTATGTCTATTATGATATGCGATTATAAAATAAAACAAATTTATAACCTGTATGGTAAAGATAGAATACATATATTTTCTTTATTTAATTTTATACTGTAACCTAAAGCTTTCACTATTAGTGCACGTATGTAAATAAGGGTCTGTATGGGAGTCTTTTAAATGTTTAATATATATATATATATCTATAGTCTTTAATTTTAAGCCATTTCTCTCTATTCTTTTTAAAGTTTGCTCATCATTCTCTATTCTTTATATTTTACCACCACATTATTCTCTATTCTTTATATTTTACAAACACGTTATTCTCTATTCTGTAAACCCTTTTCAGATACTCGTAAATAGTAATTTTGAGTGGATTGACATGATTATATATTTTAAACCTTAAAAAGTAAGTTTGGCATTTGCAATTAAACAAATCTGTTCCGAGGCATTCATATTTGATTAATATGACTTTTGGCGAAAGTCTAACTATTAAAAAAAAAATATTTATCAACAGAACTGTAGCAGTATTAAATGGTATTTTAATGTTTTACTAGTAAATGATTGGTTATGAATAATCCACAGGGGTCTGCAGTTAAAATAGTCAATGGCGATATTTAGAAAAAAACAAACAAAAACAAAACAGCAACATAAAATAATATCAATGTTTCAAATGACTTTTGCGAGTTTTTTTCAGAGGAGGAGGAAATTATATCAATTTCGTTAAAATGTAGAATTTCACTCACGGAATGAATGCCAAAAAAAAAGGAATTCTATAAGATTTTTAGAAGTTTGACTGCTCTGTTCAAATTATCTCAGGGCTTGAAGTCATACCTTATAATTTGATACCAGCACATTTTGTTTGACCACAAAGGGTTACTTGGGAATATAAATATGGTCACTGGTCTTCTTCCGACCGGCAGTAAAACCCTTGCTAAGGTGGGGCGTCCGTTTGTCTGTACGGTATGTACAAGTACGCAGCCACGTCCGGTCACAATGGGGACATTAAATCCGATGCCTACTGTAGAGAATGTGCCACCTTCTCTGCACATTAGGAACCCTTTCAACAACTCTTTGAGGGGATCATGAGTGGCTTGTTACAAGGCAACATTTCTGTCCAAATCCAATCCAATTTCCAGTAGCAGTCTAAATCTTGTACCTTTATTCCGGGCGGCCTCTATTACAGGACCTACCTATTGTATTTATTGTTAGTTTGTTATCGTCATGAATATGCATGATTTATTTGCCACAAGACGATAGGCAACCAATTATCAATCAATCATCAATCAATTTTTTTTTACTATTGATTCAAAACACGAATTACTGTTTCACTGATCCGACTCTTATTTCTAGACAATCACTTATCGTGGTCTACTAAATTCATCGCCCAGTGTCTTATATTTCATGCATATTTAGCTGGATAGGAAAGTCATTTTACACGTAATTTGAAAAATGGTGTGACGTCACATGTAACTATGAGTTTACTGTTCAACATTTTTTTATTTAACTGATTATGCCTGAAGTAATTTTGTAGCGATCGATAATGTATAGGACGACCTCCTTCACAAAAAGAGGGTAACTTTTTTTAGACATTTGTGTTAAGGAGGGGAATAAGAGAGGCGAAAGATATCAAAGGGACATTCAAACTCATAAGTCGAAAATAAGCTGACAACGCCATAGCTAAAAAAGAAAAACGACAAGCAGACAAATAACAGTACACAAAACACAAGAAAATGAAAACAAAATATTTTAACCTATACAATATCTACTCGTTTTATTTAGACTCCTGAAACATATTTTTTTCTGTTACGCTTTTGTAAAGCTAAGCTCATTGTCAAAGAAATTTAAAGAAAATAAAATTAGATTCGGACATCCATTGCCTGTGCCGTTCCCACTGTTGCATTACCCATTTGATTCGGTATTCTGATTATCTGAATATTAGTTTTGGATTGTCACATTGGTGTCGAAATTCATTTGATTAAAGTGTATAGATGTTTTGTAAACAGACTGAATATCATTTTACAATCAAAGATACAGCTAAAGCTTACGTTCATAAAAGCATTTACAATGAAATTTTATATCAATGGCAGCTCTTAAATACTTTCTGCCGGATGACACTTGCCTATTAACACTGAAGTTCTGAGTTCGAGCCACGTCCGTGGCAGGTGTGTTCGTCTCCAATCTTAATTGACGAGGATTTTCCTGCAAGAAGTCGGTAGTTATCTCCGGCGACTACGACTACCTCCACCAATGGGCGCCACGAAATAGTAAATAAGGGCAGAAAGTGGCGTTAAAACACAAAAAATCAAGCAATCAATGATCTCTGCCAGACAAATCTAAGCATTTAAATAAACTACGGTGGATTCATTTATTTTCGTGGGTATCAATTTTCGTGGATGGAAGAAAACTTGCATTTTCGTGGATATTTGATTTCGTGGTTTTGATAATCTCAGCATACAAAGCCTATAGAAAATTTGCAAGTCGTTGAACATTTGAATTCGTGAGTCGAATGATAATGAATCCACAGTACACAAAAACAACCTCTTTCAATACAAATATTTCTCACTCCTTTGTTGTTTGTTTTTGCCGTGACGTTGTCGATTCTTTTCGTGTTATGTGTTTTGATTATTATTCTCCTCTTTTTTGTTTGGCTTAGAAACCAAAGTTAAACAATGTATTGTAATATCGGTGTTAAACAAATTTAGTTTGCCACATCTAATAAATCAGTAATGTTATCGCTTTTTACATTACAAATCTTATTTCTAAGAAGTTAAGCATTAGTAACCTAATAGAATATCATTGTCTGCATGCAAATGACCGATAATAAGGTATATTAATGTAATTTATGTCAAAACGATACATTTGTGTTTGGGAATCAGAGAAAATAAAGCAAGTCTTATTACAAAATGCAAATAACGTCACGTCATTAATTGAATTGACAATTTTAGAACGTTTTTAACCAATCACACGCATCTTTTTGGTGTACGCTTTCAAAATATGTCAAATATTACCCAGAATGCATTATATTCTAATGGCAAATTGTAAAAAATCTTTCCGTGTTGTGAATATGAAATAAATAGGATGGTATGATTGCCAATGTAACAACTGTCATCAAAAAGTCGAAAAGACCAGGACGTCAACAATTACAGGAAATAGTACGGTTTTAGATAAACGTGTCAAAGTATGAAACAGTGTGTCAAAATACGAAACAATGTGTAAAAGTACGGACCAGTTGGCCAAATACTCATTCATTAGGTATTGATTCCCCTTCAGTAATAACACGTCACCTAAATATGAGAAATTGTTAGTTAATAATCTCTTCTTTGTCAAGTTTGTCAAAAGAATTGGATACATTAATGTCAATGAAACAGCAATACAATCGTTTACTGTTTCATTTTACACTGATCAACAATAAAGAAAGTTTTACACATAGAAACCGAATAATAATTATATCATTGTCACAATAAAGCAAAGAAAAAAGTACACGAAAAGCATGTTTGATAGCGATAAATTCCACAAGATGTCAACAACTAACTTATAACTCATCATGAAGACGTGAGGTAAAAATAATAATGCTATAAAAACAAGTCTTAAAACATAAAAAGGAAAGTTATCACAAGTTTTTAGCTTATGATAAATGTACTGTTTCGTGTTATGAAAAGCAATTAAACCTATGTGAAGATCCATGTTTCATAAGTTGTTGAGGTACCTAACCTGCGGTTAAAGTTGTGCCTTGTATGTGGTAAAGGAATTTGAACTTTTGGTGAGTTAAACATTTGCTTTTTGTGTACAACGAATAACACCTGTGGCAAAAAAACTTGATTTATAGTTGGTTCAAATATCAAAGTTCTGCTTCATGTGCAGTACATACATTAAATACATTACTTTTGATAAAAAAAATTTCTTCATCTGTAATACAGTTATCAAGCATGTGGTAAAAGTTCTGCTACATGTGTGATACAGGTAATTTATCTATGGTAAAAAGTTTTACTTCATCTGTGGTAGAGATATAAACCTGTGGTAAAACTCCCTACGTCATGTGAGATAAGGTATGAAACATGAAGTGAATGTTCTGCTTCATTTGTGATACAGGTAATAAGATATGTTATAAAAAGTTAAACTTCATTTGAGGTACATGTATGAAACCTATTGCAAAAAATCCCTTCGCCATGTGAGGTTTAGGTATGAAATATGTGGTAAAAAAACTAGAAATTTAATTTCGCAACAAGTCGGAGACTATGTGAGTCAAAGAAAAAGTTTATCAATATGTAGCAATGCCAAAGAGGAAACGTACAATCTGTAAACAACAACGTTAGTCAATTAACTGTCCAAATTGAGTCATTAAGTAGATGTTTGGAGGACATGAGACACTATAAATTGATTGGAATTCTGTAATTTAAGATCATCATTATACGTTTTTGATGATGAAATTCACAATTAATATGAAACTCAAGTCCTAACGTCCACAGGCTATTTCAATGGGTAAACAAAATTTATTTCAATTTTTGTACGAATTTGCCCCCAGCAGAGATATAGAAAAACAGAACCATAACGGGTGTTACACGAACACTTAGGAATTGAGTCGCTCTTGACCTCAGTCAGTTCATAGGCAAAGTATTGTGTTGCAGTAGAGGAGAATATGAGTCGAAAAAGGGGACAATACCCGCTCCTCACATTTTCAAGGGTGAGGTGCAAACCTACGTTTTACTCCCCCTCCCTCCCCCTCCATGCATACTTTTTTGGCAATTTTTTTGTTATTAAAATATACAATGGAGGACATAAACTTACTTCAAAACTACTAGACTAGTCTTTTTTTTTATTGCCACTTCATGTCCCCCTCCCTTTGTCGATCTACTCCTACGTCACTGATATGTATCAAAGTAATTATATAACCAACATTAGTTTTACTCGGACACAGTTTAAAGAAATAAAAAGCTCTAGTGTTAACGCAAAATTCCTTTTTTTGTGTTTAATCTTTTTAATTATGCAATCGTCTTCCAAATGCCAAATGTATTATTTTCTAATTCAAAACGTCGTACAAGTCAAAAAACTATACGACAACAGTTGTTAGCAGCCTGTTTTTGGTTACCTTTGTTCTGTATCTCATAAATAATCAAACATGCAATCTAGTGAAATTGAAGTATTAAAGTATCTGATTGATATACTAAAGTGCCCTGCAACAGTTGTTAACTTGTCTATAAAATCCAATTATTATACTAGGGTATACGTTGATGTTTCAAACAAGTTAAATAACAATAGTTTTCCTTTTAAAGTTTTAGGGATAAGAATTTGCATTGAGTGTTTACCAGATCTGTATTTTGAATTACACTGATACATTTGTTTTTCTCGTAAGAATGTTTTTTCTGATTCCAGGCTATTGAAATAGATCGAAAGTTTCCAAAATCTTTCAAAATTGCAGTTTTAAGCCGTTTCGATACACATGTTTGCAATATATATTAGATAATTTCTTAATGTTCTAACTTTATAATACATTAAAAGCCAATAACAATGGTCTAACTTTGTACAGGCACAAATTAATTTTTGGGTTTAACCAGTTTGACGTGCACGCAAACATATACCTTGTCTATCTAAACCATCGTCTTAAAAGTAAAACATACATATATAAACCTACACAATCGACATGGTCCAGCTAAAAACAGGATGACGACTTACTTAATCAATACTCACATACTGTTATTTGTCTTTATATAGACAATAAAACAACATAAGTTTAAAGATTAAAAAGCAGTGTGATAGTATATACGGTTTCAATCGATGCTTATCGTCTACCTAAACACATTTTATTGACGGTAAAACACCGTTAACATTCAGCTACAAACATGATGACGACTTTCTTAATCAAAACTCACATACTGTTATTTGTCTCTGTATAGACAATAACTCAATATAAGTTTAAAAATTAAAAAGCAGTGTGATAGTATATACGGTTTCAATCGATGATTATCGTTTACCTAAACACATTTTATTGACAGTAAAACACCGTTAACATTCAGCTACAAACATGATGACGACCTACTTAATCAAAACTCACATACTGTTATTTGTCTTTACTAGATTTAATAAGAAATACAAGTTTATATTTTATATAGACAATAACACAACATCATAATTTAAAAAAATTAAAAAGCAGTGGAATAGTATATACGGTTTCAATCGATGATTATCGTCTACCTAAACACATTTAATTGACGATAATCACCCTTAAAAATAAGACAGTGTTGATTAAAAACCATTAAAGTCCAAAACATTTTCCTATATAGTCTAGGCGAAATATTTACAAATGAATTATTTTTCCTACCCTACTATCTATTCTTTTTGTTCTGCCATGAGGCAAGAAACAAGTGTATATTTTGTGTTTGCCTAATCTGATGTCAATTGAGAGGGTTTACGAAGGAACAATAAAAACAATGTTATATTTCTTACATGGCAAACCGCGCTCCGATTTGTACTTTAGATTATTCTGTTTCATTAATAAGATGACATTTTCTGTCCGTTATGTAATTTAAAACTCATTCATTTTGTTCTTTGACGATCGTAGCCACCATCTGACCTTTCTTTCACATTCTTGAGAGATTAATGTTATCCTAAAAGATGACAAGAAATTAATCAACGATTACAATGTGTTTCCATATAATCAATAAAATAATATTATATAATCAGAAACATACAATGTTGATTGTTGGTGTTTTAATGGCACTTTTAAGCGCCACATTTGGGCTATTTCGTGGCGTGGTGAAGGAAGCCGAAGTGCCCGGAGAAAACCAGCGACCTTCGACAGGAAAACTGACAATCCTTGTCGATTAAGATTGGAGTCGAGTGCACCCGCACGAGCGGGGTTCGAACCCACAACCTCAGTGTTGACTGGCTAGTGATAACAGTAGTAGAACTATTTCGACCACTTGGCCACCGAGGCCCCCAGAAACATACAAATAAGACCTAGTACGATATGGCATCAAATCGGTCTCGTAGATTTTTTTGTTAAATGAAAAATATAATTAATGCAATATTTGCCGGAGAAACTTCTTTGTAACGAAAGAGTGGAATATCTCCGAAGAGTAAACAATATTGCATTTTGGACGACATGGCATTCTATATCATATTTTAAAAGTTCGGTACGTACTACAGAGATTTTGAGTAAAACGATATTTGCATGCACACAAACAAGAGGTTGACAGAATGGCGGTAATGAACAGTTCGTCTCTACTACAGGCATCAGATCTGCACAAATTGAAAGAATTATCATCAATTATGCCTAAGTATCATAAAAAGGTTTTTTCAAATCATTAAGAAAATCTGTTCCTAGCATTATATCATATAGCACAAGCTTCTTCTATTTTTGCAAGAAATTTTTTGAAATTCGAAAGACAGTCATATTTTAAATTTCAAAAGTGCACGCGAGAAACTAATCTTACGTTCATAACTACTTGGTTTGGAAGAGATTTGAGTTATTTTAATTATTCATTTTAGTTTCCGGTATGGCCAGGAACAACACGGAAATCTCAAACTGCGGTATTGACCAGAATTATGAAAATATAAACGTGGATGAGTTTTATTGATAATTGACTTTATATTCTACTTAATCAATTGCGTGTGTTTTCTACTACTCCGGGTACTGTGAACTATTTTCAGTTTGATATATGGCTAGTGATTTGATTTAGTCTAGATACTTTTTGGAGCTTTAACATTTTAAAGTGTATGCTTGGACCTATATTGAACTTGATATTTTGTTCAGTGTAGACAGAACTATTTTGAGCTTAATATATGGTTAGTGTATTGATTTAGTTTGGAAACTTTTTTGAGCTTGACAATTTTTCAAGTGTATGCTTGGAACTATTTTCAGCTTGATATTTTGTTATTGTAGATAGAACTATTAAGCAGTCATGGGACACTATATATTGATAATATACATCCAGTCAGTTTGACATTTACTAAACTAGTTCTAAATCCATTAAATCAGGAAATCAGGAAATTGTCTAGCCTTTACATCGATAAGTAATTAAAATCGCTATAAAATTATATTACATGCATGAATAAACTAATGATGAAAAAACCCGTTCTCGTAGGATGCAATAACATATTTTGTCATCAATGAACTCATCCTCGAACGAAAAGTGATTTTTCTA
The DNA here is from genome assembly GCF_021869535.1 of Mytilus californianus. NCBI lineage: Eukaryota > Metazoa > Mollusca > Bivalvia > Mytilida > Mytilidae > Mytilus > Mytilus californianus. The sequence goes on from NW_026262604.1 coordinate 7,346,237, forward strand.
AAGAGGGGAATAAGAATATTACAAAATTTTACGAATGTTTTGTTGGAATATGTTATACCAACGTAAGCATCCAAAATGTGACTAGATAGCATTATTGTAATATTTTATCACAAATTGCAAACTGCTTATTTTTATTATGATTTTGAGAAATATTAAAAACGGCCTGAACTGTGCATATTTTCAAATATATTTGCGAGGCCATACGAGTACCATGTTTACACTTATATGAGGGTCTAGGGGGGGGAAGGGGGGGGGGGTGGTGCTTACATAATAGAAAAAAATGAACAAAAACGGCACAATATATGCAAAAAAAAAAAAAATAAATAGTCGTGAAAAATAGGCATTAAAAATACATAATAATTGGATGATATATTATAAGGAATAGAGACAAGAGCAAACACAAATAAAAAATAGAGAAAATTGATTTAAAAATTATAGAATAAAGAAATGAAGGACCCCAATCCAGACCCTTTTGTATGAGAGTTGTTGTTTATTTGTAGGTAGATTCTGGGAATTATCTGGTTGATTCTTGTATTGGCTTCATGTTAATAATTGCGAAAATCATTAAGAACCGACAAAAATATTATGTATTTAAACAAACAAATGCCTTAAATGGCATCACATCTACATCTATTTGGGGGTGTTTTTTTTTGTGTAAATCTAAACTTATACATCAGACGTAAGATGTACTTATTAATTAGTAACACATCAGATTGATTGATGTTAGCTAAAATTGATTTACAGAAATTTCTTCATATAACATTCATGACGTTAGCTGAATGCATTGTATGGCAATGGCAAGCTAATCAAGTTAGAACGTAACCCTAGGACACACATGCTCTATTGCGTATTTGCTTGCCAACCAAAGCTGCCAATATACGAGATTATTTTGTATTGTAAATTATTATAAAACGACTGACTTCCATTGCTAATGTTCATTTATCAGATAACACTGATGTTATTAATTTCCCCTCGACATGAATATGTATAGATAACCGATAACACTGTTGTCGTTAATTTTTCCCTCTACAAGAATATGTGTTCGCAGGACACCATTCCCCGATCATACTATCAAGTTTCCATGGTCAGTGAACCGCACAACCGTCTTATTTTTAGTTTAGTTTGTAACCCTCAGTTTTAGTTTGTAACCCGGATTTGTTTTTATCTCTATCGATTTATGAGTTTCGAACAACGGTATACTACTGTTGCCTTTATTTAATTAACCTGAGGTTGTTATATATATATCTCTCTAAAAATAACCTTATGTTGTAGGAGCAATTAATGTCTATCAAAGCATGCAATATAGGAGCGAGTGTGCTGCTGATTGTTAATGACCATTAAATGACCATTTTAAGGTCAATCAAAGCTTAAAATGAAGAAAAGGGCGATTGCTGATCGTGAAAGACCATAAATTGACCGTTTTCTCTGTCTATTAAATCTTTGAAAAAAAGAGCAAGCACCTGCTGATTAAAACTAATCAAAAGATGAACGTTTTCTGGCTCTCACAGTTTACAATATAGAAGCGAGCTCCTGCTGATAAGTAGTGATCCTGTTGAGTCTCTATTTCTTGACTGTTCCTTATTATGTTAAAGTTTTGATTTAAGGAAGATTACCATGAAGTTGTGGTCACATCAACTTGAAAGTAAGACTCAATTAGTACACCTGTTTATTGTGATATGAACTTATATATACATATATATATACCAACCTCAGGTTAAGACAGCTTGTGCGGTTCACTGACCATAGACACTTGTTAGTACTAACGGGGAATGGTGTCCTGCGGACACCTATTCTTGTAGAGGGGAAATTAATAACATCAGTGTTTTCTGATAAATGAACATTAGGTTCTGAAAAAATCACTAACAAAAATGGACAAGAAATCCAGTAAAAATAAATATTTTTTTTTTATGTATATCTAAACCTCATGAAAAAATACATGCTATCTACACAACCATATCTTTATTTCGTTCGAGGCAGCATATTTATTTTAAACCTGTATCAGACAAAATTATTTTTTATTCAATTCTAACGAGGTCACAATAATTATTTTCAAAAAAATAAAAAAAAATTCTCCCTCTTTTCCATGGGAATATGGTCGGTCCCTTACGAAAAAGATTACATTTAACAATGAAAAGTTTAAAAATATCGGCATCTTCCGGCAACATTTAACAAAATAACGACTGTAAGGAATTAAGGAAACCCTTGTATCTGTGTAGTATATTATGTATATATGGGTGTGTGAACACGACTAGTACCACCAGTGGAGCAGAATCTGTTTACCCTTTTTTGTAGAGTTACTCAGTCATTAGTTTCTGTGTAGTGAGTTGTATAATTTGTATGTCTGTTCGTCATTTCCTTTTTGGTAATTGTATTGCGTGTTTTTTAATTGTCCACTCGTATTTTCAGGCTCTTTTTCACCGTTTTTTTTATAGACTGTACCATATGAGTAAATGTTAAATGTTAGAAAGAGTCTTATGCTGGTTAATCGATATGAGTTAATGACTGGACTGAGGGATCTTCCAGGCGGCAAGAAGAGGAGCACAGATGGTTTCCATGAGAATGCCGATTGTTTCTAGAAAGAGTCTTATGCTGGTTAATCGATATTTATGAATATCTGGATGGAAGGATTTTCAACTCGGCAATAAAAGGAGCACAGTTGGTTCCCATTGGAATGCCGATGGTTTCTAGAAAGAGTCTTACGCTGGATAAGCGACATGTATACATTTCTGGATGGAGGGATCTTCAAGTCGACAAGAAAAGGAGCACAGTTGGTTCCGATGGGAATGCCGATTGTTTCTAGAAAGAGTTTTATGCTGGTTTATCGACATGTAAGAATGTCTGGATGGAGGTATCGTCATTTCTGGATTCTTATGTTTTAGAGGATTTTTGTCAAATTCTTTATTTCTTGCACTTTTATTCTCAATTCTTTATACTTTAGCACTCCATTATTCCCTAATGTATTTTTTGTTTAAATTTCCCCATTATTCACGATTCTGAAACCCTCATCCAGACCATCAGGAAGAGTACGATTGTAATAGGACAATGTAGGTCCCTGAGTATACTAGTTTTCTAAGACTGGTATAGAATAGCAGCTGTAATAACAGATGTTTGTTTTACGTATCATTACCAGATGCTATGCTGCAGACTATCAGTTAATTTGGACATAGAAGTTTTTTTTTAACAGATGCTTTTTTTCTCGAGTAATCAATCATTCGGCAAATCTCTCTGATTCCGGTACCGTACATGCTTCTCTCAGTGGAGAGCTTTGACGGATGATGTATAATAAGGTAGAGAACCACCAATTCGGGCCAGGTCAGGCATTATTCATATATAAAACACAATAATTCGTACGACTAAAGCTGTAAGTTTAAAAATAAGTAAAATATTCGTTTGAATACCTGTTGAATTTCTAGGAACAAGTGCACTCTTAAATGCACTTTGAGGTAAGGTTTGCTATCGTTTAATACAAATGTTTGCTCCTATTACCGATATGTGACATAGATTTTACTCGTTGTCGGTCACTTAAAAAAAATAAGTAAACGAAATACATTTATATCTAACTATATATCGTAAAATAAGTTTCGGACTGAATATAGCCATTAGTTGCTATGACAACAGCTTAAGATAATTGGTTTGTATTGTGCACTTCAGACAATTTGAAAAGACTTAATAATAGTCTTTTCCGACGAAAAATCATCGGTCATTAAAGAGTCAGACATTTATTTTTGAATATGATCTCACTCCATCAGGTTATGTAGGCATTTTACAGAATATAAAGAGAACTATAGAGAAAAAAAAATAGAGAAAATGGAAAAAAATACGTAACAGAATAAATGGGTGCTAAAATATAAAGAACAGGAAATAATAAAGATACACGTCCTTAATTATTTAAAATAAAGAAATGCAGAACCAACCACAAAGACCCTCCCCCATCAGGAATCAAATCTGTTGATCGTAATTGTTCTCTCCTGGAAGTATTTTTTATGAAAAATCAATTCTGATGAAAATTTTCTATTTCTCAATAACATAGGCGTAATTGTAAGGTACAAATTCACATATAAATTGTCTACTGAATAGACATAATAATAGTTACCCTCTTTGCTCTTGTATCATTTAGGTTTATGCTGTTTATGTTTTTGTCATCTGGTGAATCCAATTAAAATAATATCCTTTGTTTTAAAAAAACCACTAACAGGATTCCTGACTAACTTTGCACTTACCATGAGCAAGACGGCGGGCGCCACATGAGAATTAGGATATACTTACCTTTTCAAAGTACTTGGTATCACCGACGGTTTTTGTGTTGTTCTTGATGCTCAGTCTTTAATGTTTTTCTGTAGTGCTTTATAGACTGTTGTTTGTTTTTTCGTAGTTTTTTTCCATCATTTTATCCTTTATCTTCGACTTAAAAGAGTTGTGATTCTCTCTCAGGTATTTTCTGCATCTTTTTGCGACGTGTACATTAAACTGTGACGGATGTAAAGTGTTCAGGAGAACACACACTTCAATTTTTTTTGGTTCAATCAGTGGATTTAAGAAAAAGTACAAACAAATATCGCATTGTATCGATAATAAAACAACAAAAAGCATGTAACTAAGTACTCAGGTTAAAACAATACTAAACATTAAGGTATAAAATAATTTACCTAGTAACTAAATGAGAATGTAATGTCCTTATCATAATCTGTCCATGTCTGATTAATGTCTTTGATTTTCACATTTTTTATTACTTGTCGTTGTCCTATGTACAAGTATGTATACAATATTATTTCCTCTCATTCAAACAATTAACGACAAGGAGACAAACATTAGGTATCGACTATTTTTATTATACGTGTTTAAGTGATAAAATAAAACAGTCGCGAGAAAAAATTGGGTAATGCAATAAAATGGCAATTAATAGCTGGAGATCTGCGCGTATTAATTGTTGTTTTTCCATTCATATAAAAGCTTAATCAAATTTCTTATCTTCCATTGTTCATCTTTAATATCAGATGTTAAAATTGACGATACTTATCCAGCAACATGTCACTGTTCAATTGTACAATACATATTTGGAATTGATTGATTTTTAGTATTTGAAGCAATTTCAGCAGCATTGTTGAAGGAAGTTTGAGCGCCGACAGAGAACGAAACGAGAAAAGCTGATAAACACGCTTTGAGTAAATCAAAAAATAAATGATGTATATCATTGACATACGTACAATGTAGTATTGTTGGATGAAGCTGGAGTGCCGGCAGAGAACGAAACGAGAAAAGCTGATAAACACGCTTTGAGTAAATCAAAAAAATAAATGATGTATATTATTGACATACGTACAAGGTAGTATAAAGATTACTATGTTGAAACGAAAAAGTCAAAAGCTCTCTCTTCCTGGAATAATATCTTTAATTAGACTTACATAATAAATAAACTTTAGTACCAGCTAATAACATGAATAACAAAAATAAGTCAGCAAGTAATGATTTGTTTGACGTAAGTATTACTTCGCCGTCTTACATGACGAATTTCAATATTCTAAAACTTGAATAATTTATCATCAGAAAGATGTAATAGAAAACCACTGAGTTGAAACTGACCATCTTCAAACGTAAAGGTAAGGATGTTGGCTACTCAGTTTCAAAATAACAAGCTTTTTAAAAGACTGTTATAAATTCATAGTATATAAATAAAGGAACTAAAATAGCAGAAAAAAATTAATGGTCCATGTGCTTGTTTTCGAGATATAAGCCATTGAAAACTTGGCGGAAAATGAATCTCTCTAGATGTTTCGTACATTTAATATTGGCACATTTTTTTCTTTCCAAAACTATGAAAAAATAACAAGGATTTTATAAGATTTTCAAATTGGCTTTTTATACTATATTTTATGAAATAATGAAAAGAAAAGTAGGGGTTAGCGGGCAAAATTTTTGATGGCACTACATGGATAAAACCAGAGGATTCCAAATATCTGACAGAAAGTCAAAAACATGAGGAGCGAACATCCTTAAAATACATCACTGGTTCCTCATATACAGATTACGCAAAACACCTTATAAATCCTGCTATATATCAGCTTCTAGCAAATGTACTTCTATGTTCTACTAAAACGTCTGTTCTTCCGACTTGTATTAGTAGATATTGCAATAAATAAAATTGATAATGGAAATAGGGAATATGTCAAAGAGACAACAACCCCACCAAAGAGCAGAAAACAGCCGAAGGCCACAAATGGGTCTATCAAAACAAGGCGTTAATTATTTTGGAGTGTACAATTTCTTGGTAGTCCCTGTTGTTGCTAAAATGACTGACTATTTTATTGTTTAAATAGAATAAAGTATGACGCCAACTAAACTTCTGATGTATTATTAACTGTTCAGTAAAATATCCTTAATACTGTTGTGTAGAAGTAATTGCTGATACATTTATAGACAAGGCAAATTCCATGCAATACAATGTGAGTGTCGCTATTTAGCTCTTGAGTAAATCTTTTGAATAAGCATTAAAAACCGTTAGATAAATTTATTTTGACAAATAATCATTTCTTTGATGTGAGAGTATGATGAGATTGGACCCAATATTGTTGATACAGGACATTCCAAAAATAGATGTTTCATCAAAATGAGAGTCGCATAATACTATGGAAGAGCTGCACATGTTGAGAAAATTGAAACAATCAACAGTCATTATCGGAAAATCATACATTTTACTAATAAATGCAAACACCATCAATATTTTTACTGACAGAATTAAAACAGATGTTTAACTGCTTCGAGTAATCTCATAGGAAACAATTTGTATTTAATTTATTAAAGGGTAGCAGATGAAACAATTGAACTCTGTTAAAATCCAACAGCAATTGAAGGCATATAATAATAAGACATTTTAAAAGAAATATTTTATTTTCTTCCTACAAATCGATCGATATTTTGCATATTTGAATTTTCCTGTCAGTTTTATGTATAAAACTGTGTCGGGGTAACGGGAGAAACCCCCAATTATATTATAAGCGTACCAGCTAAAAACCTGACCTTGGTAATTTTTGGTTATCAGTGATGACACGGAATACAACGGGATCGGGAAGGGTGTAATTTACCGACAACACAATGTTAATTCACAACTGGATTCGTCTTTGCTTCTATAAACCTAGTAAGAATATTTGTGACGCCAAAGAATTCTAGAGTATTCTAAGGTTCAGATAGTTTTGTTTTTAATAGCCCACAAAGATCCATTTGCACATAGACACGAAAACGAAAAAAGTCTGTGCCTGTAAGAGTAGTTATGCGGATGTGAGAACAACTTGAACATTTCAAACTATATCTATTTCAGTTTAAGCTACTCATCTGCAGGTAAATTCGGCAATTCGTTCCAATTGTATTATAGATAAGCAAGGTTTGAATAATCGATCAATGTGTAAACAAATTGATTGTCATTGTACCGTCATTGACATCCAATATAACATGTATATCTCTATGGATATTACTGTCATTTTTATACAGAAATATTCGGTTGAAACTGATTAATTTATTACGTCGATATGTTTATCATGTTATTTGTATATCTTATTCAGAAAAAAATGTGATATTCATACGAGGATAATGATGACGTGTTATACATCTCTAAATTAAAGTACACTTGTATGAATTGTTGGTTCTCTAGAATGTTTTAAATCGTGACTGTCTTGTGTTGGGTCGTTTCGCAGCATCACATTTCATGCCATGCTCTATGCACATTTAAATATGGGCACATGTAGGTATTATATTAAAAAAAATCAACACCTTGATTACGCTTGGTATAAAGATAAAGCATGTCATGAAAAAATATGTATTAGTTCAGACTAAAGGTTTTCAATAGATTTAAATATCAAGGGAACGAACATAAACATAGAAACAAAGAAACCAAAGCAAAAATGTATCATTATATGGACGAAAAACAATTCCTGTTTCCCACATCCACTAAATCAGTAATGTTATCCCTTTTTAAATAACAATGCTTATTTCTAAGAAGTTAAGCATCAGTAACCTAATACAATATCCTTGTCTGCATGTTATTTACCAATAATAAGGTATGTTATTGTAACTTGCGTGAAAACGATATATTTGTGTTTGGGAATCAGAGGATTATACAAGTCTGATTACAAAATGCAAAAAACGTCATGTTCTTGATTGAATCATCATTCTTTAGAACGTTTTGATCAATCACATTGTTTTTGTGTACGCTTTTGAAAATATTACCCAGAATGCTTCATATTCTAAAACGGAGAACTTTGAAAAAATATTTCCAGGTTCTTAATTTAAAAAAAAGGAGAATGGGCATGAGCCAAGTGTCAACAAAAAGTCAAAAGGACAAGGAATTAAACAACTTCAGCTTACTTTACGGTTTTCAATTATGAAAAAATCTTAAACTATCTTGTTAGTTATAAAAGGTCCCATGTGACACAACGTGAAAACTAACAGCTTATACGACCGTGATTAAACTAAGCCTACTGACAAATATTAACAATTTTAAACCATGAACAATAATGACAAACGGCTATCAACGACAACCACTGAATCACAGGCTCTTGGCTAGGGACAGACACATACAGAAAGTGTTTTTAAGCGCGAAACCATCTCCGTAAAATGTAGTAGTAGTGTCAACCATATTAACGTCAAATTCGGTTCACTGTACACAATTAGTTTAGACTACTATGTGAAGACCGTCCCTTTGTGAGGCAAAATTTAGTCCACGGTGTAAAAGTATCTTTAAGTGTGTCAAAGTACGGAACAAGATGTTCCCCTCCACTGTGTCAAAGTATTGACCACAGTGTGAAAGTTAGGTCCACTGTGTCTACATACCGTCCACTGTGTCTAAATACGGTTCACTGTGTCAAAATACGGACCTCTCTTGTGGAAAATTGTCAATAAGCAATATATCACGTCTTAAAAGCAACTTTGCTTGTTTCTGAATCCTAGATATTTATTTAAAGTGTATTATATCGTTATGTGATGATCTATCTGAATGAATATTGTTTAAACTAATACCCCATCATCTTAATATTTTATACTGTAGGCCACATTTCAGACAACTGTATGTCAAAAATTGTCCACTGTGTCAAAGTAAGGTACACTGTGACAAAGAAGGGTTCAGTGTGCCAAAGTATGGTCCACTGTGTCATAGTATTGTCCACTGTGGCAAAACATGTCCAACGTGTCAAAGTGTAGTCGCATATGCCAAAGAACGGATCTATATTTCAATTCCGAAAACAGTTTAAATGTATACGTATGGTCTATTGTGTCAAAGTATGGTCCACTGTGTCAATTACGAACTCATGTGTCAACGTACTGTATATCAAATTCCAGACAACTGTGAAAAATGTATGGTACATAATTTTAAAATAGCCCATTGTGTCAAAGTAAGTCCACTGTGTTAACGTAAGGTTCACTGTAGGAAAGTATGGTCCACCATGTTATAGTATGGTTCACTGTGTCAACGTACGAGTCAAAGTGTGAGCCACCAACACAAAGTACGGTTCACTGTGTCTAAATACGGGCCACTGTGTCAAAGTTTGAATTACTGTGTCAAAATAAGGTCCACTGTGTCAAAGTAAGGTATTCTGTGTCAAAATACAATCCACTGTGTCCATAAAATACGGTTCGTTGTGCCTCTATTGTACATTGTTTCAAATATGGTCCACTGTGTTAAAGTAGGGCGCATTGTGTTATCGTTTGGTATGGTTTACTGTGGCAAAGTATGGTCTTCTGTGTGAAAGTAAATTCACTGCGTCAAAGTATGGAGCACTGTTTCCAAGTACGATCCACAGGGTAAAAATACAGATAAAGAAGCACTGATTCACTGAAACAATTCAGCAAGGGACAAAAAATAATGAAAAGCATGGTCAATACCAAAATAAACCACAAGATGTCAAAAACTAGCCTACAATTCATCATAAAGTCGTCAGGTAAAATCTATTATACTATTTAAACCAAAACTGGCAAGAAAAGGAAAGGCTTATCCATTTTCATACTCTATGTGTTTCAAAGGTATTGAACTTGTAGTAAATGTACTGATATATGTGAGCTAAAGGCATTAAAGCTGTGTGAAAGTCATTCTTCATATTTGGTGCATGTATCTAACCTGTGGTCAAAGTTCTGATTCATGTGTGGTACAGGTGACAAGACTGTGGTAATAGTTCTGCTTCATGCATGATACTGGTAACAAGACTGTGGTCAAAGTTCTGCTTCATGTGTGGTACATACAGATATTTCAATTTTTGATGAATTCAAGACCTACTTTTTTGTGTAGTTATATGTATGGAATGCAACCTAAAAAATTCTAAAATATGTGTGGTTCAAATATGAAACAAGTGGTCAAAGTTCTGCTTCATGTGTAGAACCTGCATTAAAACTTTAGGTAAAAAGTCCTGCTCCATGTGTAGTACATATATTAAGTATGTAGTAAACTTTTTGCTTCATGTGTGATACAATTAACAAGAGTTTGGTAAAAGTTCTGCTTCATGTGTGATACGGGTAAGAAGACTGCGGTAAAAGTTCTGCTTCGTGTGTGATACAGCAAAAAAGACTGTGGTAAAAGTCCTGCTTAATGTGTGATACGGGTAACGAGACTGTGGTAAAAGTTCTGCTTAATATGTGATAGAGGTAACAAAACTGGTAAAAGTTCTGCTTAATATGTGATAGAGGTTACAAAACTGGTAACAGTCTTGTTTCGTGTGTAATATAGGTAACTAGACTGTGGTTAAAGTCCTGCTTGATGTGTGATACACTTTTGCGTTTTTTGTTATGGCATTGTCAGTTTATTTTCGACTTTTAGATTTTTAATATCCCTTTTGTATTTTATGTCTCTTTTCTTTAATGAGACTGTGGTGAAAAGTTTAACATTATCTGTAGAACAGGTATTAAACCTGTGACAAAACGTTCTAGGGCATGGGAGTTTCAGGTATGAAACCTGTGGTAAAAAATCTGATAAATTAAATTGCGTGAAACGTTGACGACTGTGTGACAGACTAATTTAATCAAATTTTAACAAAGAGGAAATATGCAATCTGAAAAAAGCAACGCTAGTCAATTATCTGTCCAATTTGAGTCATTAAGTAGATGTTTTGTAGATAATGAGGCGCGATAAATGGATTGAAATTCTGTAATTTTACAAGATCATTATTATACGCCTTCGATGAAATTCGAAATTATCAAGAACTCAAGTCCGATCTTCCACAGGCCTATAATTCAGTGGTTGTCGTTTGTTTCTGTATATCATATTTGTGTTTCGTTTATTGTTTTGTACATAAATCATGCCGTAAATTTTCTAATTTGTATTGTTTTATATTTGGAATTTCTGGGCTTTTTGTAGCTTTTATATGAGGTATTGGTTCGGCTCATCGTTAAAGGGGGTATGGTGACATTCAGTTGCTAACTTCTACGTCATCTGTTCTTCATTATTTTCGACTTTAACAAACATATTCTTTGTTTTGTCAATAACATTCAAGAATAAGAAAACAGGAAGTCAATATATTATTATATTTAAAAGAATAAAAAAAATTATTTCTGATACAAATTTAAAGAAATTTATAATTAAACATTTTATTGAAAAAATACATACATCCCCCTCTTTCAAATAAATGATGAATGTTCGACGCCTTATTATTGTATTTTCAGACAATTTGATTAACATATATAAAGACGATATGTTCAACGCCTGACTTATAAGAATCTGATGACACTCTACCTTTGTTTCTGATAATAATAACGTCCACAAATTTCCTTCCAGGAAACCACAATTTGCAGAGTAATGAAAATTGACAAATAACATATTGCATACGGCTCGACTGATATTTACTGATCACTGAACCAATGCCATATTGCAAAATGATTGATGTCTAATGATTACTTAAACTTGACGTATTGTATATATGATTGGTGAAGGTCTGGACGGGATGTTGATGGTGTTAACCTAATAGAGAATAAAGAAAAAAATGAATACTAGAAAAAAATAAACAAGAACGAAAGAATTTTAGAATATGAAGGTGCTATAAGATAAATAATTGAGACAATTGACAAAAACAGAGAGCTAATGGACAAAAACAAAAGACTAGATATAAAAGCAAAACCAAAAGAATATAGATGACGGTTTAAAAAATCACACACCCCTTTATAACCTAATTGTTTTTCTTCCATTTTGTTGCAGCAAAAAACTAACATGCTGTAATTAGAAATTTCTATTGGCAGATTACAACTTCGTGAACTTTGATATAAGTTTTAATGTTTTGTTGTTAGTGACTTTTGCCTTTCAAGGATCTCGAGAAGTCTTCGGAGTAATGTGTTTGCACTTTTCAGGCAACAAAATGGCATAGAAGATATTTTTGTTAAGAAAACTAATATGTTTAACAGTTATTGGATAATTTGTTTATGCCCTCACTTTATTATACATAAAAAGAAATAAAAACGGTCTGACATTGTACAAGCTCAAAATGTGTTGTGGATAAACCAGTTTTACATGCACACAAACCTCTCTTTTGCCTTTCTAATCCATCGTTTAAAAAAAATGCACATTAAAAACATACACAGTTCTGGTCCAATGATGACTTACTTAATCAAGACTCACATACTGTTATTTGTCTTTTCTAAATAAAAAAAACAAACAACTAGTTTATCATAGTGCTGTCGTAAATTCATAGGAGTCCGTTGTTATTCTGCGGTTTACATGTTGTAATGTACTATTATATTATTTATTTATGTATTTCTCTGTGGTGAGTGTGCTTGCGTTTGTTTGTACTGTATTCCTGTATTCTCTGTGTTGAGTGGTCTTGCGTTTGTTTGTACTGTATTCCTGTAACGTAGTGTTGTCGTTTTAGTGGTATTTTCAACATTGCCAGATAAGCGAGAGGTTTGTCTAGCCATACAACAAGGTTCAACCAACCATTTGTTTTAAATGTCCTGTACGAAGTCAGGAATATGGCAGAGTGTTTCTATTGTACCGTTGTTGTCCTCTTATAGTTGATGTGCTTCCCTCGGTTAAGTTTGTTACCCGGATTTGTTTTTGCTTAATCGAGTTATGACTATTAAACAGCGGTATACTACTGTTGCCTTTATTTATATTTCATCTAGACAATAACCCAATGATAAAGTTAAAACAAATCAAAAAGCAGAGGCCTACTTTTAAATTGTATATATATAAAGTTCCAAGCGATGAGTATTGTCTACCTTTACACATTTTATTGACGGTGAACACTGTTAAGATTCAGATATTGTTGGTTAAGGACAATGTAAGTCCGAAACATTTTCCAATACAATTTGGGGAAATATTTTACAAATAAAATCCTTGTACCTACCACCTTCCCTAATTTGTGTGCCAGGAGACAGGAAATAAGTCTATATGTAGTTTTGGCCTACTTTGAAGTCAATTGAGGAGGTTTATGCTCGTACAGTAACCACAATATATTTTTCTCACATGCAGAACCCCAATCTGATTTGTACTTTAGATTATCATCTTTCATTAATAAGATGATATATCCTGTAATTACACCTCCTTCATTTTGTTCTGTGAAGATCGTAACCACCGTCTGAACTTTCTTTAACATTCTTTAAAGATTAACGTTATCTTAAAAAATGACAAGAAATTAATCAATGCTTAGAATTTGTTTCCCTTGTAATCATATAAGAAATTATTATATAATCAGAAACATAAATATGATATGGTATCGAATCTTTCTCGTAGAATGAAAATTCAATATTTTTCGAACATATATTTTTGTACCTAAATAGGAGAACATCTCCGAAAAGAGTAAGAAATATTGCATATTGGATGATATTGCATTCTATATTATATTTAAAACGTTTGGTACGTATTAGAGAGATTCCGAGTAAAATAATATTGTCACGCAAACAAACAAGAGATAAATAAGTAAGCGGTAATGAACGTGCGTTCCTACTGAAGGCATCAGATCTGCAGGAACCAAACGAAGTATTATCAATGATGATTAAGTATTTGAAAAAAAATATCATAAAAAGATTATTGAAAATTATAGAGAAATGCTGTCCCTTGCAGTATATTATATAGCACTCGACTCGCCGCAATCTCCTTCTATTTTTGTAAGATTTTTTTAAATTCGAAAGATAAACATATTTTAAATTTCATAAATGCACGTGTAAAACTAATTTAACGTTTATATCTACTCGGGTTGAAAGTGATTTGAGTAATTTTAATTATTCGTTTATATATTTCCATTTCACTCTCCGGTATGGCCAGGAATAACACGAAAATCTCACACTGCGGTATTGAGCGAAATTACGAAAATATAAACAAACCTAAACGTGAATGAGTTTTATTGATAAATGATTTTCTTTTCTTCTAAATCAGATGCATGTGTTTTCTACTACCTATCGGTTTTTTTTGGGGGGGATAAAAATAGCTGGGATTGTCGCACTTCTTCCTCCCCTTACAAATTACCATATCAAAGTTCAGTATTTGATTGCAGAATAACTCGCGTTGAACTCATCGACTCTCAATAGCAATAATCATATTTTTAAGTAGTACAAACCTGAAACGTTTAGGCAATATGCATGTTTTGACTGATAAGTATATCGAACAGAACCATTGTTTAGAAAAGGAACTATTTCTAGCAAGACCCTTATTTCATATTGGACTTTTTTCAGCTTGATATTTGGCTAGCGTTTTGATTTAGTCTGGAAACTTTTTTGAGCTTGACCAATTTAAGTCATTGCTTGGAACTATATTGAGCTTTATATATTATTCAGTGTAGACGGAACTATTTTGAGCTTGATATATAGTTAGTGTATTGATTTAGTCTTTAAACGTTTTTGAGCTTGACCAGTTTTCATGTGTATGCCTTGAACTATATTGAGCTTGATATGTTATTCAATTTAATGTAGACATAACTATATTAAGCTGTCCTGGGACACTATATAAATGTATTGACGGTATAAATTCAGTTAGTTCGACATTTACTATACTATTTCTAAATCCAATAAATCAGGAAATTGTCTAGCCTTTACGTCGATAAGTAATTAAATCGCTATGAAACGACATTACATGCATGAAAAAACTAATGATGAAAATAAATGTTCTCGTAGGATGTAATTACCTATTTTGTCATTAATGAACTTAAATGTGAAAATTCTAATGAGGCAAAAACAAATATTATATAAATTTTATTAATGTTTAGATAAAATGATATGTATGAGAATTCATTTGGATCTAATGAGGCAAAAACAAATATTATATAAATTTTATTAATGTTTAGATAAAATGATATGTATGAGAATTCATTTGGATCTTAAGGTGAAAATATAGCACTTATGTAGTATATCATTGCAAATTACAAATTGCTAAATGTTGCTATAATTTTCTGAAATATTAATAACGACCTTAATTGTGCATATTTTCAGATATATTTGCGAGGCTATACGAATACCATGTTTACACTTATATGAAGCTCTGGTGGGTAGTATTTATAGAATAGAGAATAATGGATAAAAAGGGCAGAATAAAGGCAAAAAAATAAAGAATCGTGGAAAATAGGCATAAAGATTACAGAATAGTTGCGTGATATATTATAAGGAATAGAGACAAGGACAAAAACAAATACAGAATAGAGAAAATTGACTTAAAAGTTATAGAATAAGGAAATGAAGGACCCAATCCAGACCCTTTTACATGAGAGTCGTTGTTTATTTATAGGTAGATTCTGGGAATTATATGGTTTATTCTTGTACTTACTTATATTTAAAAGTGCAAAAATCATTGGAAACCGACAAAAATATTATTTATTTTAGCAAAAAATGCCTTAAATGGCATCACATCTACATCTTTTTGTATTTTTCTAAACTTATATATCTTAAGTAAGATGTACTAATTAATTAGTAACACATGAGATTGATTGATGTTAGCTAAAATTGATTAACAGAAATTTCTCCATATAACGTTCATGACGTTAGCTGAATGCATTGTATGACAATGACAAGCTAATCAAATTAAAACATTACCCTAGGACATACATGCTCTATTGCTTATTTACTTGCCAACCAAAGCTGCCAATATATAAAATTTTGTATTGTAAACTATTATAAAACAATTGACTTTTACTGCTTTGAATTTACAGCGAGACGACACTAATGTTCATTTATCAGATACCACTGATGTAATAATTTTCCCTCTACAATAATATGTATAGATAACAGATGACACTGATGTAATTAATTTCCCCTCTACAAGAATATGTATTCGCAGGATACCATTCCAATTTCATACTTTCAAGTTTCCATGTAATATATTGGTAAACACGTGTCTAAATAAGATACACATATAAAACCATTGAGGTTACCACACTTGAATATGTCCATTTCTAAAATTTCATAATATTAAAAAATTAAAACATTTGAAATTAAGTTAATCTGATTAAAAAGTTCTGCTTCACGTGTATAATCTGCATTAAAACTTTAGGTAAAAAGACTTGCGTCATGTTTAGTACATATATCAAGTATGTCGTAATAGTTTTGCTTCATGTGTGATAAGGGTACCTTGATTGTGGTTAAACTCCTGCTTGATGTGTTAGACATTTTTTCTTTTTTTGTTATGGCATTGTCAGTTTGTTTTCGACTCATGAGTTTGAATATCCCTTTTGAATTGTATGTCCCTCTTCTTTAATAAGACTGTGGTGAAAAGTTTAACATTATCTGAAATACAGGTATAAAACCTGTTATAAAACGTCGTATGGCAAGGGCGTTTCAGGTATTTAACCTGTGGTAAAAAATCTGATAAATTAAATTTCGTGAAATGTTGACGACTATGTGACAGACAAATTTAAATCAAATTTTAACAAAGAAGAAACATCCCATCTAAGATTAACAAGGCTAATCAATTATCTGTCCAATTTGATTCATTAAGTAGATGTTTTGTAGAAAATGAGACGAGATAAATGGATTGAAATTCTGTAATTTTACAAGATCATCAATGATGCCTTCGATGAAATTATGGAGAACTCAAGTGCTGACTTCCACAGGCCTATAATTCAGTGGTTGTCGTTTGTTTCTAAATATCATATTTGTTTTTCGTTTATTGTTTTGTACATAAATCATGCCGTAAATTTTCTAGTTTGTATTGTTTTACATTTGGAATTTCTTGGCTTTTTGTAGCTTTCTATGAAGTATTGGTTCTGCTCATCGTTGAAGGGCGTACGGTGACATTAAGTTGCTAACTTTTACGTCATCTGGTCTTAATTATTTTCGACTTTACCAAACATATTCTTTGTTTTGTCAATAATATTAAAGAACAAGAAAACAGAAAGTCAATATAGTATTATATTTAAATGAAGAACAAAATTTATTACTGAAAGAAATTGAAAGAAATTTATAATTAAACTTTTTTTTTTAAAAATACATGCAACCCACTCTTTCAAATAAATCATGAATATTCGGCGCCTTATGATTGAATTTTCAGCCAATTTGATAAACATAAACATTAACACTCTACCTTTTTTCTGATAGTAATAACTTCATCGAATTCCCTTCTAGGAAACCACAATTTTCACAGTAATGAAAATTGACCAATAACATATTGCATACGACACGACTGATTTTTACTGATTACTGAACCAATGCCGTATTGCAAAAATTAATGTCTAATGATTACTTAAACTTGATTTATTGTATATATGATTGGCGAGGGTCTGGACGGGATCTTGATGGTGTTTACCTAATAGAGAATAATGAAAAAAAAATGAAGACTAGAAAAATGGACAAGAACGAAAGAATTTTAGAATAATAGTGTGCTATAAGATAGATAATTGACAAACAAAATACAGCTAATGAACAAAAAAAAAGACTAGATAAGCAAAACATAAAGAATATAGATAATGATTTAAAAATTACCCACCCCTTTATAACCTAATTGTTTTTCTTCCAATTTTGTTGCAGCAAAAAACTAACATGCTGTAATTAAAAATTTGTTTGGCAGATTACAACTTCGTGAACTTTGATATCAGTTTTAGTGTTTTAGTATTAGTGACCTTTGCCCTTCAATGTTCGAAGTAATGTGTTTTCACATGTCAGGCAACAAAGTGACATAAAGGATAATTGTGTTAAGAAATATAATATGTTCGCTGATATTACATAATTTGTTCATGCCCTCACTTTATTATACATAAAAAGAAATAAAAACGGTCTGACATTGTACAAGCTTAAAATGTGTTGTGGATCAACCAGTTTTACATGCACACAAACCTCTCTTTTGCCTTTCTAATATATCGTCTAAAAGAAAAACATGCGCATTAAAAACATACTCAGTCCTGGTACCAACAGATTAATGACTTCTTAATCAAGACACACATACTGTTATTTGTCTTTTCTAGCTTGAAAAAATAACTAGTTAATATTTTAACTAGACAATAACCTAATAATGAAGTTAAACAAATCAAAAGCTAGAGGCCTACTATATACAAGCGATGAGTATTGTCCACCTTTACACATTTTATTGACGGTAAACACTGTTCAGATTCAGGCATTGTTAGTTAAGGACCATTTAAGTCCGGAATATTTTCCTAGTATACAGTCTAGGCTAAATATTTACAAATACAATCCAACTTCCCTAATTTGTGTGCCAGGAGGCAGGAAACAAGTCTATATTTAGTTTTAGCTTAACCTGAAGTAAATTGCGGAGGTTTATGATCGTACTGTTATCAGAATGTTTTTTTCTCACATGGCGAACCCCACTCTATTTTGTACTTTAGATTATCATCTTTCATTTTTAAGATTTTATTTCCTGTCACTTGTGTAATTAAACCTCCTTCATTTTGTTCTATGAAGCATGTAACCAACATCTGACCTTTCTTTCACATTCGTTAGAGATTAATTTTATCTTAAAAGATGACAAGAAATTTAATCAATGATTAGTATGGACTCCCTTATAAGTAATATAAGAAATTATTATATAATAAGAAACATACAAAGAAGACCTTGGATGATACGGTATCTAATCTTTCTCCTAGAAAAAAAATGCACATACCTAAAATGTAGAACATCTCCGAAGAGTAAAACATATTTCATATTGGACGATATTGCATTCTATATTATATTTTAAAAGTCTGGTACGCACTAGAAAGGTTCCAAGTATATCGATATTATTACGCATACAACATGCGTCCAGATCTACAGGAATCGGACGAAGTATCATCCATGTTGCTTAACTAATTGAAAAAAAATTTTCAGAAAAATACTGTTGGAAATTATAGATTCTGAACCTTGCACTATATAATATAGCACTCGACTCACAAGCTCCTTCTATTTTTTTTCTGAAATTCGAAATTTTTCGTATTTTAAATTTCATTATTCACGCGAAAAACTAATTTTACGTTCATATCTACTCGGATTGAAAGTGATTTGAGTTATTCTAATTATTCGTTTATACACTTCCGTTTCACTTCCCGGTATGGCCTGGAATAACACGAAAATCTCACACAGTGGTATTTAGCAGAATTTAGAAAAAATATAAACGAACCTATACATAGATGAGTTGTTTGTGATTTCTACTACCTATCCGAGATTTTTATTGATAATAAAAGCTAGTAATGTCCTCCGCTTACACATTACAATATCAATATTCAGCATCTTATTGCTGCATAACTCGTGTTGAACTCTTCACCTCTCAGCATCAATAATCATATTTTTTAAATAGTAGAAACCCGAAACGTTCAGGCAATATGCATGTTTTGACTGATAAGTATATTGAACATAACCATTGTTTAGAAAAGGAACTATTTCTAGCAAGACCCTTATTCTGTATAGGACTGTGATCTTTTTTTTCAGCTTGATGCATGGATATTGTTTTGATTTAGTCAGAAAACGTTTTTGTGCATGGCCATTTTTCAAGTGTATTGTTGGTATTTAGCTTAATTATTTTATTCAGTGTAGACAGAACTATTTTGAACTTGATATATGGTTAGTGTATTGATTTAGTCTGGAAACGTTTATGAGCTTGACCGTTTTTTAAGTGTATGCTTTGAACTATATAGAGCTTGATATTTTATTCAGTGTAGACATAACTATTTTAAGCTGTCCTGGGACATTATGTATTGACAGTATACATTCATTTAGTTCGACATTTACTATACTATTTCGAAATCCAATAAATAAGGAATTTGTCTAGCCTTTACGTCGATAAGTAATTAAAATTACCGTGAAACGACATTACATGCATGAAAAAACTAATGATGAAAATAAATGTTCTGGTATGATGTAATTACCTATTTTGTCATTAATGAACTAAAACTTAAAAGAGGGGAAAACAAATATTACAAATTGTTATTAATGTTTAGATAGAATGATTTGTATGAGGATACAATGCGATCTTAAGGTGACTAGATAGCACTTATGTAGTATAATCATCGTAAATAACAAATTGGTAAATTTTACTCAACATTTGAGAAATTTCAATAACGGCCCTATATAAAATTAGGAGATGTTGTATGATTGCCAATGAGGCAACTATCCACCAAAGTTCAAATGAAGTGGATATAAGCAATTATAGGCAACCGTACGACCTTCAACAATGAGAACAACCCATACCATGTGGTCGGCTATAAAAAGACCCGACCTGAAAAATATGAAACAATACAATTGAGAAAACTAACAGCCTAATTTATAACAAAACAGTTTACGAAAAACAAATATGACAGACATGAACCAACGCCGACCACTGAACTACAGGCTCCTGACTTGGGACAGCCACATAAAGAATGTTGCGGGGTTAAACATGTTTGTCAGCGCTCAACCCTCCCCCTATCCTGGGACAGTGGTGTTACAGTACAACATAAGGACAAACTATAAAAATCAGTTGAAAAAGGTTTAACTCATCAGATGAATACAAATAGAAATACATCTAACAAAATCACAAAGTGGACGTGGATGGGAACTTGTACATCCCAAAAACAAAAAGACACTAAGTACAGATCTGAGAGTAATCGCAGTTACTGATAGCTAGTTCAAAGCCAATAACAACTAATGAAAAACAAATGATGTATCTTAGACTAAAATATCAATCAGTTCACATCCAACATCCAATGGATTTAGTGTTACGACGTCATTAACAGTCAGAGAAAAACACGATCTTTAGTACCGTGACAGTACATATGTGTAATATTAAGTAAGGTTTTAATTTACTGATAACAAAATCAATATGTACAGCAATAAAAACAATATTCAAAGATTTATTTACAGTGTTGAATAGGTAACCTTTTAGAATAAGTTTATTTAAAGGATTGATAAGTTTACCCGGATCGTATCTAAATTCCCGGGCTCGGTTTACAACATCACCGTAAAATTTAGGATGTGCTATTCCGTTTGAAGTAAGATTTCCACAGGTACAGCCAAAATTGCAGACCAAATCTTTATATCTATGAAAGAATTTAGTAAAGGTTTTAAGTAATTTGTGGTAACGAAAGCCTTGACTTAATAATTTACAAGTAATACATAGATAACGATTATATGTTTGCTTATTTTTTTTAAATATATTTGAGAGGACATACGAGCACCATGTAAACACTTATATGAGGGTCTGGTGGGTGGTGTTAACAGAATTGAGAAAAATGGACAAAAAGGGTAAATTAAATGCCAACAAAAAAAAAAAGAAGAGAGGAAAAATAGGTATAAAGAATACAGAATAGTTTGTTGCTAAATTATAAGTAACAGAGAAAAATGATCAAAATAAAAAGCAAGTTTAGAGAAAATGGCGCAAAACATTATAGAATTAAGAAAAGAAGGACCCCATCCAGACCCTCTTATATGAGATACGTTGTTTATTTAAAGGTAGATTCTGGGGAACTATCTTGTTGATTCTTGTATTGGCTTCATATTTATTAGTTTGAAAGTCGCTAAAAACCGACCAAAATATTTTGTATTTTTCGCATGTACATCTATTTGTTTTGTTTTTATGTAAATCTAAACCTATACACCAGACGTTAGATATACAAATTGTGTCCCTAGTGTGGAAAGTGTATTAGTTTTTTCATACCCCTTTAAAATTTAATTTCTTCATGTTTTATGCCTCAAATAGCAAGTAGGTTGATGAAATTACACTGTACAAAAATTGGGTCAAGAATATTAAAGTAAAGTAGTGATTTGGTCCAGCTGAAAAAAGGTTAAACATTAGTATATCTGAAGCTGTAAAAAGAATTCTAGACCCCCTAAACATAAAATTGTCCATATTTTGTGTTAGAGCTGATGAAGTGATCTATAATTTTGATAAAATTTGCCCGAAAAGCAGTACAACACACTGTAAAAATATTATTGAGAAAGCGCAGGTGGGATCTTTTTAATTTTCATTTATTGTCTTAAAGTAATGCACTACGAAATAACTGTGTTCTCGGGCCATATAACGTTTATGACGTTAGCTGAATGCATTTCATGACAATGACAAACCAATCAAATTAGAACTTTACCCTAGGATACACATGCTATATTGCTTATTTCCTTGCCGATCAAAGCTGCCAGTATATGAGATTTTTTATTGTAAATGATTATAAAGCGACTGACTTCCACTGCTTGCAAATACAGCCGGATTTCGACAATTAATGTCTCTTCAGTGATGTTAGGAATCGAAACGGTATTTGGAAAGCCATACAATTTACCTCAATTTAGGATAGACTCTTGAATTTTGAGAAGTCAAAATAGGATGAACGGATCATATAAACCCGAAGGCAAATATAATACAAGCCCAAACGAAAAAATATAAACAAGTCTAAATTGAAAACAACGTTCAAACCTATGATTGCGTTGGATAAAAACCGCAATTTTTATACGTGTGCATGCAAAACAAATTTCTTGTTAGAGGGGTCTAAATACAGCACAAACAACAGTTTCCAAAAGACCAAAAAAAGTGAAAAAGTATATTTTAACAAAACGCATTTGACTAACAGGTCGAACAACAAATGTTCTTAAACCCTGCTGACTGCCATTGGCGATTGCCAAATAAACGGATCACCGATGTAATAAATGGATCTTAAATATATAAATTTAATACTAAACAGAAAACAATAAACTTGCGGAAAGATGTTATACCGCAAACAAAAGGTTCAAAGATTTGTACACCATATCCGGATTTCGACAATTAATGTCTCTTCAGTGATGTTAGGAATCGAAACGGTATTTGGAAAGCCATACAATTTACCTCAATTTAGGATAGACTCTTGAATTTTGAGGAGTCAAAATAGGATGAACGGATCATATAAACCCGAAGGCAAATATAATACAAGCCCAAACGAAAAAATATAAACAAGTCTAAATTGAAAACAACGTTCAAACCTATGATTGCGTTGGATAAAAACCGCAATTTTTATACGTGTGCATGCAAAACAAATTTCTTGTTAGAAGGATCTAAATACAGCACAAACAACATTTTCCAAAAGACCAAAAAAAGTGAAAAAGTATATTTTAACAAAACGCATTGGACTAACAGGTCGAACAACAAATGTTCTTAAACCCTGCTGACTGCCATTGGCGATTGCCAAATAAACGGATCACCGATGTAATAAATGGATCTTAAATATAAATTTAATACTAAACAGAAAACAATAAACTTGCGGAAAGATGTTATACCGCAAACAAAAGGTTCAAAGATTTGTACACCATATCCGGATTTCGACAATTAATGTCTCTTCAGTGATGTTAGGAATCGAAACGGTATTTGGAAAGCCATACAATTTACCTCAATTTAGGATAGACTCTTGAATTTTGAGGAGTCAAAATAGGATGAACGGATCATATAAACCCGAAAACAAATATAATACAAGCCCAAACGAAAAAATATAAACAAGTCTAAATTGAAAACAACGTTCAAACCTATGATTGCGTTGGATAAAAACCGCAATTTTTATACGTGTGCATGCAAAACAAATTTCTTGTCAGAGGGGTCTAAATACAGCACAAACAACATTTTCCAAAAGACCAAAAAAAGTGAAAAAGTATATTTTAACAAAACGCATTTGACTAACAGGTCGAACAACAAATGTTCTTAAACCCTGCTGACTGCCATTGACGATTGCCAAATAAACGGATCACCGATGTAATAAATGGATCTTAAATATAAATTTAATACTAAACAGAAAACAATAAACTTGCGGAAAGATGTTATACCGCAAACAAAAGGTTCAAAGATTTGTACACCATATCCGGATTTCGACAATTAATGTCTCTTCAGTGATGTTAGGAATCGAAACGGTATTTGGAAAGCCATACAATTTACCTCAATTTAGGATAGACTCTTGAATTTTGAGGAGTCAAAATAGGATGAACGGATCATATAAACCCGAAGGCAAATATAATACAAGCCCAAACGAAAAAATATAAACAAGTCTAAATTGAAAACAACGTTCAAACCTATGATTGCGTTGGATAAAAACCGCAATTTTTATACGTGTGCATGCAAAACAAATTTCTTGTTAGAGGGGTCTAAATACAGCACAAACAACATTTTCCAAAAGACCAAAAAAAGTGAAAAAGTATATTTTAACAAAACGCATTTGACTAAAAGGTCGAACAACAAATGTTCTTAAACCCTGCTGACTGCCATTGGCGATTGCCAAATAAACGGATCACCGATGTAATAAATGGATCTTAAATATAAATTTAATACTAAACAGAAAACAATAAACTTGCGGAAAGATGTTATACCGCAAACAAAAGGTGCAAAGATTTGTACACCATATCCGGATGTCGACAATTAATGTCTCTTCAGTGATGTTAGGAATCGAAACGGTATTTGGAAAGCCATACAATTTACCTCAATTTAGGATAGACTCTTGAATTTTGAGGAGTCAAAATAGGATGAACGGATCATATAAACCCGAAGGCAAATATAATACAAGCCCAAACGAAAAATATAAACAAGTCTAAATTGAAAACAACGTTCAAACCTATGATTGCGTTGGATAAAAACCGCAATTTTTATACGTGTGCATGCAAAACAAATTTCTTGTTAGAGGGGTCTAAATACAGCACAAACAACAAAGATGTAGGTACAGAACAAGTGCCACCAGTAGAGCAGAATCTGTTCACCCTTTTTGTGGAGTTTTTCAGTCATTAGTGTCTGTGTAGTGAGTTGTATAATGTGTATGGCGTTTCGTCGTTTTATTTTTGGTCGTGGTATTATAAGAAAACAAAGGATATAGGGTATCCATTCATAACACAAAATCAGCATATTTCCTATTTTTTAATTGTCCACTCGTTTATTCATGCTCTTTTTTGACCGTTTTTTATAGACTGTACCGTTTAAGTAAATGGCGATTGTTTCTAGAAAGAGTCTTATACTGGTTAATCAACATGTATAAATGTCTAGATGGAGGGATTTTTATTTCTTTATTCTTTTATTTTAGAAAAAATTTCCCTAATCCTTTATTTTTTGTCAATATTATTCTCTATTATTTATGCTTAAACACTCCATTATTTTCTTTTTTATTGTTTGCTTCAATTTACCCATTAGTCTCTATTCGGTCAACCCCATCAATATCCTCAAGTATAGTGACAAAGTCAGTCCCCGAATATACTAGTTAACATTGACTGATATAGAATATCGGCTGTAATAATAGATGTTTGTTTTACGCTTCATTACCAGATGTTATGTTGATGACTATCGGTTTTTCTGGACAAAGAGGTTTTGTTCAGTCAGATACTTTTACAATAAATTATTGTTTGAAACAATTTCCAATATCTTTCAATAACAAATTAGTTTTATAGCTTTAGGTATTTGTTTACATGATATTGATAGTATAATATGTTTTCTCGAGAATTCAACCATTCGGCAAAGCTTGTCTGATTCCGGTTCCGTTACATGCATAATCTTAGTACCGAGTTTTGACGAATGGGGTATCAATAAGGAAAAGATCCTCTAATTCGGACCTGTTCAGGAATAACATACCATACAGTAGTTTATATATTAAACTCAATTTTTTGCTACAAATACAGCTGTAAGTCTAAAAATATGTTAAATATTTATTTAAACACTTGCTGAAACACGTGCGATCTTCTTGCACTTTAAGGTTAACTTTAGTTTTATCCAAGAACAATAGTTTACTTCTATTTCCCGATATATCACTTAGCTTTTACTCGCAGAAGTTCATTGAAGAAACCGTATAAAATGTAAATATTATAAAAATAAGTTTCGGACGGAATATAACCATTAGGTGCATGAGAACAACTTAATATAATTGATTTGTATTGTAAGCTTCAGACAGTTTAAAAAGACTTTATTATAGTCTTTTCGACATAGTATTCTCGGATATTAAGGAATCTGACATTTGTATTTAAATATCGTCTAACTCCACCAGCGTCTTAAGTAGCTTTACCGAATACATAGAGAATTATGGGGAAAATAAAGGATAAAGAGAAATGGGACAAGTAAAAATAGACTTTAGAAAATGATTGGGTGCCAAAATATATTTAGAACAGGGAATACTGAGCCAAAAAGTAAAACAAAAGTCTTAAATAATTAATGAATAAAGAATTGGAGTAGGGATAATTTGTCTTGTTTGTATGTTTTTTATACAATCGACATACTGGTAAAGTACACATTCATATTTAATTTGTCTATTCAATAGACATAATACAAGTAATGTTCGTGGCACATTTTCACCATTGCTAATCTTGTATTTTCTGGGGATCTATGAGGGCCTGGATTGGATGTCCTTCATTTCTTTAACTTTGATACGTTTCTCTCTCTCTTATATATTTCTTTCTGCCTTTTTCCTTTTTTCTTTAATACAAAAAATTAAGTGATATGCAATGCTAATGAACGTAGGAAGTACAATAAAGCTGACTTTGTCAATTTAGACTTAAATAAGCTTTAGTACCAGTCAATAAGTTATCTTCAAGAGTCAAGTCAAAATCATATTATCTTTACTATGCACTGGTTCCATATTTATAAATTACACGAAACATCTTTTGAATCCTCTCCATATCAAACTTCTAGGATATGTATTCCTACTAAATTGTCTGTTCTTCCGACTATTTCACTGTAAAACAGTGTACCATTTGTCATATTATTATAAAATATTGCAATCAAGTTTATCAAAACACAGACGTTGATTTTATTTAGCCTTTAAAATTTCTTGGTAGCCCCTGTTTTTGCCATAAATTAAATAATATATGATGGCAAACGGTACGTCTGATATCTTATTGACTGTTCAGTAAAGTAATCTTCTAACTGCTGTATAGAAACTAATGAGTATGCGTTTGTAGAAAAAGTAAAATCAATGCTATGGAATCTGAGCCTCTCATTCTGCCTTTTGACAGAAATTAATCTGAATTAAACACAAAGCCAGGAAGATGAATTGAGTTAATTTGACACAAACCATTTCTTGAATTTCGACGAAGGTAGAAATTTGTCCTAATAATTTTTATAAGGGAAATTCCAAAAAAACATAATGCCCCAAAAAAAAAATGAGAGTCGCATAAAACTATGGAAAGAGCTACACATGCTGAAAAAGTTTAAACAATTAATTAATATAATCAGAAAAAAACATACATTCTAATAGTAAAAGCAAACAAAAACTATATATGTGCTGACAAAAATCAATCAGATATTCAACTGCTTCGAGTATTATAATAGGAAACAATTGTCATTATACTTAATTAAGGGTAGAACATTGGGCAACTGAAGGTTCAGAGACTTTTATATTTAATAGTGCACAAAAATCAATTTTCATATCAACACGAAAATAGTTAACGCATGTAAGCGTAAATATGCTGATGCTGGTGTCAACACGGCATACCAATCTCGGTTGAGACAATTTATTGTCAGCATAGTACACGTATCTATATAAACAACGAAAGTTAACAACCGAGTTTCAACAAGTACGAATTGATCGTCCTTGTCCCATCATTGACATTTAATATTATATTTCTTCCTCTATGGATATTACTGTAATTTTTGTACAGAAATACTCGGTTGAAACTGAATAATTTGATATTTAATTACGTCGACATATAACATGTTTATCGACAAAAAATACCATATAAAGTGAAATGCAAGATTAATACATTCATAATTTACAATGCTTTTGATGAATTGCTTGTGATGTGGTCCTTTGTGCATAATTTCATAATTAATTTCTGATCAATACGATGTTAAAAAAATTCAAATGTTATCTGCCATGATTGAAGATTCATTAAAAACGATAAACTCAACTGTCAAAGGTTAGGGGTACAAGCGCTAACAAACAAGTTTAACATCGCCACATTCTATATGTGTCTTTACCAAGTCAGTACCTTATAATTCAGAGGCTGTCGTTGGACACTGTCTATCATACTTGTTTTTCGTTCATTGTTTTATAATAAATAAAGAAAACTGGCAGTCCTAGTCAATAAGGGTCGAAGTCGAAAACAACTCGCTACTAGCGGGGTTCAGACTCAAAATGCAACATTTGATTTATACGGTGTTTGAACATTTTGTACGGTCTGTCTGCATAATATTTGGTTTGTATAGTGTGCCCTGATAACATTTGGTTTGTATAGTGTGTCCTGACAATATTTGAATTGTACGGTGTGTCATGATAATATTTGATTTGTATGGTGTGTCATGATAACATTTCATTTTTTCGGTATGTCCTGATAACTTTTGATCTTTTTGGTATGTCCTGGTAAAATTTAATTTTTTCGGTATGTCCTGATAACTTTTGATCTTTTCGGTATGTCCTGTTTACTTTTGATCTTTTGCGGTGTGTCCTGATAACTTTTGATCCATGCGGTGTGTCCTGATCACAATTGATTTTTATGGTGTGTCATGATAACATTTGATCTTTTCGGTATGTTCTAATAACTTTTGATGTGTACCGTGTGTCTTAACAAACTTTATTTGTATTGTGCATACTGATAACATTTTAGTTTTATGGTGCATCCTGATAACGTTGATCAACGTTTGGTTTGCGCGATGTGTCTGTCTTCATATAATATTTGATTGATACGATGTGTCCTAATACCTTTTGATTGGTACAATCCTGCTAGCATTTTATGTGTATGGTGTGTCTTCATATCATTTGATTTGTATACGGAACGTAATGATAACATTCGATTCGTATAACTCATCGAGACAATACTTGATTTGCATGGTAAGCCTTGATAACATGTTGATGTGCATTATGATTTTTATAACAAAATGATCGCGTGACTTTGCAAGGAAAAGAACCTATATAAGATAACTATAATTGTAAATGAATATTGCTCGGTCACCAAAGTCAAACATCAAGATCACGTGATAGAAAATGATCATCAATTCAGATACATATTACTCAGTCATCATAGTTAAACATAATGATCACGCTTCTCTGTTAGGAACATTAATAGAGGACAAAGTCATTTTTACAGAAAGAAAACCAGCACAAAACTGTACAAACATAACAAAACTAAAATGACTTTAACCATACATGTATAATCATCAGACATGGTAGTCAAATATAATGATCACGTGACTCTGTCTGACATTGTCGAACATAATGAACACGTAATTATTAAAGATAGTTTAGTCTTTCTAAATGGTACGGAGTGTTTCGCGGTATCCTATATAATTACGTTGACACGAAGCAATACCTCTTGATCGGGTCTTTAATACCAATACTGGTATTGCATTCCTTATCTTCCGTATTTAATACCTTGTTCTGTTCTGGACATGTTACAAATTCTATATCTAATTTTAACCAATAGGACCTCCGCCAAATCACGAGGCAACCAATCAGTGCTGATATTTGTCCAGAAATAATTTCAAGATGGCGGCTTTATCGAATGAAACTAAAAGATTTGCATCGTGACATGCGTGATGTATCACAATACATAATTTTGTATAACCCTATATCAAGATTGTCAAACAATTTATCACATAAATGTTACAAAATTAACATAAAATATATATTACCACATATTTATATATAGAGTTTAATTTAACTATAACCATTCTGTTCAGTAACACACTGTTATCTCACTTTCCGCCTTGTACAAATCGTGTGAATCATATGCACTCGCTTAGCATATGATTGTTTTCATTTGATAATTTAATAGTTTTTCCTATTTGATTTACTTGATCGAGTTCCATCTTGTCTATACCATATCTTGTTGACCAGTATATTTGACGTATATGCATTTTCTCAAGCTAAAAATCACCATGATTATATTATTCTACATTTTCAAACGTGTCCTCTATTAGTGTAGGCAATCAGGGTTATTTCAAAACTGTTCATTTTTAATTAATTCTTCTGTACTTTCTCGTTTTGACAACGATAATTGACAACGTCTTGACATTTTTATATAACTGAAGGAAATGAATAAACGGAAGCACATACTGTTTAAGGCTAACGAAGACTAAAGTCGAAAAATAATTAAAGGAAATTTCTAATAAAAGAACTTACAGTCCTTGGATGATGTAAACTTCCCACTAACACCATACACCATTACACAATTCACCATACACCATTACATCATACACCCTGTGCCATTACACCATACACGTTACACCTGTGCACCATACAATTTACACATTACACCATAATGCAATTTAATTTCAAAGAAAGCGTGCCACTACAAAATCATTTATTTATTTTAAAAAACGAATTTTAATCACAGTATTGTAAATTAATGTATGAAATTAAAAATCAGTTCTTATCAATATTTTGCATAGTTTTAAATGTCGTACACCATTCAGTCACACCATTCCCGATCGCACTTTTCACCATTACACCATTCCCCTTACACCATACACCATAGCACAATACACCTTCTACCATTGCACCATTTGCCATACACCATTACACCATACACGTTTTTTTGGGAAGTTTACACCATCCAAGGGCTGTAATCAAAATCGACGATCTTAGGATAGAATAAATTTCAAACGATAGATCTTCGAATTTGAATCAATGATCTTAAGATGCAATTAATAACAAATATTTAGACATTTAAAACACCAATCACTCATATTTCAAAACACTGCCTTACATTAAATGTTTCAATAATTGACTGCTTCCTGGTTACAGTCAAGTGGAAATCATTTCATGCATATTTAAGTCGAGAACATTTCTTCTATTAAAATAATAGGTAGGTTCTGCAATGTGGGACGACAGGGATAATTGGTGGGAAATTTAGACTGCCACTGGAGAACAATGGTATGTTAGATAGGGCATAAATTTAAGACCTGAACCAAGTTTTTGCAACTGTAATTTAACGTGCAGTTAGCGTGGCACTATGTCCTTATTTTGACCGCGTGGCACTATGTCCTTATTTTGACCGCGTGGCACTATGTCCTTATTTTGACCGGACGTGGCTGTCAATTTATAAATCACGAACAACTTAATACACATGTTTGTATTACCAATTGAAAACTACCAAGGTGACCATATTTTTACCCAGTTACCATTAAGGTGTTTTAAAATTATTGCAGCAATGAAATGGACCTTTAAATAAACAACGA
The DNA here is from genome assembly GCF_021869535.1 of Mytilus californianus. Taxonomy (NCBI): domain Eukaryota; kingdom Metazoa; phylum Mollusca; class Bivalvia; order Mytilida; family Mytilidae; genus Mytilus; species Mytilus californianus. Next base: position 7,377,672 of record NW_026262604.1, read on the forward strand.
ATGTTTTTCTCAAATGATTTTGTCAATATAACGGATCTATGAACAACTTTCATACAAGTGAAAGGTTAAGCTATCTACAAAACAAGAGTAAACCCATATTTTTTTTCTCGGAAAATGCATGAGCCAAGTCAGGAATATGAAAGTTGTTTTCCAGTCTTTCCGTTTGTTAAACGTTTTATTTTGTCCTGTATTAATAGACCTCTCCCTGTTTTGAACTTCATCGGAGTTTTGTATTTTTGTTAAACCATTTTGAGTAAAATTAATCATTTGAAGTTTCCTGCGTCATAACATTCTTACAGACGGAGATTGTTCAAACAAGTAGCTTAAAAAACAATGATGATTGCATCGCACTATATATTTGAATCCTCATATATACATCGAATTATCCTATCATTACTAGTTATTCTACACCATAATGTACTTGTAAATTGACCTTTTCCTAAGTTTAATCATCATGTTGGAAGATTCTTTCAGATAGTGTAATAATGATTATAAATGGATTATTTAGTCAGCTGTACCACTCTAATAAAAGCAGCCGTAAAGAGAATAGCAAAATCATTAAGGTATTACAGGAAAACTAAAAAATGGTGATGTATTCCTTTCGAAAGGAAATTAATAATAACATATTGGTGTTTAATTCTGTAATCGTTATTATCAGCCTGAGGGCAATGTTTTTTTTTTAAATTTGCGCAAAATTCTGGATGCTGGTACTTCATTTCTTTATTCTTTAAATTTTGCACATTTTTCTTTATCCTTTTGTTGATTATTCTCAATTCTATAACCCTCACCCACATCCTCCTCAATGGCGTGCTTATCATGTTTATGTCTATTAAGATATTGTGATATGCGGTTATAAAATCAGACAAATTTATTACAAATATAGTAAAGATAATGTAAATATTTTTTTCTTGGTTTGACTTAATACTGTAACTTAAAGCTTTCACTCTCATTGCACGTATGTAAATGATGGTCTGGATGAGGGTCCTTTAATCTGTATTCTTTAAGCCGTTTCTCTGTATTCTTTATAAAGTTTGCTCATCATTCTCTATTCTTTATATTTGACCACCACATTCTTCTTTTTTCTTTATATTTGACCACCACATTATTATGTATTCTTTATATTTGACCACCACATTATTCTTTTTTCTTTATATTTGACCACCACATTATTATGTATTCTTTATATTTGACCACCACATTATTCTTTTTTCTTTATATTTGACCACCACATTATTATGTATTCTTTATATTTGACCACCACATTATTCTTTTTTCTTTATATTTGACCACCACATTATTCTTTATTCTTTATATTTGACTAACACATTATTGTTTATTTTTTAAACCCCATAAAGACCCTCGGAAATAGTTGTTTTGAATTGATTTACAAGACTATATATGTATATATATACCTTGAAAAATAAGTTTAATATTAGATTTTGCCATTTTCAAAAATCTGTTCCAAGGGATTGATAAATAATTTATATGACTTTTGACGATAGTCCAATCCAGTACTGCAGCAGTATTACATGGTATTTGTATGTTTTAAATGATTTGTTAAAATTTTTCAACAGGAGTCGGAATTTAAAAAGTCAATGGCGATATGTAGAAAAAAAAAACCTAACGGTGACATAATATGATATCCATGTTTCAAATGACTATTGCAAGTTTTTTCACAGTAGTAGGAAATTATATCAATATGATGAAAATGTAGCACTTCAGCAACGACATGAACGAAAAGAATAAAAATTTCAATAAGATTTTTAGAAATTCGATAGTCCTGCATGAATAATCTCTGGGTTGAAGAAAAAACTCGCGAATTTGTTAACAAGCACATTTTGTTTCACTACGATTAAATACACGAATTGCTGACTCAATGGTCCGACTTCAATGATAGACAATAACTGATTCGTTGTAGTTTGCTTCCCTTAAAGTTCAGTGGCAAATATATCAGGCAAATTCAGCAGGATAGGAAAAACATTTGTTCGAGTAAATAGAAAATGATAATATGACGTCGCACGTAACTATGAATCTACTGTTAAGCAAAATGAGCAAAACCCTATCATATAGAAAACTATAAACATCCTCGTCATGATAGAATGTTATACAATTCAAAATAGAAAACCAACGACCTGTTTTATGCTAAAATAATGACAGGTCATCTCTACTGTCATATTTGTGAAGTAGAACAAATATTAAAAGTGTCGTGTTGCATAATTTTCAGATTATCAGAACACTATCCTGCAGTACTCATCGGCTATGCTCACGGCACAGTTTTCATCATTTGTAACTCAAATAAAAAGCATTGACAGAGTATTGCTGTAAATGACGTAATGGGATCCAGGACCTTAAATTTGAAATATCATTTTATATATATCTTAGTTTATTAGTTAACCTTCTTTCGACCTACTCCGTAAATTCTAAACGACAAAGTTCCTAACCACAGGGACCTAAATGCATTGAGCTGAGCGCTGTTTAGGTGTCAGATAGTATCCGGAACCTAGGATGCACTATCGAATACACCCGTCTGGTATTTCCCGTAAACTGTAATGACCTATGTTTGGTTTGTGTCATTGGACATTGTTTATTTACATGTCAGTTTTATAATAAAGACCAAACTCCTAAATTAAAAAAAAATATATATATACAAAAACAAGGTTTAGCATCAACAAGTTTAAGTACAACCCATTTTCATGGTTTTTCATTTTTTTATTTGTCTTTGATTTTTATTTGTTGCTATAGTTTTCCTTTAACTTAACAAGGAAGGTGCATTTCAGACAACGTTTCCTGATATTATTAATAAACTACAGAATATGTAGTTATTATGTAACAAAATGGCATGTTGATTAGCAAAAGTTTTTTTTATGAATGTTCTTTGATATAAAACATTGAACTCCGACATTCTTTCTCATATGCAATCCTCCCTTTCATGCAAATAAAGGCAACAGTAGTATACGCTGTTCAAGAGTCATAAATCGATTAAGCGAAAACGAATCCGGATTACAAACTTAAATCGAGGGAAACGCATAAACTATAAGAGGAAAACAGCAGAAACGCTGAACTGCAACAAAAACAAACGACATCATACATAGAAACGGACTATTTGATAACAACTGCCATATTCCTGACTTGGTACAGGACATTTTAAAAATAAAATGGTGAGTTGAACACATTCTCTTTTACCCCTATACTTTTTTTTCTCTGTCTTTTCCGATTAAGCACGCTCTACAGCACTTGCTTATCCATTAACTTCATCTCTGACTGAATCATTTTTACTTTCTTTCACTCAGTCTGTCTAACTCTCACTCAGTTGAACAAACTCACGGTAACTCTCTCATCCGTATTCTTACTTAGTAACGTTCGCTCTCTCTTCATTACGCTTAGTTACTATAGCTCTATTTCTCTCTCTCACTCACGTTTCCTCGCTCTTTCTGTTTCACTCACAGACCTCTGTTCACATTCACCTTATCTTACCCTCTCTCTGACTGAATCATAAACTTGGTATCTTCATTTACTCACATTTGCTCGCTCCTCATTCACACACGCATGCTTTCTCCAACTCATCATTCAAACTTGCTCTTTTTCTCACTCATGCAATTTGTCATTCACTCACGCTGCATTCATGATAGAGAGAGAAGAAAAATGAGTGAGAGAGAGGAGAGCGAGACAGAAGGTGTGAAAGAAAGAGTGAGAGAAGCAGCAATATGTATTTCTGTACAGATAAATTTTTCTATTTCAAGCCCACAAGAAATGCACCTTTGGTCCAGTGCATGGCTACGGCAGTATCGGAATATACTTCGTCAGGGTTATGAATGATGACAAGTCATCGCGAAGACTACTAAGTACCGTATCTGGAAAAGATTGGTAATATCACCACCAGTTTCCTTCAATAGTAAAGAGCACACAATAGAAAAGTTAAAGTGAGACGTTTTTTGGAATTTTAAGTTTGTATTTTTTGCATTCAAAAGTTTAAAAATGAAGTCATTGCTATTTTGCTTTCATTTGATTTTGAAAGTTGATCATGCTATTGAATTGTTCAGTTTAATTGATATTAAAGTGTTCTACTTTTTTGAAATGAACACATTCAAGGATTGTAACTTCAATAGTTCTCTATGTGTACCTTAAATAAACATGAAAAATGTTTACCAACCTGTTCAGGTGTAGTCGGCGAAAAATTAAGAAATAAACATGCATACGTCATTCACCTCAAAAGCTAACCTAACCGTTAAACAGACTGCTTCAGAAGGGATATAACTACGATACTGTTGTCAGCTCATTATAGATGGCATTTTTTGGGATTAATATTGATTCCCTCATAGGGTCTTTGCATCGGAAATAACAACATTTATTCTAAAACCTGTTGTTGGCATGATACGGGTTATGTTCTTCTCGTATATTTTATGACGGTATGAAACTAAACCCCTAACGGGAGGGATTGTGCTTTATTTCATATGATGAAAACATAATCTTTCTATCAGCTTAATTGAGGTCTGGAGCTGGCATGTCAGTAACTGCTAGTAGTCCTTTGTTAATCTATGTTGATCATTGTCATTTTGCTTAGTTTCTTCTGTTACCTATTCTAACATCGGACTCGGACTTCTTTTAAACTGAGTTTTACTGTGCGTATTGCTGCGTGTTTGTTTATTCTACATTGGCTAGAGGTATAGGAGGCGGGTTGGGATCTCACAAAACATGTTTAACCCCGCCGCATGGTTGCACCTGCCCCAAGTCAGGAACATCTGGCCTTTGTTAGTCTTGTGGTTTTGTTTTAATTTTGGTTCATATATATGTTTCGGAATTTAGTGTGACATCCATTTCCTCTGAGCTAGTACGCATTTTTGTTTAGGGGCCAGCTGAATCCGCCTCCGGGTGCGGGATTTTATCGCTGTGTTGAAGACCCATTGGTAGCCTTGGGCTGTGTTATGCTCTTTGGTCAGGTCGTGTCTTTTGACACATTCCCCGTTTTCATTCTAAATTTTATACATTCGCTTACAGTAATGATCTAACTGTTTTTGATGGGGGTAACTTAAATTTTTTACTTGGTAAGCAAGGAAAAATTTGATAAAAATACAAGAGAATTGTTCCCACCAGTAAACTAAATGAAAAAAGAGCTGACGCATACATTGCATAGAATTGAAATGTCCATGCTCACTGCTATGAGTAATTTTATTCTGCACATCTATATATTGTTGTGTTTCTGGACACTATTCTTAAATTTAAAACTACCACATATACCAAACCAAGAGGGATTGATACACCAACAGCTGTACGTATATAAAAACGAGAAAGAAAAAAACAAGGTATCTGATGAAGCTGTACCAAATATATCAGAATGGAGAAGTTGGCCGAATTCATTTTTCTATAACCAGTGGGCTTCAAATATTCTGCAGATGCCGACATGCAGAATCGGTTCTTTCGCTCTTGATATTTGTAATTTCACCGTTTTATTGGTATATGTTTCCAGAACTAAAGTGTTTGTACAGAAGAAAACTGACTTATCTTGCTCGAAACCCCACTTCCACCTCCTTGTTGGTGAAGAAGGGACTAGGTATAATTTACCTTTACCTAAGTTTACCTGTGTTTACCTGTAGATTGAATAGAATGCACGCACATGTAATCAAAAGCGCAAACGTATTGATTTTAAAGATCAAATGTAATGCACCTGGAAATTAGATCGTCGAGTATTAAAATACTTTTTCACTGAAAAAACAATTATTTTAGACTCTTGGCAAACATTTAATTTTTTTCCCAAAAACATTCATGAACAAGAAAACAGATTTGAAAGTCAATATTGTATTATATTCAAATGGTAGATATACTTTACTCCCGAAACACTTTTTCCTTAAAAAAAATTCATAATCAAAAAATTTATTGAAAAAAAACATGGTAAACATATTACGTTCACTGAACTTCAGCGTTGATCAATATAATTGGATTCTTGGGCAATTTGACTCGAATTTTAACTGTGATCAATGCCTGACTAACAAGGATCTAACAACACTGTACTTTCATTTTTGATAGTACTAAAGTTCTCCTAGTAAACCACAGGTACTTGTCTTTGAAAAAAAATATTTTCTTAAGTTTATAGATTTGGGTTTTATGGTATTTATGTGTTAGATATATGTATGAGTGGTAAGGCCAGTTTCCCCTCAAGTTGTTCCATTCCCAGGGAAAATTAGTGAAACTTAGTAAATTTTGAATATTTAAGTGACTATATAACGTATTTAAAGGGTTGTTCACATGAACATAAAATCAGCTTGTTATACTATGGTATACGTTGTTGTTTAAAATAAAAGGCAATTTTGATAACAATTGTTTTAATTTTTTTATTTGTTGGGGAAAAATTCATATGAATATCATCCACATTATCTATAATTACTCTACAAATTACAAATTTTTTTTTTGTTTGTTAAGAATTAAGATCTTTCTGGTTCAATATTTCAACAATCCATTTGAAATTTGTCGAATCTTTCTGAATTGCAGTTTAAAGGTAAAATTACAAAAATACCGAACTCAAAGGAAAATTCAAAACGGAAAGTTCCTTTTCAAATGGAAAAAATCAAAAGTCCAAACACATCAAAAACGAATGGAAAACGTCTGAAAACAATTGTCATAAATAGGAATGTATAGTTTTTTAAAAGCATACTTGGTGTAAAAGAAATTTAGAAGATTTTGGCCATTTGAAGCTGTGAATTATTAGTGCAAAACTCGAGGATCCCGAAAAAAGTTCAAAACAGTGGTACAACAGGACGTTGTCATGTCCTTGTGAGAGAAGCATAACATGCATTCACAGAGGATCTTAATTTTGATCTGATTGGTTTTCATAGTAAATTAACATAGTACATGTAACATGTTGCAGATACGACTGATATTTACTGATTACTGAACAAATGACATATTGCAAACACAATTGATGTCTAATGATTCTTAAAACTGACATGATGTATATATGATTGATGAACGTTTGGATGGGTTCTTGATGGTGGTTACCAAAGAGATGACAATGAACAAAAAATAAAAATAAAGAAAATAGAAAAATGATCAAAAAAATTAAGAATATGGAATATCAAGATTGTTTAAAATAAAATATATAGAAAAAAAGACAATACAATGAAGAAAAGAGAAAATAGAATAAGAATTTGAATAAAAAAACGAAAACATTTAGACCCTCATTGATTTTCCTTTCCAGATTAGTTTCTGTGAAATACTAACATCCTGTAATTAGAGTTTCTATTTGCAGATAACAATTTCATAAACTTTGATATTAGTTTTAATGTTTTTTTATCATTTTGTCCTTCAATGATCCCAGGAAATCTTGAGAGTAATTTGTTTTCACATGCCAGGCAACAAATAAGCATGAACAAAATTTGTGATAAGAAAACTAATATGTTTGACATATTTTTTTTTTTAGAAAATTCCTTTATGTCCATAATTTATAATACATAAAACAATAACAATGGTCTGACTTTGTACATGCAAAAATGTGTTTTGGATTCCACCAGTTTTACGTGAACACAAACTTCTCCTTTGACTTTCTAAACCATCATCTTAATAGTTAAAAACACGCATTAAACTTACACAGTCTACATGATCCAGCTACCAATAGGATGACGACCAACTTAATCAAGACATACATTCTGTTAGGTATCTTTTCTAGATTGAAAAAGGAATTTCAGTTTAGATTTCATCTAGACAATTACCCAATAATACATTAAAAAGCAGAGACCTAGTATATACGGTTTCAGACATTATAAGTTATGGACCATTAAAATCCAGAACATTCTCCTATATAGTATAGGCGAAGTAGTTACCAATAAAATACTTTTAATGACCACCTATCCTACTGTGTTACTAGCCTGTCTACACGGAGGTTGTGTGTTCGAATCCCGCACGTGGCCTGGGCATACGACTCCAATCTTAATTGACAAGAATTTTTAGTTTTCCTACAGAAGGTTGGTGGTTCTCTTCGGGCACACCTGCTTTCTCAACCAATAAAAACTGACCGCCACTAATGTCCCAACAGTGTTGAAAGACGCGTTAAACACCAATCAATCAATTATTAATTTGTTTGGCAGATGGCAGGAAACACATATGTTCTGTTTTGGCTTAATCTCGTAGGGCATTTATATTTGTAATTTTTCACATGGCGAACCGTACTCTGATGTGTACTTTTGATTATCCTGTTTTTCATTGATAAGATAACATTTTCTGTCAGTTATGTAATTAAAACCTCCTTTATTTGGTTCTTTGACGAATGTAGCCACCATGTGACATTTCTTTCACATTCTTAAGAGATTAATGTTATCTAAATAGATGACAAGAAATTAATCAACGCTTACAATGTGTTTCTCTTAAAATCAATATAATAAATTATTATATAATCAGAACCATACAAAGTAGACTTGTATGACATGGAATCAAATCTTTGTCGTAGATTTCTTCCTTTGTAAAATGAAAATACATTACTCTTTTGTAGCTATGAAGTAGAACATCTCCGAAGAGTAAAAAAAATGCATCTTGGACGTAATTGCAGTATATATTATATTCTAAAAGTTTGGTACGTACTAGAGAGGTTCCGTGTAAAACGATTGTTTCGCGCAAACAAAAAAGATATAAAAAAGATGGCGGTAATGGACAATGCGTCGACACTGCAGGCATCAATGCTGCAGAAATTGGACAAAGTATTGTCAATGTTGCTTAAGTATTTGAAAGTAAATCATAAACGGTAATTGCAAATTATTGAGAAATTATGTCTCTCGCAGTAAAACATATAGTACTCTAAATAAAAATAAAATTCAAATTCAAAAGACAGTCATATTTCGAATTTTTATAAGTGCAGGCGAAAAACTAATTTATTTTTCATAACTACATTTTTACTTGGGTTGAAAGTTATTAGAGTAATTTTAACTATTCGTTTAGACACTTAAATTTCGGATTCAAGTATGGCAAGGAATAACACAGAAATCTCACACTGCGTTTTTTACCGAAATTAAGAAAATATAAACAAACCTAAACTTGGATGAGCTTTATTGATAATTGATTTTCTTTTCTACTTAATCAGATGCGTGTGTTTTCCACTAACCAACCGGCTTTTTATAAGGGGACCAAATAAAAGCGGGGGTTATAGTACCTCTTCCTTCGCTTAAAAAATTACCATATCAATGTTCAGTATCTGACTGCAGAAGAACTCGTGTTGCACTCTTCTCCACTTAGTAGCAACAATCACATTTTTATAAAGTAGAAACATGAAACGTATGCATGTTTTGACTGATAAGTATAACCATTGTTTCATGTTTGGAAAGGAACTTTTTTGAGCAAGACCCTTATTTCATATTGGACTGTGACTATATTTTCAGCTTATGCTATTGTTATCTTTTTGATTTAGTCTGAACTCGTTTTTGGGCTTGACTATTATTCAAGTGTATGCTTTGAACTTTTTTGAGCTTGATATTTTTGTCAGTGTAGACAGAAATATTATTTTAAGCTTACACTTGGACACTATATATTGGCAGTATACATTCAGTTAGTGTGATATTTAGTAAACTATTTCTAAATCCAATAAATTAGAATTATTTGAAGCATTTAAGTCCATATGAAGTAAGTAACATTGCAATGAAAAAAATAAATGTGCTGATGTGATGACATATTTTGCCATTAATGAACTCAACCTTGAAACGATAAAAATATAAGAATCCAAGAAAAAAACATTACAAAATTTTATGAATTTTTTGATGGAATAATATGGACCTAGGTGAGTATTGGTCCATATTAGAAAGCATTAATGTTTTTTTATCACAAATAACACATTGCTTGTTCTTTGTTATAAATTTGAGAAATATCAATAACCGCTTTAATTTTGCATATTTTTCAAAAATATCGGCGAGGCCATACGGTTACCATGTAAACACTTGAGGGTCTGGTGGATGGTGTTAACAGACTAGAGCATAATGGACAAAAAGGGCAGAATAAATGCAAAAACTGATCAATAAAGGAAAAATAGGTATAAAGAATACAGAATAGTTGGGCGATAAATTAAAAGAAATTGAGAAAAATGTCAAAAATAAATGAGGAATAGAGAAAAATGGCTAAATAATATGGAACAAAATACTGAAGGACCTCAATCAAGACCTTCTTATATGAGATACGTTGATAATTTAGAGGTAGATTTTTGGGGAGTATCTTTTTTATTCTGTTGTTGGCTTCATATTTTTAAGTGCGAAAGCCTTAAAAAACTAACAAATATGTATTTAACTAAAAATGCCTTGAATGGCGCTACATCTACATATATTTGTGTTTTGTGTAAATCTAAACTTATACATCAGACGTTAACTGTACTAAATAATTAGTAACACATCAAAATGATTGGTATTGGCTTAAATAATTGACAGAAATTTCTTCATATAACGTTCATGACGTTAGCTGAATGCATTGAATGACAATGACAAGCCAAGGAAATGAGCATTTTACCATATAACGTGAATTGCTTATCTCGTTGTCATTCACGGCAGGCAATATACGATATTTTGTATTGTATATAATTATATAAAGACTGACTTGCAATATACAGCGAGAGCCATGCCAGCTGATCATAAATAACCATACAATGACTATTTCTCTAAAAGCAACCTTACATTATATTTCACCCTTACGCAGCATTTCAGATCATCGCCATCTTTTGTGGAGTTTTCAGTTTTCTGTGAAGTGAGTTGTACAATTTGTTTGTCTTTTCGTAGTTTTCTTTTTGTGCATGATATTTTCCTTTTTTCTTTTGAAATATGATTTTTAATTATCTACTTGTATTTTCAGGATCTTTTTGACCGTTCTTTTATAGATTGTACCATATGAGTAAATATTTGTGCTAGAAAGAGTCTTATGCTGGTTAATTGACATGCATTAATGTCTGGATGTAGGGATCTTCATGTCGGCAGTTAGAGGAGCACAGTTGCTTCCCGTAGGAATGCCAATTGTTTCTAGACAGAGTCGTATGCTAGTAAATCGACATGTATGAATGTCTAGATAGAGGTATTTTCATTTCTTTATTCTTTTTGTTAGAACATTATTCTCTAATTTTTTATTTTGTGCCCATATTATTATCTATTCCTTATATTTTAGCACTCCATTAATCTCTGTTTTATGTTTGTTTGAAATTCCCCATTTATCTCTTTTATGTAAATCCCATCAAGACCCTCAGGTAGAGTAAGATTGTAGGTGACAACGTAGTTGCTGAGCATACTAGTTAGCATAGACTTGTAAAGAATATCGGCTGTAATAAAAGATGTTTTTTTGCGCATTATTACCAGATGCTATGTTGCAGACTATCAGTTATATTTGACTAAGAACTTTATTTATTCAGATACTTTTACAATATTCCAGGGCTTGTATTTCCTATCATGATTTCCTTGATAGAGGGTTGCTGCTCACAAGGAAGCTATTAAACCAAGAGTTCCAAATGGTGAAGTTGAAATCATCCCTTCGTATTTTTTACGGACGCCATCACGAGTTGGTTGACCGTTATGGAATATCCGTTTCACATTTGATAGCGGATATGTTTCTAATGTCGTAACTACAATCCCGTCCCATTTTCACGAATGTGACCTACCGAATTTGACTATTTACCGGGTTTGTACTAACATGAGCAACACGACGGGTGCCACATGTGGAGCAGGATCTGCTTACCCTTTCGGAGCACCTGAGATCACCCCCAGTTTTTGGTGGGGTTCGTGTTGCTTAGTCTTAATTTTCTATGTTGTGTTTTGTGTACTATTGTGTGTCTGTTTGTCTTTTTCTTTTTAGCCATGGAGTTGTCAGTTTATTTTCGAATTATGAGTTTGAATGCTCTTCTGGTATCGTTCTCCCCTCTTTTACAATAAATTATTGTTTGAAATAATTTCCAATATCTTTCAAGAACAAATAAGTTTTGTAGCTTGGGGTATTTGTTTACTAGATATAAATATCAAAATATTTTTTTCCCGAGTGATCAACCATTTGGCAAATCTCGTCTGATTCCGGAACCGTAAATGCATAATCTTAGTCTAGTGTGGACGAAACGCGCGTAAAAGCGGGAGGTTTGGCTAGCCACAAAACCAGGTTCAACCCACCATTTTTTTCTTAAAATGTCCTGTACCAAGTCAGGAAAATGGCAATTGTTATATTATAGTTCGTTTCTGTGTGTGTTACATTTTGATGTTGTGTTTCTGTTGTGTCGTAGTTCTCTTATATTTAATGTGTTTCCCTCAGTTTTAGTTTGTAACCCGGATTTGTTTTTCTCAATCGATTTATGAATTTCGAACAGCGGTATACTACTGCCTTTATTTAGTACCGAGTTTGGCCGAATTGAGTATCGTTAATGTAATGAGCCACCAATTTGGGCATGTTAAGGAATAACAGACCAGATAGTAGTTACTATATATTAAACACAATAATTACTACAAACATAGCTGTAAAATTAAAAATACATAAAATATTTGTTTGAACCTTTGCTCTTAATGCACTTTAAGGTCAAGTCTATTACCGATATGTCACATAGCTTTTACTCGCTGAAGGTAATTTAAAAACCCTGATTAAATGCAAAAGTTGTATAACAAAGTTAAAATCATAAAATAAGTTTCTGATAGAATATAGCCATTAGTTGCTATGACAATAGCTTAAGATAGTTGGTTTGTGTTGTGCACTTATGATAATTTGCAAAGATTTGCCAATGATATTCATGTAAGTCTTCACGGACGACAACTTCTTGAATAGTAAAGAAACAGACATAAATCTAAGTATGATCCGACTCCGTCAGGGTGTAAATGGGTGAAACAGAATTGAGAATAAAAGGCGAAAAAAAAATTAGAAAAGAGAAAAACGAGACTTACAAAATGAACTGTTGAAATTACAAATGAATTATTTTTGATGACAAAATACAAAGAATAGAGAAAGATAAGTAAAAAAAAAAAGAAAGATACATGTACTTATAATAAAAAATGGGGTTTACAGAATAGAGATTAATGGGGAATTTTAAACAAAAATAAAATAGAGATTAATGGAGTGTTAAAAAATAATATGGGCAAAAATTAAAGAACTAGAGAAACATTATAAAGAAAACGTAGAACCACCCACAGAGACAATCCTCCATCAGTTATCAAATCTGTTGGTCAGAATTGTTCTTTCCTGGAAGTATTCTTACGTATAATCAATTCTGAAGAAAAGATTGGTGATAGCTAGAAAAATTCGAGTAGGAATAATTCGTCTTTCTCTTATCTTACAATTCAATATAGACGTGCTTTTAAAGTACAAATTCCCATATAATTTCTCTCCTGAATAGACATAATACAATTTATGTTCTTGACACATGTTCACCATCGCTCCTCCTGTATTGTCTGAGGATTTGCGTTTTATGACTGTTCTGTTTCAACATAATTATCTTTATAGTACTTTATACGTACTTTAACATTGTATACTACTCAAAGAAAGTTTTGCAACACATATATTTCGCCTTTTCTATAAATGTATCAACAATAGCTCCTATATACCAGTAACAAAATAGTTGCACTGAAAGGTTATTTACACAACAGAAGTTTGACTCCTATTAATATCAATGGAAGTGTTGAAAAACTGTCTTTCAGTAATATACATTATTTACATAGTTACGTAAAAAATACCAAAAGGATAATTATGTTGAAACAGAAATATTAAAAACTCTGTTTCGTTAAGATCTAAACTTAGTCTACTATATAAATATGCATTAGTACCAGATGATATTAAATAGCACGCAATGTTGTGTTTGCTTTACGTAAACATCTGGCAAATTCCTATAAAGTAATATCGGTTGTTTGTTATACAACTGACGGGATTCCTAACTTACCTTGTACCTCCCATGAGCAAGATAGTTAAACAGGTAACCAAATATAAATATAATGTAATCATAATAGTCTGAAATTGTCGTTGTCCGAAGGTCGAGTGCATGTCGTTTTCTCCTTGTTAGGTTAGTGTCTTTGATTTTCCATACATTTAGTTTTTTTACGTTGCCTTTGTCGTAAGAATGTGTTTGGTCATTTCTGTGTTCACGAGTGAATTTTTATTAATTCTCTATGTTTATGCCCATTGTTCATTATTCTTTATTTTTCTCGGCCATTACTTTATTTTCTGAACAATCTAGGTAGACCCTCCAATAAAGGATGCAGCAATTTTTTTCTTTTATTTCTACAATATCATATTCGGATATGATACACACATGAGGCAATACTGATTTCTTTGTTGATATGATTGTTTATTTGATGTGCAAGTATGCAATTAACGGATAACTGCGATTAAAACCATAAAGAATAATTCGTGACAAAGTCATGATCATCGTCCACCAGAGTCAGTTTAAAAGACATTTTGTTAAGAAGGTTCGACACGGTTTACTCTCTATGCTCTGTTTTCTACCCAGAACGCAGTAAAATGCAAATTTATTTCAGTTTAAACAGTATTTATTGATGAACAATTATAACAATGAAGTAGTACAATATTACATGAATTTATTTTGAATGTAACATTGTAGCTTCCAACAGTCTATCTTACTAGTGTTCTAAATTAATATTGTCTTTTGTGTGCTTCAACTTTTCCACTTCAATAAAGAAGACGAGCATATTTTTTTTCTTAAACTGGTTATCTAATGGTATATGGATTTTAAAAACTGTTCTAGCCTTTTAGAGACACTCCGGTTCCTACTAGAAATTACAAATCTGCTTCATATCAGCATTTAGCAATTTCGTCCCCGGTAATGTGGATACCATCATATTTTGATAATGCTGAAGTGTCGGTTATTTCGTACTCCAATAAACGTTTAATCATTATTGCATGTAATGATAGTTCTTATCTTTAATAATTCATATTTAATATCAAATGTATACTTATCCAACAATATGTATAAGTTCAAATTCACCATATGTTTATCTTCCCCGTCAATGTGGATATCATTCAAGACCAAAAGGTGACGAAGTTCCTTCTGATGAGACCAACCTATCGCCTTCCATCTATAATCAATTGGAAGGCTTATCGAAATAACTTCTTTGACTCTTTTTCAGACTTCCTTTTTACTAAGGTGTGAAAGCGAGACAAATTGATAAATACGCATTCTAATAGATTGAAAAATAAAGTGCATTATTGACATACGTATAAAGTACTTTTAAGATAATTATGTTGACACAGAAAAGTCACAAACTTTCTGTTCCTGGAATAAAATCTAAACTTACTATATAAACTTACATAAAAATTATGCATTATTATCAGCTGATATAAGGCAGCAAGCAATTTGTATTTGTTTAACCTAAATTCTGCTGTATAATACATCAGCTTCTAGCAAATGTACTTCTACTAAGTTGTCTGTTCTTTTGACTTGTTTTTATCAGATCTTGCAATAAAGTCTATCAAAATACAGGCGTTATTTATTTTGGAGTGTAAGGTTTCTTGGTAATGCCTGTGGTTGCTAAAATAACTGATCCGTTAATTGTTTAAATTGAATGAAATATGAGGTCAAATAAACTTCTAATGTATGATTGACTGTTCAGTAAAATAACCTTATTACTGTTGTGTAGAAGTTAAGGCTGATAAAATCCATGTAATGCAATCTGAGCGTCACTCTTTAGTTCTTGGCTGAAATCTTTTGAATAAACATTAAAATCAGTAAGATTAATTGATTTGGAAAAAATAATCAATTCGTCCATGTGAGAGTATGAAGAGATTAGACCCAATATTTTTGATACAATAAATAGATAAAAAAAAACATGTTTAATCAAAATGAGAGCCGCATTATACTTTAGAAACACAGATTGGTAAAAATTTAAACAATCAATTATTATGAGAAAAACATTCATCCGTATAGACAATGCAAACACAACTAATACTCTTACTGACAGATGTTAAACTGCTTCGAGTAATCTCATAGGAAACGATTTTAGTATTTTTTTAATCAAGGGTAGCAGATGACGCAAATAAACTCTGTTAAAATCCAATGGCAATTGAAGGCATTTGATTATAGGATATGTTTAAAGACATGTTCATTTTCTTCTCACAAATCGATCGATATTTCGCATATTTGAATTTCCTGTCAGTTTATTTATAAAACTGTGTTTTAAAGGGATACAATCCTAATTAAATCATAAGCGTACAAACAAACCTAACCGTGGTTATTATTGAAGTACAAAAGGATCTGGAATGGTGAAACTCGCAGACAACACAACGTTCATTCACAACGGGTTTCGTCTTTGCATTTAGATACCCAAAAACAAATATTTGTAAAGCCAAAACAGATTTCAGAATATTATATGGTTCGAATAATTTTGTATTTAATAGTGCACAAAAATCCATTTGCAAATAAATGCGAAGATAGTTTATGCATGCGAGAGAAAATATGCTGATGAAAAAAAAAATGTACAATCTATATCTTTATCTCTTTCAGTTTGAGCTAAGCGTTTTCCGGGGAAAATTTAAACAATTCATTCCATTAGTATTACTTTAGTAGATGCACAATTGATTAATCATTGATTATAAACACGGAAGACCTATCTTGCTTGAGACATTTTATTGTTAGCATAATATCAATATAAACAACAAACCGTTAATATCTGAGCTGCAACACGAACGAATTGATTGTACTTGTGTCCCATCATTGACATCCAATAGTATATTTATTCCTCAAAGGATATAACTGTCATTTTTATACAGAAGTGTTCGGTTGAAACTGAATAATTTGATATTTTATTACGTCGACATATAACATGTGTATCGACAGAATATAATATTTAAAGTGATTTCAAGATTAATTCAATCATAATTTACAACGCTTTTGATATATTGCTTGTGATGTGGTCCTTTGTGATATAATTTAAAAATTAATTTCTGATCAATACGATGCTAATCAAATTCAAATGTTATCCGCCATGATTAAGAATTTATCAAAAAAGAAAATCTCAAATGTCCATGGTAAGGGGTTTGAGCGCTCCCGGACATGTTTAACTCGGCCACATTCTTTATGTGTCTTTATCAAGTCAGTACCATATAATTCAAAGGTTGTCGCTGGATGCTGTCTGTCACATCTGTTTTTCGTTCATTTTTTTTTTATTATAAATAATCCTAGCCAATAAAATTGAGGCAACAGATACCAAAGAGACATTCAAACTCATAAATCGAAAATAAATTGACAACGCCATGGCTAAAAAAGAAAAAGACCAACAGACAAACAGACAAACATTAGTTCACAAAACACAACATAGAAAACTAAAGACTGAGCAACACGAACCCAACCAAAAATTTGGGTTGATCTCAGGTGGTCCGGAAGGGTAAGCAGATCCTGCTCCACATGTGGCATCCGTCGTGTTGCTCATGTTAGTACAAACCAGGAAATAAGTCTAATTTGGTAGGTCACATTCGGGGAAAAGGGGACGGGATTGTAGTTACGACATTTGGATCATATCCGCTATCATCTGTGAAACGGATATTCCATAACGGTCAACCAACTCGTTTTATAAAAATAAAATACTTCATAGACATATGACAGATAATGAGTTTGCTAAAGGTGTCATACTTTTAAATCTGACAGGACCAAACAGACATTTCTTGTACACAAATTCATCATAAAGACAAACGTGTGCTTGGTCACAACATTCCGTTTCGTCATCACGGTCATTCAAGTAATCTGAACAGCAACTATTTCTAGGACCAGAAATAAAATTGCGCTCACAGTGGTAATTGTAAAAACATAGACCAAGGATGGAACTTATTCCCAACGAGGCTCGGATCGCGGATGTTTCAATTAAATAATTTAACTACAACATTTCGAGTTTGAAAAACAACCTTCACTTATAGCCAGTGGCTGAAATAGATATCTACAACAATCATTAACTAGCTAATAACGACAGTTTGAAAAGCAGATTGGGTGAAACATGTGGAGCAGGATCTGCTTACCCTTCCGGACCACCTGAGATCACCCCCAGTTTTTGGTGGGGGTTCGTGTTGCTCGGTCTTTAGTTTTCTATATTGTGTTTTGTGTACTATTGTTTGTCTGTTTGTCTGTTTGTCTGTAGGTCTTTTTTTCTTTTTTAGCCATGGCGTTGTCAGTTTATGACTTTTGAGTTCGAATGTCCTATGGTATCTTTCGCCTCTCTATGATAATGTAATGTTAAAAATTAGTAACAAAAAGAAATATAAAGAGTTCGATTTGCCCCTTACGGAGTATCTTTAGTTCACATTTGGTTTTTAAACTGTCGTTTGTGCTTTGTTTGTTTATGTTTAGTATTTAATGGTGTTTTCTGTGTCTTTTGAAGTTTGGTCTTTGAAGCCCCTTCTGGTATTTTTCACCTTTTAAAAAATGAAAAACAATTTTACCATGAAACATGTACACAGAAAGTAAGCTTTCACTAAATATTAATATTTTTGTAGTATATGTTCACTTAGAATTAATACCATCTAAATATACTAAGTCACCATAGTCAAACATGATCACGTGACTGTAAGGAAAATAACATTATTAAGATGAATATATCTATAAATGTATATTGCCAGGTACCATGGTCAAACAAAATGATCGCGTGACTCTGGGCAGAAAATAACATATATAAGATAAGTTTTAGGTGATACCAAACACCTTGACTAAAATTAATTTGGATCTTTTAATTTTCATAAAATTTTGACAAAATATTTACTTTGACTCTTTGATATAAATATAAAAATTTCAAAAAACTTGAATCACACACTGTATCACATAATATACTTTACCTGAGATCACCCCCAGTTTTTGGTGGGGTTCGTGTTGCTTAGTCTTTAGTTTTCTATGTTGTGTCATCTGTACTATTATTTGTCTGTTTGTCTTTTTATTTTTGGCCATGGCGTTGTCATGTTGTTTTCGATCTGTGAGTTTGACTGTCCCTCTGGTATCTTTCGTCCCTCTTTTATCGGAAAAATTCCATTGGATCTATAGCAGTTTGACTAACACTAATTTTGATCATTGAGAAGCTTAATATTTCTCTAAAAATAGAACGTGATTAAAACGTTCAGCTGATTTTACAGAGTTATCTCCCTAGAGTGTTATGTACCACCTGAAGTATAAACATGATAAATATACATGACTCGGACAAGAAGGTCAGACATAATGATAACGTGGTACAACATGACTATAACCTTAAATATATATTCCTCAGTCACCATAGTGAAACATAATGATAACGTTATTTTTTAAGGAAATTAATAGAGAACAAAACCATTTAAGCAGAAAAAAAACCAAACTCTATATTGTACAAATATAACAAAACTAATACGACTTCAACCGGACAAAAGTCATGTATAATCCTGGGACATGGTAGTCAAACATAACGATCACGTGACTCTGCGCGCTTACTATAGCCAAACATAATGATCACTCGACTCTGTTTGGTAACCATAGTCAAACATAATGATCACATGGCTCTGTTTGATTACTATAGTCAAACAAGATGATCACTTGAATCTGTGCGGTTACTATAGCCAAACATAATGATCACTCGACTCTGTTTGGTAACCATAGTCAAACATAATGATCACATGGCTCTGTTTGATAACCATAATCAAACATAGTAATCACTTGATTCTGTTCCGTTACCATAGTCAAATACAACGATCACGTTACTATTTGTTTGGTTACCACAGTCAAATATAATGATCCCGTGACTCTGTTTGGTTATCATAGTCGATATAGCAACCATGTGATTATGAGAAAGTAACAAAAACAAGTTTAACCTTTCTAAAAGGTACGCTCAATATCCTATAACTACGTAGACACGAAGCAATAATACCTTCGTTGGAGTACAAAGTCAGGAATATGACAGTTGTTTTCCATTCATTTGTGTTTGAGCGTTTGATTTTGCAATTTTATAAAGGATTTTCCGTTTTGAATTTCCCTTGGAATTCGATATTTTTGTTATTTTACGTATTTAATATATATAACCACATATTTATATATATAGTTAAATATAGCTATAAACGTTCTGTTCAATACCACAATATTTTCGTATAGCATATGCATGTTTTCATTTGATAATTTAATAGTTTTTCCTATTTGATTTACTTTATGAAACAGTCGAGTTCCATCTTGTCTATACTATATTGTGTTGACCAGTATATTTGACTTATATACATTTTCTATTGCTAAAAATCATCATATTATGCTACATTTTCAAACGTTTCCTCTATTTTGCTAGGAATTCAGGGTTATTCAAAACTGTTCACTTCAAATTAATGGAACAAATTCTTCTGTACTTTCTCATTTTAAATTATTTGAAGACTTCCTCATATTTAAATATGTTTAGGGGCCAGCTGAGGACCACCTCCGAGTGTGGGATTTTCTCGCTGTATTGAAGACCCATTGGTGGCCTTCGGCTGTTGTCTGCTCTTTGGTCGGGTTGTTGTCTCTTTGACATATTCCCCATTTCCATTCTCAATTTTATTGAAGGAAATGAATTAACGGAAGGAGATAATGTTTGAGGTTAAGAAAGATTTAAATTGAGTAATAATTAATGAAAGTTTCTGATAAAAGAACCTAATTGAAATCAACAATATTAGGATACAATTTATAACAAACGATACGACATCAAATTAAAATCGACAAGCTTAGGATAGAGTAAATAACATATGGTAGAACATCGCATTTAAATACTAATTAATCATAATTCTCAGTATAGCATTAGCCCTAAGTTAAACTGTTGAATCCATAAGACTGTTGCTTACTTAACATCCAGTGGAAATCATTTCATGCATGTTCAGGAAAAGAAACTTCAACAATTAAGACAAAAAATAGGCGAAAGATACCAAAAGGATTTTCAAACTCACATCTCGAATATAAACTGACAACGCCATGGCAAAAAAAACACAAACAACAGTACACAAAACACAAACAAGAAAACTTAAGACCGAACCTTAACAAAAACCGGGGGTGATCTCGGGTGCTCCGGAAAGGGTAAGCAGATGCAGCTCCAGATGTGACACCCGTCATGTTGCTCATGTAATTACCTACCCGTCGGTAGGTCACATTGGTGGAAAAGGAGACTGGTTTGTGGTTACGACGATTAGAACATATTTGTCGTCATCTGTGAAAAAAATATTTCGTAGCGGTCAACCAACTCGTGATGGTGCCTGTAAAATTTTCAAAGGGATGATTGCATCTTCACCACTTGGAATTCTTGGTTTAATAGGTTCCTTGTGAAAGGCAACGCTCTATCAGGTAATCATAAAAGGAAATGCAAGTCCTGGAATACGTATTAACTAGAGATATATATTCCATATGCAAGCGCCGCTAGAATGTTGCATAGAAATGTAAAGTTCACATTTGGGAAGCTGAAATCATCTGTTTTGTTATAAAATTTTGTTCATAACCGACCCTCATTTTCAATTTTTAGATGTAAATCAATATATTATATCCTTTATTTCAAGTTCGATGAGATTGATGAGTTCAACGTAGTCACCAAACCTCGAATTATTTAATGAGAGGACATCATCTTTCTAGCGGGAAGTGAAGTTAAATGATAATGCTAGCTTCTTTTCATCCTGAGAAGCTGCTGTGTGAGGTCAGCCTCATATGAATAAAGGAATAAGTCGGCAAGAAGAGGAGCACAGTGGGTTCCCATTTGAATGCTGATTGTTTGTTGAAAAAACACGTCCTTTTAACGTAACAAATGTTGTCGATCAAGAAATCAAGCATCTTGATAAGGTCAGTTTCAGAATTTTTTTTGTTTTAATAAGTTATTCCTCCCTAAGACAAAATACTTGTATCTACGTTTGCCATTCTTTTGTCATGAAGCAAAGTAAATCCAGCTTTTTCAAATTGTCTCTAAGTTTTGAATGGGAAATACTTGTGTAAAGTGTCGAAAAGTCAAATGTTTTAATACTATTGCAAGATGAAAGAGTCTTAGATTGTATGTTCATTTACATTTTGTTTAGATCATGTTGGATAGGGTATATATTATGCCTTGTATCAGGCTACCTACGGTCTGCCCAAAGAGATGTTGCAAGCATGTTTAAACGTGCATTAGTCGTGGCAATCTGTGTACGCATGGTATCGGATTTAACTTCCCAATTCTGACCTGACGTTGCAGCGAACTTATAGATCCCAAACCACCAAGCTGACGGGTTTTACTACCGGTCAAAAAATATCAGGGTGACAATATTTCTCGAATCCAGTCATCATTGAGGTATTCAATTATTGCAGCACTGGTATGAAGTTAAACAACGGGTGGGTTGCCTACAAAATATTTTCAATATGACGATATAACGTTACTATGAACAACTGACATATAGGTGAGAGGTTTAGCTATCTTCAAAACCAGGTTTAACTCATCAAAATGTACCAAGTCAGGAATGAGACAGTTGTTTTCCATTCGTTCCGTTGGATAATATAGTCGAGCGTTTAGTTTTATCTGGTTTTATTGACTTCAACCTTTACTTTAAGAATTTACAGTAGAGTTCGTTATTTTTGTTAATACATTTTTTTTTAAAGGGATAATCAACGATTTAGATTGTTAATTTTACAGATGGAGATTTTTTCTAACAATTAGTTTAATAATGCTAATAGCATCGCATGACATTTTTCTCTCGCATTAAAACATCCAACGATCATATTGCAACTACTAATTCATAATTATGTTTTACTTGTAAATTAAACTTATATTATTTAAATTTTGATTAAAACTTGTACACAAGTTTAATAAGCGATTCAAAGTGTACCAACGCAATCACAAACTTGTAATGCACTCAAAATTGGTGGTCATTTTTTACAGAATTAATTGAAAAATAGACAAAACCTGCCAAAATATCATGAATCATTTCTTAGCGAAGTTGAAATAGATGTTACAAAATTTGTTTTCTTAAGTACTTGCTTATGGTAATGTTGAAAACATCTTTGTTTAAATGAAGGAACAGGCATATGTCAAGAAAAAAAAATGGCAGACTAAGGTATGATATCCTCCCATTTTTGCTTAAAATGGTGGAATTGGCAACAATTATATATTATCTCAACACTTAATTTCTAAACGAAAACAGGCTGTTTTTTTTTACTCTCACTTTGTTAATGGTAGAGTTAACTACTAAAATTTCATCATGTTGACAAAGTATTAAAGTGGAGCAGTGGAAAGCTGAATCAGCCCACATCAGGAAGATTGCGTGTTCGAATCTCATAGCCGGAGGTGACAAATTAATTTCTTATATTAAATGTAACTTAACTTATCTTCAATTTAACAAAAAAAGAGTCCTCAGTATATGCAAAAGTCAGATTAAGATCGATGTATGCTTGATTTAAAAGAATTTGTGTGCCTAATTGCACCCCCCCACCCTCATTTTTCCATCGCCACAGTCCAGTATGGGCCACAACACCAAGTTATTATTGGTAATTCATTGAATCTTTACTTGTAACGGCTAAATTTTGTTTGGTGCTTGAAAAAACATGATTTAGCCAGATATTTGTGTCGGGGATTAGATTTGGACGAAAAAAACTGCTGAAGTCCTTTATTTTTTATGTTACGGGCATTAACATTTCGAGGCATATAGCACGTGTTCCCTCTTTCTATACTACTACTATGGCAATGTTTATGTCTCTATCAGACTAAGGTCATTGCTTCCACACTAAAACTATACCCTATCAGCACATAAAAATGTCTCTAAACGACTTTTCCCGCAAGAATTTTGTATTTTTTCACATTTTCCTTGCAAGTCACGTGACTTAAAAAGACAAATTTTCTTCATATTAAATTGTCTGAAATATTCAATCAATCTTTCATATGGACCCAAAATGACCTTTATGAGCTTTGGTGCGAATTCTATATTCAATTGAATTTGGATATTGTTCTTTCTATAAGTTTAGGTCCATTTTGGTGGAACGTGAAAGAGTTAAGTTGGCAGTACTGCTATGATAAAAGCCGCTGTAAAGAGATTTGTAAAAAATAACCATGCAGTTATTACACCAAAACTCTATAATTGTGATGTATTACTTTCGAAAGGAAATTAATTAAATACTGTTATCGTTATCATCAGCCTGAGGGTAATGTTTTATGAAATTTACATGAGGATCTGGATGTGGGTACTTCATTTCTTTATTCTTTCTTTTTATACCATTTTCTTTATTCTTTATTAATTTTAAACCATATCATCTCATGAATCTAGTTTATGTCTTATAATTCCTTTATTCCCTATTCTTTCTTTTTTGTTTTAACTATTTTTCTGTGTTCTTTATATATTTGTCCCTTTATTCTGCAGTTTTGGTTGATTGATCTCTATTTTGTAACCCCCATCCAGATCCTCCTGAATGGCGTGCTTATGTCTATTATGATATTATGATATGCGATTATAAAATCAGAGAAATTTATTACCAATATAGTAAAGATAATGTAAATATTTTTCTTGGTTAAAATTAATACTGCAACTTAATGCTTTCACTTTAAGTGCGCGTATATAAATGAGGGTCTGCATGGGGTCCTCTAATTTGTATTCTTTAATTTTAAGCCATTTGTCTCTATTCTTTATATTTTATCAACACAGTATTCTTTATTATTTATATTTCACCACCACATTAATCTCTGCTCGGTAAAACCCATCCATACCCTCGTAAATAGTAGTTTTGAAAGGATTTACATGATTAAATATCTTAAACCTTAAAAAGTATGTTTGGCATTTGCAATTAACACAAATTTGTTCCAAAGCATTTATAATTGATTAATATGACTTTTGGTGAAAATCCAATTATTGAAAAATTAATTATTCATCAACAGTACTGTAGCAGTATTAAATGGTATTTTCATGTTTTACTAGTAAATGATTGGTTATGATTTTTTTCACTGGAGTCGGAAATTAAAATAGTCAATGGCGATATGTAGAAAAAAGAAACAAAAACAAAACAGCATGTTTCAAATGACTTTTGCGAGTTTTTGTATAGGAATAGGAAATTATATCAATTTGACAAACTGTAGAATTTCACTCACGAGATGAACGACAAAAAAAGGAATGCAATAAGATTTTAAGAAGTTCGAAAGTTCTGTCCAAATTATCTTAGCGCTTGAAGTCATTCCTTATGAATTTGATACCTGCACATGTTGTTCAACCTCCAAGGGTGACTGTGGAATAGAAATATGGTCACTAAAGGTCTTCTTTCGACCAGCAGTAAAGCCCTTGCCAAAGTGGGGGTCTCGTTGGCTGTGCGGGATGTACAAGTACGCAGTCACTTCCGGGATGTTTTATCCGATGCATCGTGTAAAAAATGTGCTAAGCTCTCTTCACGTTAAGAACCTTGCCATAACTCTTCGAGGGGTCCGTAGGTGGCCTGTTGCATAGCAGAATGTCTGTCCCTATCCAATTTATTCTCATTTTCCAGTGGCAGGCTAAATTTCCCCGACCTTTATTCCGGACGACCTCTGTTATAGTACATTGTACCTACCTATTGTATTTATTGTTTATTTGTTCTCTTTCTAAACACGCATGAAATATTTGCCTCTGGACGTTAAGCAACCAACAATCAATAAATCAATCAATAGTGTTTTACCATGGATTCAAAACACTAATTACTGTTTCACTGATCCGGGTCTTAATTTTAGACAATAACTTATCTACTTAATTTAACGTCCAGTGGCTAATATTTCAGACATATTTAGCTGTATAGGAAAGTCATTTTAAAATTCAAACATGATGTGACGTCACTCGTTAATTCTTTGAGTTTACTGTTAAGAAATTATCGATTTACCTTAAATAAGTATGCCTGAAGTAATTTCGTATATGAAAACCTCTATTACAAAAAGAATGGGCTGTCTCTTTTAGACATTTTTGTTAAGGTAGGAAAGATGAAAACAAAAGATTTTAACCTATAGAGTCTCCGCCCGTTTTTTTAGACAGCTGAGACATATTTTTTTCTGTTATGCTTTTGTAAAGCTAAGCTTATTGTCAAAGATATTCAAAGAAAATAAAATAAGACTCGGACATCCCGCGCCGTTCCCACTGTTGCATTACCAAATAAATCAATAGATCTATGACTACATGTGTTAAATATTTACTTTTACTAAAATTCTAATCAATCATTGAAAACCAGATAATGCCAAATTCTTGTCCGAGTATTTATATGCACAAACGATGAATGGCAAAGATTGAGTTAATAAACTAGGGTCTGGATGGGGTTTACAGAATAGACATTAAAGGGCTAACGTGTGGAATAAAAGGCAAATAAATAAAGTAGAGAAAAATAGGCCAAAAATAAAAAGAGAATACGGTGGTGTTAAAATATGAAGAATAGAAATTTATTGGGAAAAGAAAAAAAGGAATAAAAAAAAGTGGTATTTCAAATTAAAGAATAAAACAATGAAAGACCTCTCGCTCTGTCATTCAGGCCCTCAACAATGCTTGAATAATCTCTATTTTGTAACCCCCATCCAGATCCTCCTGAATGGCGTGCTTATGTCTATTATGATATTATGATATGCGATTATAAAATCAGAGAAATTTTTTACCAATATAGTAAAGATAATGTAAATATTTTTCTTGGTTTAAATTAGTACTGAAACTTAATGCTTTCACTTTAAGTGTGCGTATTTACTTTTTCTAAAATTATAATTAATCATTTTTGTGAATAATTGGGAAAATAAAAAAAGAATAAAGAAAAGTGGTATTCCAAATTAAAGAATATAGAAATGAAGGACCCATCGCCCTGTTATTCAGGCCCTCAAAAATGCATTTACATTGAGACAAGGTGAGCATCTAACTAAACTATCAAAGAAAATGAACGCTTTCAACGCAAATGTGTGTCACTTACTAGTTTTAAGGTTTTTTTTATCCATGATTTTGTCAGTGTCTCTTCGACCAAATACATTTGTAGTGTTGTTTCTCCCTTTGGTTTCTTCCTTCTTTGTTTACTTAAAAACCAAAGCAAAATAATTTAATGTAAAATCAGTGATGAACAAATCTAGTTTGCCACATCCAATAAATCAGTAATGTTATCTCTTTTTATATTACAAAGCTTAAGTCTAAGAAGTTAAGCATTAGTAACCTAATAGAATATCCTTGTCTGCATGCAAATGTCTGATAATAAGGTATAGTATTGTAATTTGCCTCGAAACGATACATGATTTGTGTTTGATAATCCGAGAGAATAATGCAAGTCTTATTACAAAATGCAAATAACGTCATTCACGTCATTGATTGAATTCTCTTTCTTTAAAACGTTTTTAATTAATCACATTGTTTAGGTGTACGCTTTTGAAAATATTATCCAGAATGCATTATATTCTGAAATGGCGAATTGTAATATCTCTTTACATATTTTAAATAATATATAAATAAGGAGAATGGTATGATTGCAAATGAGAACACTATAAACAAAAAGGCAAAAAGTGTGATAAAATTGAGAATGGAAATGGGGAATGTGTCAAAGAGACAACAACCCGACCATAGAACAGACAACAGCAGAAGGTCACCAACAGGTCTTCAATGCAGCGAGAAATTCCCGCACCCGGAGGCGTCCTTCAGCTGGCCCCTAAACAAATATATATACTAGTTCAGTGATAATGAACGCCATACTAAACTCCAAATTGTACACAAGAAACTAAAATTAAAAATAATACAAGACTAACAAAGGCTAGACGCTCCTGACTTGGGACAGGCGCAAAAATGCGGCGGGGTTAAACATGTTTATGAGATCTCAACCCTCCCCCTATACCTCTAGCCAATGTAGAAAAGTAAACGCATAACAATACGTACATTAAAATTCAGTTCAAGAGAAGTCCGAGTCTGATGTCAGAAGATGTAACCAAAGAAAATAAACAAAATGACAATAATACATAAATAACAACAGACTACTAGCAGTTAACTGACATGCCAGCTCCAGACTTCAATTAAACTGATTGAAAGATTATGTCTTCATAATATGAGTATCAGGCACAATCCTTCCCGTTAGGGGTTTAGTATCATACCATCATAACATATATGAGAAGAACATAACCCGTGTCATGCCAACAACTGGTTTTTTAATAAATGTGTTTAGTGCCGATGCAAAGACCCTATAAGTGAATCAATATTAACGCCAAAATATGCAATCTTTAATGACCTGACAACAGTATCGTAACTATATCCCTTCTTAATAAGTCTATTTAAAGGTTTTGTTAGCTTCAGAGGTGAATACTGACATTTTTGTGCTTTATAAAGAATATTTAGATAAAAAATTGGATTTGAAATACCTGAACGTATAAGAAGTCTGCATGTTGAGCTATATTTACGAATGATGTCCTTATAACGATGATAAAATTTAGTAAATGTTTTGACTAGTTTGTGATATCGAAAACCCTGGTGTAATAATTTTTCAGTAATACATAAATTTCTCTCGTTAAAATCTAAAACATTGTTACATACACGAGCGAATCGTACAAGTTGAGATATATAAACACCGTAAGATGGTGACAAGGGAACGTCACCATCTAAAAATGGATAATTAACGATAGGAAATGAAAAATCATCTCTCTTATCATATATTTTAGTATTAAGCTTTCTATTAATGATATAGATACATGTATCAAGATCGAGGAAAGGGCAGTGGTCATTGTTAATATTAGCTTTATTTAAAGTAAGTTCAACAGGATAAATTTCTTTAGTATACATACTGAAGTCGTCATTATTGAGAGCCAAAATATAATCCAAATATCTTAAAGTATTATTAAATTTGTGTATCAGATGTTGTTTCGATGGGTCTTTGCTGATTTTTGTCATAAATTGTAACTCATAGCAATACAAAAAAAAGGTCTGCAATAAGTGGTGCACAGTTAGTCCCCATGTTTACAACTACAGCTTACAATATGTTTTTTAATAAAAGTGTCAATGTACGAAACAATGTGTCAAAAAATGAAACAATGTGTCAAAGTAATGATCAGTAGGTCACAGTACAAAGGTATTTACAACTACAGGGTACAATACAGTCTTCAATAATGAACAAATCTCCTACTATCATTTTAGCTATCAAAATGTCCCGTATGACAAAACGTGAAATAATTACAACTGAAAAAAACTAACAGCTCTAACAACCACGATTGAGATGAGTCTAATAACATTCATGAAAATTTTAATAAAAAGAACAATAATGACAAATGAGAATTTTCGACACCCACTGTATCAAAAGCGCTTGGCTTTGGACATGTATACAGAATATAGTGGGATGAGTCATGTTTGTAAGCGCCGAAGCCTTCCCTTAACATGTAGCAACAGTGTCATCGTATGGTCTACTGTTAATGTTCAAACCAATGTGTCAAAGTACTGACCAGTGTCAAAATACAGTCAACTGTGTCAATTTATGTTCCAATGTGTCATAGTACTGACCAGTATGTCAAAATGCAGTCAACTGTGTCAATTGTTGTTCCACTGTGGCGAAGTATGGTCAATTTTGTGAAAGAACGTTGCACTGTGTCTAAGAACGCTCCACTGATTCAAAGTGAGGTCTTACTTGTCAACATACAATCCAATGTGTCAAAACAAAAACAAAACGGTTCGCTGGGCATAAGTGCGGTAAACTTTGACAGATTATGATCTGCCGTGTAAAAGTATGTTCAATTGTGTTAAATTATGGTCCACTACTAAACAGGACGGTCCACTGCGTCAAGGAAGAGACACTGTTTCAAAGTACTATCCATTGTGTCAAAATAAAGTCCAAAGTGAAAAGAAAGTTCAAATGTGTCAAAGTATAGTCTATTGTGTCAAATAAATCTTGGTCTATGATGTCAAAGTGAATTGGATGATCTTATGAAGATGTAAATTCTGCTTTAATTATGCTAGCAAATATATTTTCTTCGATTGTCAAGTTTAATAAATCGAATTCTCAAACGAATTTGATACATTAATGTCAATGAAACAGTAATGCAATCGTTTACCGTTTCATATTACACTGATCAAGGTTAACGAAAGTTTTACACATAGAAACAAACAAAAAATCAATTTATCAATTTATCATAGCAACAATAAAGCTAAGAAATAAGTACATGAAAATTAGGTCTAATAGCGATACAATCCACAAGATGTCAAAAACTCATAAAAAAAACTTATAATTCGTCACGAGGACGTCAGGCAAAAGCAATTAAACTATGAAAACAAGCACTTAAAAGGAAAGTAATAACATGTACTTAAACTTGTAGTAAATGTACTGATTCGTGTGAGGGAAAACAATTAAACATGTGTGAAGATTCATTTTTGATAAGTTGTTCAGGTATCTAAGATGTGGTCAATGTTCTGAGTCTTGTGTGGTACCGCCCTTTAAATTTTAGTGAGATAAGATCTGCCTTTCGGTAGTATTGGAATGAGACCTGTGTTATAAAAAAACGCCCTGATTTGTGCACAATTAATATATCAAGCCTGTCGTCAAAGTTCTGATTCATGTGCAGTATATGCATTAAACTTTTGATATATAGGTCAGCTTCTTTAGTGGTAGAGGTATATATTTACCCTGTATAAAACCAGTGTTAAAACTCCTGCTTCATGTGAGGTACAGTTAATAAACATGTGGTAAAACGTCAAACGGAATGTGAGGTGCAGGAATAGACCTGTGGTAAAAGTCCTGCTTCATGTGAGGTACAGTTATTAAACATGTGGTAAAACATCATACGGCAAGTGAGGTTAAACCAAGAATCCTGTGGTAAAAGTTCCTTTTGGTGTAAGGTACAAGTATGAAACATGTTGTAAAAATCCTGCCTCATGTAGGAAACAAGTATGAGTCCTGTGGCAAAAGTCCTGCTTCATGTTAAAAGTAAAATAAGAAAAATACCGAACTCCCGGGGAAATTCAAAACAGAAAGTCCTTTATAAAATGGCAAAATCAAAAGCTCAAACACATCTAACGAATGGAAAACAACTGTCATATTCCTGACTTGTATGACAGTCGCATAGAACCCATTATATTGACAACAACGTGTGAGCAAAACAAACAGACATAATAGGTAAAAACGTCTAAAATTGGGGTACAGCAGTCAACATTTTAATATAATCTTAATCACTATAAAAACAAATAACTGTTACAACAAAGTAACAGAAAATGGCATATAGACAAAGTACATAAGCAAAAATAAAAGACAAGAACTCAAAATTGACCATAGCACAAAAACACAATGGCGGGATGTATAAGTACCGATCTACGTCATAAGTGTATAATCAAATATGGATAAACAGTAAAGGTTAAAAATATGCAAGGACAAAAATGGAGAACTATAACACGTTATTAAGATGATAAACAACGTCCAGTACCTAGAATCTATACTTCAAGACTTGTGAGTTTTTGTTATTAAACATGGGTTAAAAAATCTGATAAATTAAATTGCGTGATAAGTCGTAGACTGTGAGTCAACAAAGTGAATCAATATGTAACATAAAGGAAACATGCAATCTGAAAACAAAAATGCTAGTCAATTATCTGTCCAATTTGAGTCATTCAGTAGATGTTTTGTAGGAAATGAAACACGATAAATGGATTGAAATTCTGCAATTTTGGAAGATCATCATTATACGCTTTCGATGATGAATTTCGAAATTTTAAGAACTCGTCCTAACTTTCTCCGACCTGTTCTTTAGCATGTTTAGTGATTGTCGTTTATTTGTTTTCATCATAATTGTTTTTCGTTTATTGATGTAAACATAAATCAGGCTGATATTTTTCTTGTCAGAAATGTTTTACATTTGTCATTTTGGGGCCCGGAATCTTTCCATGCTCACTGTTGTGAGTTCTTTTATTCTGCAAATCTATATATTTGTGTGTTTCTGGACACTATTTTAGAATTTGAAACCACCACATATATTAAACAAAGAGGACTTTGAGGACACTCCGTGTTGAAGACCGTACTGTGACCTATAATGGTTTACTTTTATAAATTTTGACTTGGATGGAGAGTTGTCTCATTGGCACTCATACCACATCTTCTTATATCTATTTAAACACCAGCAGTTGTACATATATTAAAGTGAAAAAGAGAAAACAAAGTATCTGATAGAGCAGTTCCAAAAATATCAAATGCAGAAGTTGGCCGCTTTCATTTTTCTGAAACCAATGGGCTTCAAATATTCAGGAGGTACCGACATGTCAATTCGGTACTTTGAATCTCAAGATTTGCAATGTTTTACACTTTTACTTGTATATATTTCCAGACTTAAAGTGCTTCCTCATAAAAAAACTGACTGGTCCTGCTCAAAAGCTAAATTCCACCTCTTTGTTGGTGAGGAAAGGACTTAGACTACGTATTGTTTACCTGTGTTTACCTGTAAAATGAATAAAATGCACTCACATGTAACCAAAAGCTGTGCGTAAACGTAATTATAATGTTTACGTGCAAATGTAATGGTCATCCTTACAAATGTAATGAACCGGGAAAAAAAAATAGATTGTCCCGCATCCTGCATCACGTCCCATTTGGAATTGGAGGAACATTCTGAAATTTTATTTCCACTTTTCACAGGATAAACAACTATTTTTGACCTAACAAACACTTTCATTTTTTTCCAAAAACATTCATGAACAAGAAAACAGATTTGAAAGTCAATTCATTTAAAAAAAGATATACCCCCTCGCTGTCCGTTAAATAAAAAATGAAATGTCGGTGTCTTGAGAGATTCGTCATAATGCATTATATTGAAAACGGTTTTCGGAGTTCGCTACATGCTCTTGAATGCATAAAGTCACGAATAAAACGCATAGGGAAAAATCTTTATGCACACTAAACTTCTATATAATTTGATTTTCAGACAATTTTATGAGAAAAATGTATTTACTCTCTTAGAAATTTGTTTTTGTTAAGAAGATCTTACTAGTTTCAATGTTATTACAATACATTTGACATTTGAAATTTGCCGATTTTTTTTTTAAATTGCAGTTTTGGACAGTCTTAAGGAATGTATAGTCCAGCTACAAGCTATAGAGTAAAGAATACCAAGGATTAAACATCTATTTTTGAAGAAATGCAGAGGAAATTGTCCTTTCGAAGCTGTGTACAAACCTAAGAATCCCGAAAAAGTGTTCAAAACAGTGGTAAAACTGGACGTTGTTGGATCCTTGTAAGAGAAGCGTAGACACTAACCCGAATAATTCCGTCGTTATATTTCACTGCTCTACGATGGCTACATTAACGCCTGAAGGCCTTGTCAAATAAAAAATCGTCAAATAATCATTCGGAATAAGCTCGGGATTTACCTATCTCGATAACATTGAGCTATTAGCTGATTGGCTCTCTCTCACAGAGAGCACCAATCAAAATCCTGGATTCGTGACGCGTTTTTATTGTATTAAGAATTCAGGCCCTCGCGAGTGGGAGAGTCGATCACGGGGAGGGACTGAATTATTCGGGTTACGTAGACACAGGATCTGTATATTCATATGATTGATTTTCAGAGTAAATGAAAAAGTTGCATATAACATATTGCAGACACGACCGATATTTACTGATTACTAAACCAAATTGACAGATTGCAAAGACGATTGATTTCAAATGATTATTTAAACTTGACATATTGTATATATGATTAGTGATGGTATGGATGAGATCTGAATTGGGTTTTATCGAATAGATGATAATAAGCAAAAATTAAAGACTAGAGAAAAATGGAGAAAATAATTTGAAGAATATAAAATATTGGGGTGAAAAAATATGAACTAAAAGATAAAGAATGTCCTGATATAACGAAATTACTAAATGATATTGAAAATGACCTAAAAAACACCTCATCCCATCTAGACCCTCATCGATTTTTCCGTTCTGATAAGTTGCACCAAAATACTAACACCCTGTCATTAGAATGTTGTATTTGCAAATTACAACTTTATAAACTTTGATATGTGTTTTAATGTTTTGTAAGAAGTGACTTTTCCCATGTATGATTTCACGAAAACTTTTGTCTTCACATATCAGGCAACTAATAAGCATGAAAGAGATTTGTTTTTAAGTAAACTATCATCTTTGACATATATTAGAGAATTCCTTTTTGACCAAGCACATTATGTCTTGGGGGCTCGAAAAGTTTTACATGCACACAAGTCTCTCCTTTGTCGGGGCCTCGGTGGCCGAGTGGTCTAAGTAGTTACTACTGTAATCACTAGCCAGTCAACACTGAGGTTGTGAGTTCGAACCCCGCTATGTCAGTTTTCCTATCGAAGGTCGGTGGTTTTCTCCGGGCACCCCGGCTTCCTCCACCAATAAAAGCTCGCCGCCATGAAAAAGCCCAAAAGCACTTCTTAAAAGTGGCGTTAAAACACCAAAAATCAAATCAAATCAAATCTCCTTTGTCTTTCTAAACTATCATCTTAAAAGTAAAACACACACATTAAAAACCTACAACGTCCACATGGTCCAAATACCAACTTCCTCAATCAAGACACATATATACTGTTATACAGTCAGGAGCCTGTTGTTCAGTGGTTGTCGTTTGTTGGTATGGTTCATAGTTGTTTCTCGTTTCTCGTTTTTTTATATAAAGATTAGACCGTTGGTTTTCCTGTTTTGAAATGTTTTACACTAGTCATTTTGAGGCCCTTTATAGCTTGATGTTCGGTGTGGGCCAAGGCTTCGTGTTGAAGGCGGTACTTTAACCTTTAATTCTTAACTTTTTATACATTGTGACTTGGATGAAGAGTTGTCTCATTGGCACTCATACCACATCTCTTATTTACATATACTGTTATTTGTCTTTACTAGATTTTAAAAGGAATAATAGTTTATATTTTATATAAATAATAACCCAATTATAATGTGAAACAAATTAAAAAGTAGAGGCCTAGTTTATTTAATCGATGATTATTGTCTGCCTTAACACATTTTATTGTAGAACACCGGTAAAACACCGATAAAATTCAGATATTGTTGGTTAAGGACCATTTAAGTCCATGCCCTTTCCCTATATAGTTTAGATAAAATATTTCAAAAATAAAATCCTTTTACCTACCTTATTTCTTCTTGCAAGTTTATGTTTTGTTTTGACCTTATCTTATGTCAATTAAGGAGATTTATGATCGTACAGTAGTTACATTGTGTTTTGTTCACCAAGCGATCCGCACTCTGATTTGAACATCAGATTTTCCTGTTTCATTAATAAGATGATATTGTCTGTCAGTTATGTAATTAAATATCCTTCATTTTCTTCTGTGACGATTGTAGCCACCATCTGACCTTTCTTTCACATTCTTAGAGATTGACATGATTAATGTTATCTTGAAAGATGACAAGAAATTAATTAACGCTTACAATGGGTTTCCCCTATAATCAATTTAAAAAATTATTATATAATCAGAAACATACAAAGAAGACTTAGTATGATATGGTAGCAAATCTTTCTCGTAGATTTCTTTGTAAAATAAAATACAATATTTACCGATATTTTTTATTGGTCGTCCATTATGAAAACATGTATGAACCAAAAAGTAGAGCATCGCAGATCAGTAAATAACATTGCTTTTTAACCGATGTTGCTTTCTATGTTACATTTAAAAAGTTTGGTACGTACTAGAGAGGTTCCGAGTAAAACAATATTTTCATGCAAGCAAACAAGAGATAAACAAAATGGCGGTGATAAACAGTGCATCCCTAATGCAGGCATCAGATCTGCAAAATTGGACGAAGTATCATCAATGTTGCTAAAGTATTTGAAACTATATCATGAACAGGTTATTGATAATTACAAATAAAATTCTATCCCTCGTAGTATATCAATATAGCATTCGACTAGCAAGCTCCTTTTTTTTGTAAGTTTTTTGTTAATTCGAAAGACAGTCATATTTTAAATTTATAAGTGCACGTCAAAAATAAATTTAACGTTAATAACTACACGGGTGGAAAGTGGTTTGAGTAATTTAAATTATTCGTTTAGACACTTACATCTAACACTGCAGTATTGACAGGAAGTAAGAAAATATAAACGAACCTAAACGTGGGGAGCCAAAAAAAAAGCTGGGATTGTCGCACCTCTTCCTCCGTTTAAAAAGTTCAGTATCCGATTGCCGAATAACTCGTGTTCTACTATTCGCCTCTAAGTATCAAAACTCATGTTTTTAAATAGTAGAAACATGAAACGTTAAGGCAATATCCATGTTTTGAGTGATAAGTACTTTGAATATAACCAGTGTTTCGTATTTTGAACATAACATTGTTTCGTATTTTGAACATAACCATTGTTTCGTATTTTGAACATACCAATTGTTTCATGTTTAGAAAAGGAAATATTTTGAGCAAGACCTTTATTTCATATCAGACTGTGAACTATTTTCAGCTTGATATATGGGAAGTGTTTTGATTTAGTCTGGAAACTTTTTTGAGCTTGATCATTTTTCAAGTGTATGCTTAGAACTAAATTGAGCATGATTTTTTATTCAGTATAGACGGAGCCATTTTCAGCTAGACATGGGACAATACATATTGACAGTATTCATTTAATTAGTTTGAGATTTACTAAACTATTTCTATATTCAATAAATCAGAATTTGTTTTAGTCTATTACGTCAACAAGTAATCAACATTGCTATGAAACTACATAACATGCATGAAAAAAAAACTCATGATGAAAAAAAGTGTGAGGATAGGATGTAATTACATATTTTGTCATTAATGAACTCAACCTTGAAACGAAAAAATGTGAATATTCTAAAGAGGTAAATACAAATGTTTACAAAAGTTTATGATAGATATGTCTTGATAGAGTAATACGTAGGACCAAATTGAGGATTCAAGGAGATTTAAAGGTGATGAGATAGCAATTATAAAATATATCATCACAATCTACAAATTGCCTAATTTTGCTATATATTTGAGAAATTTCAATAATGGCCTTATATCTTTGCCTATTTTTAAAAATATTTTTGTACATTGTTAACACTTTTTGTGCGTCTGGTTGGAGTTTACAGAAAAGGGCAGAATAAATTAAAAAAAAAGAATAGAGGAAAAAAAGGCAAAAAAAATACAGAATAGTTGGGTGTCAAATTATAAGAAATAGAGAAAAAAAGGAAAAAAAAGGAAGAACAGTGAAAATGGCTTAATAAATTATAGAATAAAGAAATTAAGGACCCCTGCACAGACCCTCAAATGTGAGAGACGTTGTTTATTTAGAGGCAGATTCTGGGAAAGTATCTTAGTTGTCGATCCTTGTATTGGCTTAACATTAATAAGTTCGAAAACCACAAAAATCGACCAAAATATTATGTATTTTTACGAAATAAGCTTTAAATGGCGCCACATCTACATCTAGTTGTTTATTGTGTAAATCTTAATTTATACATCAGTCGTTAGATGAACTAAATAATGAGTAACACATCAGAATGATTGATGTTAGCTAAAAAAGATTCAAAGAAACATCTTCATATAACGTTAGCTGAATGCATTGCATGACAGGGAAAAGCCAATCAAATTAAGACTTTACCATAGGACATACATGCTAAATTGCTTATTTCTTTGCCGTTCAAACTTGCAATATACGAGATTTTGTATTGTAAATAGTTATAAAATGACTTCCACTGCTTGCAATATACAGCGAGCGCCATGCCAGCTGATCATAAAATACCATACAATGTCCGTTTCTCTACAAACAACCTTGCATTGTTTGCTTTACGGATCATTACCAGATGCTATGTTGCAGACTATCAGTTAATCTAGACAAAGAAATTTTTCTACTCAGATACCTTTAGAATTAATTATTGTTTGAAACAAGTTCCAATATC
The DNA here is from genome assembly GCF_021869535.1 of Mytilus californianus. Taxonomy (NCBI): domain Eukaryota; kingdom Metazoa; phylum Mollusca; class Bivalvia; order Mytilida; family Mytilidae; genus Mytilus; species Mytilus californianus. Next base: position 7,415,343 of record NW_026262604.1, read on the forward strand.
TTTTAATAATAAATCAGGTTTTTAGCTTCGGGTATTTGTTTACCTGATATTAATATTAAAACATTTTTTTTCTCTAGAGTAATCAACCATTCGGCAAAGATCGTCGGACTCCGGTACCGTACATGCATGTATATATTCCTGTGATATAATACACGTGGCATAATGCTTATCCACGTGTACATTCAAGTGTATTTGTTTATTTATTTTAATAAACATTTACCATTGGTCCGAATTGTACCTTTAACTTTTGTTAAATTTTGAGTTTAAAGCTTCTACTTATGTTATACGAATTTCAAAAACGGGAACCGTTTTCTTTGTTTATCAAACTACAGTATAAAATCATTCGAAGCTCAATTGTCAGTGCAGCTAACTATTTGTATGGAAAATGTATATATTTTTCATTTATTTGGAAACTGACTGTTTCTGTTTTGTCCTTGTAGATATTTCAACATGACAGCGGTCAGTGCAGATGTCATATGTGACGAACTCTTTCTCTATATGTTAATTTATTTGTAACAACTGGCGAGCTGATCCCATAATGATAAGGTGTTTTTGTTTTATATACTAGCCTATGTGTTGTGGTTTAAGGATTGAATACTTTATGTTCGGTTGAGGAACGAATGAGAACATAAATAATCTTAGTACCGAGTTTTGCCGAATGAAGTATCAATAAGGTAAAGAAACACCAATACGAGCAAGTACAGAAATAAGATACCAGATATTAGTCCATTCATCTACACAATAATTCCTACGAATAGAGCTGTTAGTTTTAAAATATGTAAAATATTTGTTTGAACTTTTTCAGGAACACGTGCGCTCTTAATGCACTTTAAGGTTAACTTTGAGTTTTCCCAATATAACCTTTTACGGCTATTACCGATATGTCACATAGCTTTTACTCGCTGAAAGTCATTGAAATAAAATCTGAATAAATGCAAAACTTTTACAACAAAGTAAATATCATAAAATAACTTTTAGATAGAATATAGCCGTTAGTTCCTATGACAACAATGTAAGATAATTGGTTTGTATTGTGCAGTTCAGACAGTTCAGACAGTTTGAAAATGCTTTAAAGATTGTGTTTTTATCCGACGAAATATTCTCGAATATTAAACAATCAGACATTTTTTTTTAAACTTCATTTGACTCCTTCAGGATCTGGAGAGGTTTTACCAGATATATAGAGAGAATAGGGAAAGATAAAGAAAAGAGAATTATGGGTAAACAAATAAAAGAGTAGCGAACTATGGGTACAGTCCTTGGATGGTGTAAACTTCCCACTAACACCATACACCATTACACCATTCACCATACACCATTACACCCTGTGCCATTACACCATACACGTTACACCGTTGCACCATGCACCTTACACATAACACCATAATGCAATTTAATTTCAAACGTGCGACTACAAAATTATTTATTTATTTTAAAAAACGAATTTTGATCACAATATTGTAAATTAATGTATAAATTAAAAATCAGTTAACACCATCCAAGGACTGTAACAATTAAAAATTGTGAAAATTGGACAAAATAAACGTAAAAACGACTTGGGTGCCAACATATGAAGAATAGAGAATCATTGGCCAAAAATAAAAATATATGGCCTAAGTAATTACAGAATAAAGAATGAAGAACCCCTCAAGACCCTTCTCCGTCAGGGATCAAATGTGTTGATCGTAATTGATTTTTCCTTCCAGTATTTTTTCGTAAGATCAATTATATGAAAAGATTAGCAATAGCTAGCAGAGTTTGAGTAGGAATAATTTTCTTTTTTTTAATTTTTCAATACAATATACGTACTTGTAAAGTACAAATTCACATATGATTCGTCTAGTGAATAGATATAATACAAGTTATGTTCGTGGCACATTCGCTGCTTATCGTCTTAGGATTTAATTGTTTATGACTTTTATGTTTCAATATAATTATCTTTATAGTACTTACTACGTATGTAAACAATGTATACCACCCAAAGAAAATTTTGCAACACTTCCATTATATCTAACAGTGCATGTAGTTTGTGTGTTTTGCTTGTGCAAATATTCTCTCCTTTAATCATTTGAAAACATGCATTGGGATTGTGATAGCCTTTTCTACTTAAAAATAGAAAACAACTGTTGTTGTCTATTTGATTTCTTGAGACAAAAATCTGGATGTGGTTTATAATTTGATGGGAAAACCGGACGCTTTCTTCAGAAACGAACATAACAACATTTTATCGTTTTAGATTTTCGCCAAAAAATCAGATCTTATTATAATCAGCATCCGAACAACCACCACAAAAAATATGCCGAAAACAACCTCATTTACTAAGTGACCTAACTGAAAAATTAAAAAGGGTCATATTCAAAAGATTAAATTGGTCTAAAAGATAACATTATATGTCTTCCAAACTTTCCCAGAGGCAATTTGTAAGACTATGGATAGTATTGGTTATCTAAATTATACAAAAATACCTTATAAATCCCGCTTTATATCAGTGTTTATCAAATGTATTTCTACAAAATTGTCTGATCTTCCGACTCGTTAACTTAATATTATGTACCATTAATCATCTTGGTATTAAAAGGAGCAATAAAGCCTATAAAAACACAGATGTGTAAAAATGTTTGTCACTCTTTGTGGTTTCTACAAGAACTGACAAATCAATTGTTTAAATTGAATAGAATATGATGGTCAACTTAAGTTATGATGTATGAATGACTGTTCAGTAAAATATTCATATTACTGTTGTTTAGAAGCTACATGTATATATGCTGAAAGATTTACAGAAAAGGTGATATTAATGTTCTAGCAAGATGAACGCCGCTCTCTAGCTCTTGACTGAAACTTGACACAAAATAGTTATCCAATTTGTGAATATGAAGAGATTTGACCCAATATTTATGAAACAATTCCAAAAAAAACATAATGTGGCATCAAAATGAGAGTCGCATAATATTATTGAAAAATCTTCATGATCTACACAGTCATGTTAAAAAAAATGAAACAGTAATATTTATTTTCAGAATAAAACCCTTTTAATAGAACAGGCAAACACACTCAATCTATTAATGGACAAAATCAAATAGATTTTTAGGTTCTTTGATTATTCTCAAAAGAAGCAATTTTTTGTTTAATTTATTCAAGGGTAGCTCATGATGCACCCTTTAAAACTACAATCAATTTGGCAATTGAAGGCATGTGGTTATTAGATAGAGCAATGTTTGAAGGTAAGGTTTTTGACGAATCGATCGATATTTCACATAATATGTGAATGTTCTTACCTGTTTATTTGTCAACCCTAATTACATTATAAACGTACAGGGGAAAAACCTGACTTTGGTGATAATTAGTGATTATTGATGATATGGAATGCAAAAGGATCTGGAAGGGTGAAATTTGAAGACAACACAACGTTCATTCACAACTTGATACGTCTTTGCATCTAGGTACTTAGTATAAATATTTGTGATGCAAAATAAAACTCAAAGGTTGGGATAATTTGGTATTTCAAAAGTGCACGATAAAATGCATTTGCAAATTAACGAGAAAAAACTTTATGAATGCAGCAGCTAATATGCTGATACAAAAATAACCTGTACAATCTAAACTATATCTCTTTCAGTTTGAGCTCTGCGTTTCTGTAAAAATGCGAAATAAAAACGGTCCTGCAGCATAACAAATATACAGTATTGATTAATCGATGATTGTTAAACGCCTCTTCAACACGAAAGACATTTCGTTGTGTGAATCTTATAATGATGTATTTTCCATATGGTAATAGTGGTAAAAATTTAAATCAAAGTTTAAAGCTCAATATCATGAATATTTGACTGAGACATAAAAAGTTATATAGGAATCGAACTTACGTAGATGAAACCAGGCAAACCTTTTAATCATAGTACTACTGAGACAAAAACAGCAAATATACATGAAAAATGATGGAGATAAAACACTATATATTTTTCTATGAACTAACTACATGCATGAGCTATTTTAATCCAACGGGAGTGTGGTGTGCAGATTGAACAGTGCAGTTCTGACAAATCTCGTAGAGTGTAGAAATCTCGTATCATAGTTGTATAGGGAGATAGACCATTGCAATTGGATCTCAAATATATAGCTTTTTTTTTTATCAAAAGTGGACATATGATAAAATTGAGAATGGAAATGGGGAATGTGTCAACGAGACAACAACCCGACCAAAGAGAATAAAACAGCCCAAGGCAAGCAATGGGTCTTCAACACATCGAGAAAATCCCGCACCCGGAAGCGGGCTTCAGCTGGCCCGTACATAAAATGTGTACTAGTTCAGTGAAAATGGACGTCACACTCAACTCCAAAACATATAAATGAACTGATATTAAAAACAAAAACATACAAGACTAACAAAGGCCAGAGGCTCCTGACATGAGACAGGCGTAAAAATGCGGCGGGGTTAAACCTGTTTTGTGAGATCTAAACCCTCCCCCTATAACACTATAAGATTAACACGACGATTTGTCGCAGGAAATATTTGATTGTTAGCATAGTATCTATATTAACAACAAGTTGTTAACAACTGAGCTGCAATATTTGATTGTTAGCATAGTACCTATACTAAAAACAAGTTGTTAACAACTGAGCTGCACCAAGTACGAATTGGTTGTCCTTGTCCCACAATTGACATCCAATATCATATTTATGCCTCGATGGGTTTTACTGTCATTTTTATACAGATGCATTTGGTTGAAACTGATTAATTTTATATTTTATAACGTCGACATTAACATCTGTATCGACAGAATATACTACATTAAGTGAATTACAAGATTAATACATGCATAATTTACCACACTTTTTATCAATTGTCTGTGATGTCAACCTTTGTGAATAATTTCATATTTAATATTATTTTACTTCATCTCAAAATGCCAGACTTTGATTGGTATGATACGAGGGATACAATTTACTCTATCCCATGGCAAATACTCTATTACCCTTCACGGAGACGCTTGATCAAATGTGCGCTTTATTGAATACAGATGGTTGTAATGTACAAGACGTCATAGTGTATTTCTTTTAATTTGAAACTCAATAGACAGTAATAACAGAACATTCAGTATAATAAATTAAATAACACATATCTGAGAGGGTGATAGAGCAGATTGTCACCCTCGAAAAGACACTGTCAATCTTGGCTTCGCCTCAGTTAACAATGTTTTCTCGGGGTAACAATCTGCTCTAACACCCTCTCAACTATGTGTTATTTATATACTGATCAATATGATGTTAATAATCCAAATGTTATCTGCCATGATTGAAGATTTATGGAAAACGATAAACTCGACTGTCTAAGTAAAGGGGAGGATTGAGCGCTCACAATTATGTGTTACCCCGTCACATTCTTTATGTCCCTGAACCAATTAAGTGGCCTAACATTTAGTAGTTGTCGTTGAATGTTGTCTTTCATTTTCTTTAATCGTTCATTGTTTTACTATAGATAAAGAAAACTTTCAATTCTATTCAATAAGGGTCGAAGTCGAACACACCTCGCCACTAGCGGGGTTCAGACTCATAATGTAACATTCAATTTATACGGTGTGTCCTGAAAAATTTGATCTTTACGGTCTGTCCTGATAACATTTGATTTATACGGTGTGTCTTCATAACATTTGATTTTTAGGTTTTGTCCTGATAACATATGATTTGTACTGTGTGTCCTGACAACATTTGATTTGTACGGTCTGTCCTGGTAACATTTGATTGCTATGGTGTGTCCTGATAACAAATGATTTGTAGGGTGTGTCTTCATAACATTTGATTTATACGATGTGTCCTGAAAAAATTGATTTGTACGGTTTGTGCTGATAACATTTGATTTGTAAGGGGTGTCCTGATAACTTTTGATTTGTACGGGGTGTCCTGATAACATGTGATTTGTACGGTGTATCTTGATATCATTTTATTGGTACGTTGTGTCCTGATAATTCATAATTTGAACGGTGTGTCTTCAAAACATTTGATTTGTATGATGTGTCCTGATAACATTTGATTGGTACGATTTATCCTGATAACATTTAATCTTTAAGTTACCGGTATGTCCTGATAATTTTTGATGTGTACTGCGTGTCCGCAAAAAATTTATTTGTTTTTTTGCATCCTGATTACATTTTATTTGCATGGAACATCTTGATAACGTTTGATTTGTGCGATGTTTCTTCATTATATATTAATTCTACTGTGTCTCTTGGTAACATTTAATTTGTAAATGGAGTGTCATGATAACTTTTGATTGGTACGATGTGTCCTGCTAGCATTGTATGTGTATGGTGTTTAACATAAGATTCGATTTGTATACGTGATGTCCTGATAACATTTGATTGGTATAATTAATTGGAAAATACTTCATTCGTATGGTTGACCCTGATAACATTTTGATGTGTATGGTGTATAAAAATAAGAAGATGTGCTATAATTGCCAACGAGACAACTCTCCACAAGAGAACAAATGAAACAGAAAGTATGTGTCTTCATAACATTCGATTTGTATACGTGATGTCCTTATAACATTTGACTAGTATAATTGTATGGTGGACCTTGATAACATTTTGATGTGTATGATGTTTTTTTTTAAATATAATTTGATTTGTTCAGTATACCTTCATAATAATTGAGTTCAGTTGTGCTCTTTAAAGTTTTATTCAAATATTCAAAATTGAGACACATTTGATTTGTAAATCGTTTAAAAAGAAATGTATAAAAATAAAATACTTAATAGACATATGACGGATAATGAGTTTTTTACAGGTGCCATACTTTTAAGTTGGACAGGACCAAACAGACATTTCTTGTACACAAATCCACGTGCATAAAGACAAACGTGTGCTGGGTCACAACATTCAGTTTCGTCACGACAGTCATTCCAGTAATCTGAACAGCATTTATTTTTAGGTCCACAAATATGATTGCGCTCACAGTGGTAGTTGTATAAACATGGACCAAGGATGGAACTTTTTTCACAACGAGGCTCGGTTCCCGGATGTTTCAATGAACAACTGTTACTGCAACATTCTGAGTTTGAAAAGCAACCTTCATTACTCCATTTACATCCAGAAGCTGAAAAAAATCCGCAACAATGACTAATCAACTAATAACGACAGTTTGAAAAGCAGATTAATAATGTAAGGGTAAAAAATGAGTTACAAAAAGAAATATAAAGAGTAATAGCAACTATTTTTACCGAGCGTAGCAGGAACGACTGCTCTTTTGGAGTATCTTAAGTCCACATTCGGTTATAGACGGGGTTCGTTTTGTTCAATCTTTAATGATCTGTGTACTTTTTTTCTTTTCTAAACGGTCGTTTGTCTATTCTTTGTTTTTTTTTTTTGTAATGGTGTTTTCTATTTTCTGAAAACCATTTTACCATAAAACATCTACACAGAAAGTAAATATTTACTATATGTTAATATTTTTTAGTATTTGCTTACTTAGAAACAAATACTATCAATAAAAACATACATACTATGTCTACTGATAAAGATATCATACCTGATAAAACATCGACAAAACATAATATGACTAGCACCATCCAAATATAGTCCTCAGTCACCATAGTCAAACATAATGATCACGTGACTCTGTAAAGAACATAACATAAATTAGATGATGATAACTATAAATGAATATTGCTCAGGTACCGTAGTCAAATAAAATGATCGCGCGTATCATATTACAATGACTTTCACTATCCAAACACAATTCAGTCATCACAGTCAAACGAAATAATGACGAGACTGTACAGAAATAACAAAACTAATATGACTTTAACCATACATGTATAATCATTAGACATAGTAGTCAAACATAATGATCACATGACTCTGTTCGGTTACCATAGCCAAACATATAAATAACCACGTGATTATGAGAAAACTAACATAAACAAGTTAAACTTTCTAAAAGGTAAGGAGTGTTTCTCAGTATCCTCTATAATTATGTCGACACGAAGCAATAGTTGTTGATCATGTCTCAAATACCCATACTGTTATTGTATTCCTTATCTTTTGTATTCAAAACCTTCTCTCTGATTCTAATCAATATTATACATCAGCCACATCATAGTGCAACCAATCCGAACTGATAATTTTTAAGTAATAATTTCAGGATGATGTGAGTATCGAACAAACTTAACAGCTTTGCACCGTGACATGCGTGATGTGAAGCAATTATATTACTATCACAATATATAATTATGTATAGTCCTACATCACGATAGTCAAACTAAATTATCACATGAATGTTTGAAAAATAACAAGTAATTTATATGTTGTATACAAGTTATCATTTTGTACAAATTATAATTTGTATTTTGATTTTGTACAAATTGTAATTTGTACAAAAAGTGCTTGTACAAAATGTGACTAAAATTCACTTATAACTTGTACAATAATTTATCGTATGGATTTTGTGATTAAAAAGCATTGATACACACTATAGAAACTTTTCAAAGCAATTTTTAAAGTCATATTGATTCATTTATATTGCCTTGATGTTATAAATTGAATTCCTGTTCACTGGTCGTTTCCAATAAAAATCGATCATATCAGAGTAATTGATCAATCGCCTTATCATGCTCTTTTTGTTTCTGATCCGAAGATAGGTTTGTCTTCATCTTCTTTGCCCAAGAAACTTTTGTCAAATCTTGAAACTGAGGAAGATTTGGAGGAAATGTTCAAAGAGGTTTCAGAGGAGAACAGTGAAATTGAAATTGATGGCACGGATGAAAACACAGATGCAGAATCGGTAGAATCAGAAAGAGAACCTAACGATTCTGTGACTGATAATGAAACTGGATCAACTAGTACAACTATTCAAGTTGTATCAGAGGAAGTCGAAACCCCAATCATTCGTGCAAGAAAACGCGCATTATTTGGCCAACAAATCCAAGCGGATGTCCTAACAAGAAATACAAAACAGAAACTGAGCGAGTTATCTGTTGGAGACAATGTTATCATCCCAATTCCACAGTATGACCGAGCACCGACCGATCCGAGGAATATACAAAGTGTTGTTGTGGAAGTAGGAAATTTTGGCTGTCGTGTAGGGACAATAGCTGGTAATTATCAGGAGTCTTAAGCAGAAACCAACTAGAATCTATTAATGACTCTTTTTTGTCCGTTACACAAATTCCTGATTTACAACTTGCCCTGACGGAAGCTGTGAAAAAAATTTTAAAAACGTGTTGACAGGGTTATCTGTCTTGCAAATGTAAAAGGCGGTTGTAACAATTCGAAGTGTACAGTCACTTTTTGTACAAATTACAATTTGTAAAAAGTTAAAATACAAATTATAATTTGTACAATTTTTTTGTACACATTATAATTTGTACAAAATGATAATTCGTACACAACATATATATAACCACATATTCATGTAAAGAGTTAAATATAACTATAATCATTTTGTTCAACAACACATTATTTGCTGGCTTTCCGCCTTGTACAAATTTTCTAAATCATATTCACTCGCATAGCATATAAATGTTTCATTTGATAATTTCATAGTTTTCCCTATTGGGTTTACTTTATAAAACAGTCAAGTCTATACCATATTTTGTTGACCAATATATTTAACGTAAATACAGTTTTCTCTCTTTAAAATTTACATATTATTCACCATTTTCAAACGGTCCTTTCTTTTGGTAGGCAATCAGGGTTGTTTCACTTCAAATTAATGGAACCAATACTTCTGTACTTTCTCATTTTGATTTAATTGACAACGTCTTGATATTTTTATAAAGCTGAAGGAAATGGATTAACGGAAGCAAATAATGTTTAAGGCTAACGAAGACTTAAATTGAAAAATAATAAAGGAAAGTTTCTAATAAAAGAACTTAATTAAAATCGACGATCTTAGGATACAATTAATTACAAATGATAGGACATCCAATTAGAATCGATGATCTTAGGATGCAATTAATAACAAATAATAGGACAGCGCATAAAAACACCAATTAATCATAATTCATAGCCTTGCATTAGGTTAAATTATTGAACAATTGATTGCTGCCTGCTTACCGTGGCTCTGAACTAATACATCCGTCATTGTGTTATTTTGCTATGGTAAAATTTCTTGTATTCTTGTCTTTCATTTTTGCTAATGTGTTTTGTCTATATGCCTTTTTGTGTTTATTTGTTACATATTTGTTTGTTTTTATAGTGACTAAGATTATAACACAATGTTGACTGCTGTACCCCTATTTTTGACATTTTTACCTATTATTTCTGTTTGTTTTGTTCACACATTGTTGTCAATATAATGGAATTTTATGCGACTGTCATACAAGTGAGAGGTTTAGCTAGCTATAAAACCAGGTTTAATTCACCATTTTCTACATTAGAAAATGCCTGTACCAAGTCAGGAATATGTTATCCATTCGTTTGATGTGTTTGAGCTTTTGATTTTGACATTTGATTACGGACTTTCCGTTTTGAATTTTCCTCGGAGTTCGGTATTTTTGTTATTCTACTTTTTACCGTCAAGTGGAAATCATTTCCTGCATATTTAAGACGAGAATATTTTGACAATTAATACAATTCTGCAAGGTTGGACGACAAGGATGAAAGCCGGGAAACTTAGACTGCCGTTTGAGAAGAATAGTTTGTTGGATAGAGGCATATCTTTAGACCTTAAAGAGTTTTTGCAAGCGTATTTTGACGTGCGGTAAGCGTGGCTCTTTGTCTACAAGGTTCTAACGTCCCCAATTGACCAGACGTGGGTGCCAATTTAAACATCCCGAATAGCCAAACGGACGGGGTTCTATTACCGATCGAAAATTACCATGGTGACCATATTTTACCCAGTTACCATATCGGTATTACAAATTATTGCAGCAATGGAATGTACGTTAGACTAAACAATAAGTGTTTTGATGACACAATTGTGTCAATATAACGGGACTATGAACAACTGTCATACAAGTGAGAGGTTAAGCCATCTACAAAACCAGAGTTAACCCATAATTTTTTTCGGAAAATTCCTGTACAAAGTCAGGGCTATGAAAGTTGTATTCCGATCATTCCGTTTGTGGAGCATTTTATTTTGTCCGGGTGTATACACAGCTACTTTTGCATAGGTACTATTTCTGTACAAAAAATCTGTAGTACTGGAAATCTACTTTTAATATTCAGTACTATTTTGTTACTTTAAAATTATTGCAATATTTAAGTACCTGTATTTTACAGTACTTGATTTGTACTTGAAATTTAAGTACTACAGATTTTTGGTTACACCGTTACATTTTCAGCATTTTGAAAGTTTTTCTATTTAAAATCTCTTAAAAGTTATGATGTTCAAACATGGAATATTGTGATCACTGTTGGTATTATTTCTGTACCAAAATTTTAAGTACAAATCAAGTACTTTAAAATACAGGTACCTAAATATTACAATAATTTTAAAGTAAAGAAATAGTATTAAATATTAAAAGTAAATTTCCAGTACTACAGATTTTAAGTACAGAAATAGTACCTATGCAAAAGTAGCAGTGTAGACCTTTTTTTAATTTCATTTGAGTTCTGTATTTTGTTAAAACCATTTGGAGTAAAATTAATCATTTGAAGTTTCCTGCGTCATAGTATTCTTACAGATGGCGACTGTTCAAACAAATCGCTAACACAATGATAATACCATCGCATGAAGTTTCTCTCTCTCATTTAAACATCCAATGATCATATAATAACTACTAATTCTTCTTTATAATTTACTTGTTTATTGAACTTTTCCTGAGTATAATTATCATTTTTTCAAGATTCTTTTGGATAATATTATAATGATTAAAAATGGATTATTAAGTTGGCTGTACTGTTATGATAAAGCAGCCATAAAGAGAACAGTTTAAATCATTCAGTTATTACAGGAAAACTCAATAATGGTGATTTATACTGTTCTAAACAGGAAATTAATAATAAGCTATTCATGGGTAATTCTGTAATTCTATCAACCTGAGGACAATGTTTTATGAAATTTGCATGATGAGGCTTGCTAGGATGTTTTTCATTTATTTATTATTTAACATTTAATACAATGTTTTTTTTTCTTTATTCTTTATTCATATTATATATTTCATATTTTGGCACCACATTATTCTTTATGCTGCTTTTGGATCTATTGTTAAACATTTTAAACTATGTTTTTTTCCTTATTCTATATTCATTTTAACTATTATATATTCCATATTTTGGCACCCCATTATTCTCTATTTTGTTTTTGGCTCTATTGTTAAACATTTTAAACTATGTTTTTTTTTTTATTCCTTATTCATTTTAACTATTATATATTTCATACTTTGGCACCCCATTATTCTCTTTTCTGATAACCCCAACCCGACCCTCTGCATGGCGTGCTTATGTCTATGAAAATATTGTGATATGCGATCACGTAAAACGTATCAAGTGATATGCGTAAAATCAGACAAATTTATCACCATTATAGTTAATATAATATAAATATTTTTTTCTTGATTAAATACCGTAACTTTAAGCTTTTACTTTTATTACACGGTCGTAAATAGTACAATTGAATGGATTTGCATGAATAAATAATTTTAAACCTTGAAAAGTAAAATTGGCATTTGTAATGAACAAAAATCTTTTCCAAAGCATTTAAAATTGATTTTTTTGACTTTTGGGCGAAGGTAAAATGATTGAAAAAGAATTATATATTAACAGTACTGCAGCAGTATTAAATGGTATTTTATGTTTTGAATAATGTGTTATTAATTTTTCTGCAGATGTCGGAAATTATAGAAGTTAATAACGAAATATAGGGGAAAAAAAACAAAACAAAACAGCAACATAAAGTAAAAGCCTTGTTTCAAATGATTTTTGCGAGTATTTTCATAGGAGTAGAAAATTTTCACTAGTAAGATAAATTACGAGAACAAGGAATAAGGATTTGAATAGTTCGATTGCTCTGTGTCAATTGTCTCTGGATGAAAGGTCAAACCTCGTAAATTTGATATGAACACATTTTGATTCATAAGACGAATTGCTATCTCACCGATCCGGCTTTAATTGAAGTTAATAACTTATTGTGGTCTATTTAACTTAACTTCCAGTGGCAAATATTCCATGCATTTTAAGCAGGATAGAAAAGTCAATTGTTTGACAATTTTCGATTTAACTTACAAAGTAATGTCTGAATTAATTTAGTAGCGATAATGTATATGACAACATCCTTCAAAAAAAGAAAGGGGAGCTCCTTTTTTAATACACTTTTTTAAGGAGTAAATAAATAAATGCTTTAATAAGACTGACGAGACATATTTATTTATTTTGTTATGCTTTTGTAAAACTAAGCTGTTTGTCAAAGAAGGACCTTCATTATCCGCTCCGTTGTCACTGCATTATTACAAAGTTCTAGTTTTAGTACAGTGTTTTTTTAAATAATTTATTTTAAACGAATTAGATGTCTGGAATTACTAAAAAATCTGAATTTTTTATTACTGTGGTCTCGGATTCATTTAATGAAAATGTATGGATGTTTTGTAAAGAGATTGAATATTTTACCACTACAGATACAGCTGTACCAAGTTACAAATGACTTTCATAGCAGATAATAGTTGACTTTTGTTTATTAGGTAAAACAATATCTCCATCGATCAGTTTTGAATTTTAATCCATTTTGTAATCAATAAGTTCGTAAAATTATCAATAATGTATGAATGTGTGTGTAATTAAATTCAATGAAGTTTCTCATTGTTGAAGGCCGGACTTTTACCTATATTGCTTATATCCACATCATTTGAACTTTTGTGGATTGTTGCCTCATTGGCAATCATACCACATCTCCTTAGGTTATAACGGCTTGATTTATTCTAAAAGCATTAAACAACAAAAATTATATAACAGACATCAACCAACGACAACCAATGAATTACAGGCCCATAACATGAGAATGAGCCGGCGTTCATCATGTTTCTAAGCTGCCAATCCTTCCCTAACACACGAGAGTAGTGTAACAGCACATCATAAAAACAAACTGGGTCAAAATTTGTTCAGACAGAAGCTGCTGTACGAGTATCATAAAAGCTGTTTAACCACTCGATTTGTTTAGATCAATGAGATTTTACCATAGTATGACTGTTGAAAATGTTGCCTGAAGTCGTATCTAGTTTTAACAGAACTGAAAATAACTAATTGGGTACTAAACTAAAAAAATCGAAGGTATAATATTACTTTAAGTAGAAACGGAGGAACTCTTAAGGTGTAAATCGATCAAACAAAATAATTCCGCTATCATATCACTGACTTTGTCACAACATTTTAGTGACAAGCAGTGCTGTTATATTAGGTTTTTCGGACGTGATTTGAGGGTGTTGATGGTGATCCTTCATTTCTGTATTCTTTAATTTTTGACAAATTTTTTCTTTATCTTTATAAATAACGCTGATTCAGTAAAAATCTCATGAAAATCATTTTACTATTAGATGTATTTGTTATTACATGATTTATTTATTTTGTACATGTTTTATTTTTGTAATCAGTATTTTATTACCAATTTCTTTAATCTTCACGTTCATTCTTTCTTCTTTTCACCCCAATTATTATCTTTTCTTTATTTTTTGACTCATTTTTCTTTTTTCAATTGTTTAGCCCTATTTAACATTCTTTATACCCCATATAGACCCGCTTAAGTTCGGTCTGTGCCTCTTTTTCACAATTCTATCAGTTGTTTACACTAGATTCCCTGACATTTTTATTGACAATATTGATTGGAGTGATTCACTACCGCTTTCGTCGTAATTTTTGTTTATTTTATTAGCAGCGATTTTTCCAATACAAACACCAAATAATTACATAAAAGCACAATCCTTAGAGTCACGCTATATGAAGTATAGATCAATCATCGCTGTCACATACAGGAAAGCATGAGTTCCGCATTATAAAATATGTTGCAATAAAATGTTACAAACGAAGGAAGGCGTGAGTTACGCATAATAAAGTATATTACAATATTTCTTAAACAGAAACAGGGAAACCATATAAAGTGTGGTGCAATAAATATATTGCACACACAGGCAAGCGTGAGTTTTGCATCATAAAAGTATATTGCAATAAAATATTTTATTCACAGGCAAGCGTGACTTTTGCATAATAAAAGTATATCATGTATATTGCATTAAAAAATTATACAAACGGGAAAATGTGAATCACTATAAATCAAGTATAAAATATTCTACACACACACAGGAAAGCGAGAGTATGGTTATATTTGGTAAATTGCAAAACAAAATAACACACAGAAGAGGAAATCATGCGAACTTGAGTAATTAGCAACATCAAAAAAGGGACAAAAACAAGAAAGGAATCACGCTATATGAGTATTTTGCTGTGGAACTTTTTACATCAAGTACAGGGTGAGTCACACTCTATACGTTATATTAAGGATATCTTAACTAAATCTATTGATTGATTTTTGGTTACTTAACGTCCAGTGGCAAATATTTCAGGCATTTTCAGGACGAGAACAAATTAACAATAAATACAATAGGTGGGTCCTGTAATAGAGGCCGTCCAAGATGAAGGTTTGAGAAATGTAGTCTGCTACTGGAAAATTAGGGTGTATTGGATAGTGACAGATATTTTGCCTTGTAACAGGCCACCTACGGACCACTCAATGCGTTGTTACAAAGGTTTTTAACGTGCAGACAGCGTATCACTCTCTCTACACGAGGTATCGGATATATTGTCCCAATTCTGATCGGATGTGATTGCGTACTTGTACATCCCGCACAGCCGAAGGGATGCCCATCTTTTGTTTTACTGCCTGTCAGAAGAAGACCTGTAGTGAACATATTTCTATTCCCCAGTCACCCTTGGGGTGTTTACAAGATCTATCTACTCGTGATGCTTATTGGTCAAGTAAAGACAAAGGTAGATGAATTTGTTAATTTTAAGTCCCCTTTTGTTCATAAAGTTCATCACGTGTTCACTTATTTTAGACATCATTTTGTGTTTGAACGTTCCTGATAAATCAAGGTAAATCATTGAAGCGCTTCGGAGAAACTAAGGGGGAAATGCGTCATAAGGCTACTAATTAAGCCACTCTAATTCGAAAATTAAAAAGTATTATAAATCTACAAAAAACATTCTTCGGATATTCATAGAACATTTAATAGTCTGTAGGACATATTATATACAAACAAGTCAAAATTGAAAATAAAGTTCAAACCTATGATTGCGTTGGATAAAAACCGCAATTTTTCTACGTGTGCATGCAAAACAAATTTCTTGGTAGAGGGGTCTCAATACAGCACAAACAACATTTTCCAAAAGACCTAAAAAAGTGAAAAAGTATATTTTAACAAAACGCATTTGACTAGCAGGTCGAACAACAGATGTTCTTATACCATGCTGACTGCCATTGGCGATTGCCAAATAAACGGATCACCAGATGTAACAAAATGGATCTTAACTATTAATTTAATACCAAACAGAAAACAATAAACTTCAGTATTTATATATTTGAATTTTGTCTAATAAAAGAATCAAAATAACACGTTATAAACTTCATCCGTCCAAAGTACTTTTCTGGATTTACCTACGTCAGGATCGCTCAAAGCGTAATATTTGAAAGCCGAGGATGTTTAAAAACCGAAACAGTTGAAGAGCTTGTTTATAAATTGGTAATAAGGGCTTCAACCTTCTCTTACATTTAGTTCAAAACAGCAAAAACTGTAAAAATAGACTAATTTTTTATATTAATAGTTCATGTAGTTGTATATCAGAAAAAGCTGTGATATAAACATGTATTTTACAAAGATGTAAATTAGTTTCAATTATCTTTTAGGGTAAAGCTCTTGCTAATATATATTTTACCATACAATTTGCGTAAAACAAAACAAAACCGGCGGTTATATCACTGGTCAAATTGAGCCTTTTCCATTTGAAAAAAAAAAACAGGAAGGTTTTACCAGGGGAAAGGGGAGATGTTCAAAAACCGAAAGTCGTACAACAAAAGAAAACGTTGAAGCCAAAAGAACAAAAAAAAACATCTACAAACACGGCACAAAAAGTAGAAAGATTGACAGATACAAACAAAGAAAAAACCTGACTGTGAGCTAATATTTTCCAGGAGTTGCAGCTATTGGGATATTGTAAAACATTTAAATCTAAATGAGGGAGTCAGAGAATAGACGAAAACTGGCTGTGAGCTTATATTTTCTGGGAGATTCAGATATAAGAATATTCTAAAACATTTGAGTGAATAAGAAAATAAATCTGGGATGAATTCCAAAAATAATTTCCTATGAGAGATCAACATGATTGTACAGTGTATAGTATGAAACATATAAAAGATGTGCATACTACGAACAACTACATTGTACTGTGAAAATTGTATGTATTTCGTGTCCCTCATAGACTATTTTCACGTTTTGACTTTTGATTGCGGAGTATATATATATATATTTTTTTTTTACAGGTTACCTATTCTGGTGTTGGACATTCTGGTACTCGGTAATGTAAGAGCAGCTAAAAGAAGTAAAGTCAAGCTTACAATCAGTGCAATTTGGAGCAAAACAATTACTATTATACACTGTATTACTGATTTCCGATGATTATGTCGTTTACAGAAAGCATAAAACATTTTTCCCGATTGTATGCCTGTTTACCTCTTTATTTATTTATTTATTTATCTTTAAATTTACATATAATTGGTTTATTATATACTTGTTTTGAAATTTAAAATGGAAACAATTAATGCTTTGAAAATGATATCAATTCCCTTGGAACAATATTATGGTAACTTTACTCAGAAATTTTCCTGATATACTAGTATTCAGGAAGCAATTATTTAAATCTATTAAAGTCTAGTGCTGGTGTAAATTCATAATGAACTTGTTTACATTTATTTAAGAATAAGTTAAATTAATGAATGAATTAACTGAAACAATAAATTGTTCTCATATTTTTAGTACTATTTTAGGTCCTATCGTATTTAGCGATTATAAGAAAGTGTTGCATTGCACTTTTTACTGTATAAAATAATAATTGTACATAAAGCCTTACCTTAAAATTTGATGTTCAAATCATAATGACTGCATTCCCAACCAATTTTTATTCATAAAAACAACATGAACAATATAATCACGGACAACTTCTATTCTGGAAGACTTTATTAAACAGATCCAAGTAGTTCGATTTTTCTGTAAAAAATAAAACTAATAATTATCTATAGGAAGCGAGTCCCAGATATAAATATAAATTCTGCATGAAGGCTTCCAAACAATTGATGGCGTATTGATTTTAATCAATTTCTGTCCCGTTTTAGCTAAATGTGTATTGGAGATCAATAAATAACTGCAGTCATTAGCTCTTCATTCGTAATACGTTCCGGAATTGGACGTTTCCTTTCTAATCTGATTTAGTATACTATTTCTATAAAACCACGGATAAAGCCACATCGTAGAGACTGCAAATATGCATAGAAATGTTCCTACATTTATTAGTTTTTAGACACGTTCTAGCTGTCAGGATGAAAGTAAGAATTATATACTTTTGTGGGGGATTTGATTGTTCGATAGCTGTTTAACGTTAGTCAGTGTTTATTACATATTTATTCGGGATGCCGACGTTTTAATTTCCTACGAAATTATCCTGCTTTATTTGTACAGTGATAAAGCAAGTGCTTCCAACCCAAACTTCCCATTAATGGATAGAGCAAATTACCGCGTGATGACAACATTTTGATTACCTAAAAAAGTATCTGACTTTGTACTGGGATAAAGCCAGTGCTCCTAACCCAAACTTCTCATTATAAATAGAGCAAATTACCACATCACGGCAACCTTTTAATTACCAGAAAAAGTGTCTTACTTTGTACTGGGATAAAGCAAGGGCTCCTAACCCAAACTTCCCATTAAGTATAGAGCAAATTACCACGTGATGACAACATTTTAATTACCTTAGAAAGTATCTTACTTTGTACTGGGATAAAGCAAGTGCTCAAAACCCAAACTTCCCATTTATGGATAGAGCAAATTACCACGTGATCATAACATTTTAATTACCTTAGAAAGTATCGTACTTTGTACTGGGACAAAGCAAGTGCTCAAAACCCAAACTTCCCATTAATGGATAGAGCAAATTACCACGGGATAACATCGTTTTAACTACCTATGAAAGTATCTTACTTTGTACTAGGATAAAGCAAGTACGTACTCCCAACCCAAACTTCCCATAAAGGAACGAGCAATTTACCATGGGGTCAACGAGGAGATTATTTTGGAAAATATGATTAAACTACGATCCCATCGATGCGGTTATAAGAATATGACATTGCGCAACAAGCCCACCGATGCCGTTATTTGTAAATTAACTCGTCATAGATCCGATACCCCAGACGCGCGTTTCGTCTATAACGGACTCATCAGTGTTAAAAAAGTTAAAAAGGCCAAATAAGTACGAAGTTGATGAGAGTTGAGGAGTGAACATTCCGAAATAATTTGACAAATACAGCTACGGTAATCTTTTACTAAGTAAATGCGATTACACCACGTGCTCATCGAGGCGGTTATAAATGGGAATAAAATTTCGACATTTCGAGTCATCGGGGTGGTTATGTGGGAATATGATTTTCTGATGAGCCAAGAGAGGTGGCTATACTGGAATGAAATTTTACAATGACATCAACGGGATAACACTTTGCGCCCGTGCCCAAGGATGTGTAAGTGGGAATTTTAACATTACGACCTCACCGATGAGGTAGCCGAATGAGGCGGTTATGATCAAATCAAATCAAATCAAATATTTTATTATTCCAATCATGGTCCCACAGGGGGCATTTACAATTAACAATTATAATTAGATATGAAAATATAAGCAACAAACATGAGACATTGTACAGCATATATTTATGGATGATATTACATCACGTAAATATAAAAATGAGAAGATGTGGTATGATTGCCAATGAGACAACTCTCCAACAGAAACCAATTGACATAGAAGTTAGCAAGTATATGTCACCATACGGCCTCCGCCAATGAGCAAAACCAATACCGCATAGTAAGCATGATATTTCATCGAGTGTTCTCTGAAGCGACTATTTAGACATGAAAAAATCAACGCGCCCACAGAGGCTGTAAAGTAAGAATTTCACCACGAGCTTATTGACGCCGTCATGGTAAAATGATATAGCTCCTCGAGTCGGTCATTCAGATGGTTATTTGGGAATGAGACAACATGACCCCATGGAAGAGGCAGTTAAACTTTTTCTTTTGTACAATTTCATTTGGATATTTGCTAAATTATGACAATTTTGTAATCAAAATTAGGGTAAAAGCCGTCGACGTGTCTTTGAGTCCGTCCTCCGTCCGTTCGTATACAATTGCCAAAAATATATTCCTACGACTAATGACTTGATAATTCATAACTATTATATATAATAATTTATTATCAAACTACATGTACTCTTTCAAACTGGGTACAGACGTCAGCGGGGTACTGACACCTGCGTGAACAAAAGATAATATGTACAAAACAACATAATGATTGCAGTTAACAAGTAATAAGATAGTTACAAATATTAAAAAGTCCAATTATTACAATTACACTAAAATAGCATAATTACATTGGGTTTATCGTAAAATTACATTGCAGGAACATCATAAGTTTAGCATAGTGTTATCATTAAAATAGTCCATTTCCCAATTAACGATTTGATTCTGTTATCATGGTTATTATACACTTTTAACACAAATTGCTTCCCATTGCCAATCATAGAGTCTGACTTGTTCTATGTATACCGGATAATATTTGCTTTTTTCAACGCAAACCATGATAAGTTTAAAGTGATATATCGTTGTTTTAACCGATGTTTAGAGAAAATAACTTCTGATATCAAACGTGTTTTCATTTACATTGTATCATAGATCAAATTTACTTGTTCAGTGTATGTTCACTGGTGTTAATATGTCTTTTGATTGAGTTAAGCCATTTCAATTGATATTTGATAGTGTGTCTTTCTATGTTGTGATGTTACACTATTGTTTCAGATAAGGGTGAAGGCTTGGTACCATTAAAACGTTTAAACCCTATGCAATTGTTTGCACCTGTCCTAAGTCAGGAATCTGGTGTTCAGTAGTTGTCGTTTGTTGATGTGGTTCATAAGTGTTTCTCGTTTCTCCTTTTTTATATAGATTAGACCGTTGGTTTTCCCGTTTGAATGGTTTTACACTAGTAATTTTTGGGACCCTTTATAGCTTGCTGTTCGGTGTGAGCCAAGACTCCGTGTTGAAGACCGTACTTTGACCTATAATGGTTTACTTTTATAAATTTTGACTTGGATGGAGAGTTGTCTCATTGGCACTCATACCACATCTTCTTATATCTATTACCCTTACAAAAAATTAAATGTATGGAAAGATTTACAAAACGTAAAGGTCACACACATTACGCACAGATAAATTAGCCCTTTCTTGATTGTCAATGAACATTTATGTCCCTCTTAAGTGAGACAACTATAAAAATGGATCCCTTAATACAAGGTCAATTATGGGAATTGGCAGATAGACCATTCATAAATATACTTAGTATGTAAAGACCATTTCATATAGAATGAAAACTTTGGCAAACATTCCATAATACGGTAATATAAATTTGAAACAAAGGTTTGCTTCTATCACAAGACCATCTTTAGTGTCAAATGTCTGTGGCCTATCTGACAGACCAACAGAATTACATTTTACCACCATTTCATTTCGAACTCAAAAGAATTCAACAAACAAAAAATATGACCCTAGAAGACTATTAAGCGATTATTTAAGTTTTATATAAAAAAAAAACAACATTACGAGCCTTTACCAAAACGGTCGACTGGGATATAGATTCATGGTCACCCGTTGGTCTTTTACCGGCCGACAGTTATACCTTTACCAAAATGTGGATTCCATTTGGTTTGTGCGAGATGTATAAATACGCAGCCACAATCTGTCAGAATGAGACGATGAATCCTATACCTAGTGTAAAGAATGTGAAACGCCCTCTTCGCATTAAAAAAACCTTGTGACAACTATGTGAAGGGGTGCGTATGTGGCCTGTTGCAAGGCAGAGTTTCGGACCCTATACAACATAACCTCATTCTCCAGTGACAGTCCAAATTTCTCGCCCATCGGCTCGGTCAACCGTACTTGAAGAACCTGTCTAATGTATTCTTTACTTGTGTTCGTCCTGAATATGCTTGAATGGACATGAAGCAAAAAACAATCAATAAAGCATTAAGAATCCAACGACGCGACTATATAGGAAAATTATGAACTGATTGCAAAAGTTTTTGCTTTTCAGTCGTATAATGTTTGACAGACATAGTTCATCCGATATATATATATATTTATACATGTTATAATATGAACCTCACTGACAACAAACATATAAATACCAATCCTATGAGATTGATGTCATGTAATTTAACAATAAGATCAATGTTCTGCCATTTTAGCGTTATTGTAACTATTAGAATTTTACCTAATGATACCCCTCTCGTTACATGTTTTACTGCAATTATGTTTAACATATAATTGCAGTGTAGACAAACATAATATTTATTTGACGAGCTTTAGAAACAGAGAAAAGATAGGCTCGCCGAACTGTTACGTACACAGTTATTTTAACATAACCGTTCCCTCGCAACAGATGCAGGATACCAGGAGACTATAAACGTCTAGTATACTTTTATCGGTGCATGTTATCTAACGGTTCTTAGCTGTTTTGGTAAATTATTCACATGTGTGATGAATAATAGACTTATTTGTTAATTAAATCACTTTAATGTTCTCTCGCGAAGAGCAAGCAGGCGTTAGAAAGCATTACGGTACTACTAATCACGCTTTTAAAATGTTTGAATGAACTTGAGATATAACAAATTTTGTTGACTACCAAAAGCTTTTGACTCAGTGGATAGATGTGCTTTATGGCACAAGCTACTACAACAATGTATTGATGGTAAAATATTTAAATTAAATTACAGTATGTATAAAAATGCCAAATCTTATGTACGTTTAGGTTGTAAAACCTCGAGTTTCTTTTTAAGCAATGTTGGCGTTCGCCAAGGAGAAAATTTGTGACCTGTACTATTTTCTTTGTTTTTAAGTGATCTAGGTGAATTTAAGTCACATTCTGATGAGGGTTTGTCAAATGTTGACAATGCTGCTCATATTTTCTTTAATTCTAGAAGAGTCTGACTCTGAATTACCAAGCTGCCTTGAATGCTTTTTATTGCAAATGTGACTAAGACTAACATTATAATTTTTAGAAAACTTACTTTTAAACTGAATGGTAACCTTGTATTTTCTTAAGATGGTCAAATTACAGATATTGTTGATGATTTTACATATCTAGGAATAATTTTTGCTTCAAATGGTTCATTCAGCATGTAAAAATAAAGAAAGATTAGTTTGTCGAGCTAGAAAGACTATGTTTAATATTAGGACAAAAAGTAGAAAACTGAATTTACCTATTGATATTCAGCTTGAGATGTTTGGTGTTATGGTTTTACCTATTCTTATGAATGGTTGTGAGATTTGGGGTTTTGCTATTAACAGTATAATAGAGTAATTCTGAGTAAAATTTTCTAAATATATACTTAGTTCGAAGAAATGTACACCAAATTGTATCATGTGTGGTGAACAACAGAGATTTCCTATTGATATTTTTTATCTTTAAGGTGGTACATAACACTACAGGGAGATAATTCTGTAAAAAGCAGTTGAACGTTTTAATCACGTTCTATTGTTAAGGCAATATTAAGCTTCTCAATGATCAAAATTAGTGTTTGTCAAACTGCTATATATCCAATGAAAACTTTCCGATAAAATGTGTGGTTCAAGTTTTTTGAAAATTTTATATTTTTGTCAAAAGGTCAAAGTAAATATTTTGTCAAAATTTTATGAAAATTAAACGAGCCAAATTGATTTTAGTGAAGGTGTTTGGTACCACCTTAATCTTTAATCCTTATTGCAAAATTACACCCATAAGGGTCAAGCAATACAAACAAACAATGATACAATTAAATACAATACAATGCAATACACTACAATGAATAGATCATATTTTAAGAGTTCAATTATCAAATTTATGTAAAAAACACAATCATAAGCTTGTCTGACATGGGTCTGACCCCCTCAGTTCTAAAGACTTCCTAATAAAGACTCCAATATGACAAACAAGTTCAGGGGTGGGGTTTAGAATGTGCTTTAGTTTATTAAATGCATCAAGATGTTGAAATAATGGTACATAGTCTTTTAGATAAGCAAACAATTTAGAACGCAATGATATGTTAATGTCACAATACAAAAAGAAATGAAATTCGTCATCTAGGACTCCACATTTTTTATCAAAAGCAGAATGGTTGCATTCTGGAAATAAATTATTTGTAAAAAGCAAGGTAAAATTGCTTATTCTTTGTACAAGTTATTATATAACATGCAAATAAAAAAATCATTCTAAATGAATTGTTTGTATTAAAAAAAAAACCTGAATAATTGTGATATCTCAGAGTACTGGCTGTCCCAAAGTGTACCAAAGAATATAAATGTATCCAATCTAGTAAAACAATGTCAATGTGATCAGTTTAAGCAAACATGGGTTACTACTGTTTATCATTCAGCTAAGTGTTTAAACTATAGAATTTTCATAACCGTTCATAATTTTGAAAGATATATTGTTGATCTACCATATGATCTTTAGAAAAATTCTGTCTGTTACAAATTAGATTTGCCTTCCACCCACTACAAATTCCATAAAATACGTACTTTATACAACTGCATATGCATCTTCTAATGCCAGTACAGAAATACCAAACTTCTGGGCTAGTGATACTGTCGGGAACAAATAGTTCACCCTGTAACCATGTCATTTCATTCACCTCAATGTTTTTCTATATATGTTATTGTCGTCTTTACGTTTTATATTCACAAATGATGGGGTCTTGAGAAATAAAAGTTTCAAGTTTTAAGTGCCACCCTGTGTCTGTATTGTAGAAAGGTCAATTGCTGGGTAACCCGAATAATTCAGTCCCTCCCCATAATCGATCTCTCCTACTTGCGAGGGCCTGAATTCCTTACACGATAAAAACTCTTCACGAATCATGGATTTTGATTGGTGCCCTGTAGAAGAGGTGACCAATCAGAAATCAGCTCAATTTTATCGAGATAGGTAAGTCCCGAGCTAATTCCGAACGATTGATTGAAGATTTTTCATTGTCAATGCATTCAGGCGTTCATGGAGTAATCGTAAATCAGCGAAATATAACGACTGAATTATTCGGGTCAGTTGCTGGATAAATTATGTTATTTATATTTCTCGTGACGTCACGAAGTTTATTAAGTGTTATTTTCATTAACTAGCAATGGGTCGATACCACTGCTGATAGACTGTTAACGATACCACTGCTGATGGACTGTTAACGATACCACTGCTGATGGACTGTTAACGATACCACTGCTGATAGACTGTTAATCAACGAGGATATCGTCTGCTCAGTAGTGGGTACCTCCGTACTGTCATGATTTATATCACATTTTTCCTTTCAAATTGATGAATTGAGAAATTACTAAAAAAAATAAGGTTCAAACTCCCTCGGACAAAGTTGACTTTAGATTAATTTAGCTTTTATTTTTCGATCCCGTTTGGTCAAATAGTTCCTTATGTTTCTACGTATTTATACATCAATGTTTAATTTTTGTGTTTGATTGTGAATAAATAGAAATGACGCGCAAACTGGTTGTGTTGTATTATATTAAGTAAAAATGATGATGGATGATGGATGATGGATGATGGATGATGGATGATGGATGATGATGATGATGATGGATGATGATGATGATGATGATAATGATAATGATGATGACGATGACGATGATGACGATTATGATAATGACGATGATGACGACGACGATGATGATGATGATGACGATGATGACGATTATGATAATGACGATGATGACGACGACGATGATGATGACGATGATGACGATGATGATGATGATGAAAATGATGATGATGACGATGATGATGACGACGACGACGACGACGATGATGATGATTACGACGACGACGACGACGACGATGATGACGATGATGATGATGACGATGACGACGATGATGATGACGTCGACGACGATGATGATGATGACGATGATGACGATGACGATGATGATGATGACGATGACGATGACGATGACGATGACGATGACGATGACGATGACGATGATGATGATGATGATGATGATGATGATGATGATGATGATGAAAACGTCCGAATACGGAGAGATATAAAAATAAGAAGACGTGGTATGATTGCCAATGAGACAACTCTCCACAAGAGACCAAATGACACGGACATTAACAACTATAGGTCACCGTACGGCCTTCAACAATGATCAAAGCCCTTACCGCATAGTCAGTTATAAAAGGCCGGAAATGACAAATGTAGAAAGAGTTTGATTGCTATTTGCTGTTATGCAATTTTGGTAATCATTTTGAATTACGGAATATTTCTGCCTCATGCACGAAGACTACGATTCCTGGTCCGAAATTTGGTTTTCTTTCATGTCCTTTTTTGTTTTATCAGCTTTTTAACATTTGGATTAGACTTTGGATTTTCAAACATTTTGGCCTCGACCTTCACTGAAGAGACCTCAATTCTCGAAATGCGCATCTGGTAAATAAAGGAATATATCTTCTTCTTCTTCTTCTTTAAGTATGCAATATACCATCAACACTTACCGTATGTTTTAACTTGTAAAATATATAGATTACATCTACAAAGCAAAACATAAATTAGTTTAATATAACCAATTGTACACTAATTCTAGTCACACTATTAAACTCTAAAACAAGATTTAAATATAGTCGCTGTCCTCATCAACAAATAAAGCTACAATTATCACTGATAAGTCACTACTGTCATGTCCAAGTTACGTTTATTTGATAGTCCAGTTACGATTATCGATGGCTATTAATTTGGTTACGAGGCCATATATGATATTAAGAACACGCACATACAAAAAAACCTTACATGTCAACCTGGCGGATTAGAATTTCTTGAAAACAACACGTTTACACTGAGAAATTTGCAGAAAACGATGTGACCTATTTCTACCAGTGTACAATAATGCAGGTCATTAAAATTTATTCTGTAAAACATAACGGGTGGGACACAAAAGGTTAACACATTGATATTGCTATGAGAAAAAATATACAAAACTAAAATGTCCTAATCTGGCATTACATTTTATTTCTAGTCCTCCTTTAAATCTTGTTTTTCTGGTTCTTAATTGAAGAATTGTTTATAATAAAATTGAGAATGGAAATGGGGAATATGTCAAAGAGACAACAACCCGACCAAAGAGCAGATAACAGCCGAAGGTCACCAATGGGTCTTCAACGCAGCGAGAAAATCCCGCATCCGGAGGTGGTCCTCAGCTGGCCCCTAAATAAAACTGTGTACTGGTTCAGTGAAAATGGACGTCACACTCAACTCCAAAACATATAAAGGAACTAAAATTAAAAAAACATACAAGACTAACAAAGGCCAGAGGCTCCTGACTTGGGACAGGCACAAAAATGCGGCGGGGTTAAACATGTTTTGTGAGATCTCAACCCTCCCCCTATACCTCTAGCCAATGTAGAATAAAGAAACACATAGCAATACGCACAGTTAAACTCAGTTTTAAAGAAGTCCGAGTCCGATGTCAGAATAGGTAACAAAAGAAACTAAGCAAAATGACAATGAACCATAAATTAACAAAGGACTACTAGCAGTTACTGACATGCCAGCTCCAGACCTCAATTAAACTGTTGAAAGATTATGTCTTCATCAAATGAAAATCAGGTACAATCCCTCCCGTTAGGGGTTTAGTATCATACCATCATAAAATATATGAGAAGAACATAACCCGTATCATGCATACAACTGGTTTTAGAATAAATGTGTTTATTTCCGATGCAAAGAACTTATGAGTGAATCAATATTAATACCAAAATATGCAATCCTTAATGATCTGACAACAGTATCGTAACTATATTCCTTCCGAATAAGTCTGTTTAAAGGTTTGGTTAGCTTTTGAGGTGAATGCCGACATTTTTATGCTTTGTAAAGAATATTACCATAAAAAATTGGATGTGAAATACCTGAACGTATAAGATGTCTGCATGTTGATTTGTATTTACGAATGATGTCCTTGTACCGATGATAAAATTTAGTAAATGTTTTGACTAGTTTTTGATATCGAAAACCCTGGTGTAATAATTTTTCAGTAATACAGAGATTTTTTTCGTTGAAATCAAATAAGTCATCTTTAAATTGCTTTTTAGTATATACATCATTATCACCATTCTCGGTTTTGTCGTGTTGATGGTTGTCAGGGTTACCTGCGATTGTTCACATCTTTGTCGTATAGACTGTCTCTCTGGCTATTGTACAATATCTCCTTATCTTTATGATTTCAATGTCATCAGTTTGGCTTAAATAATTCCAAAGAGATCTTTTATAGCTTCCCGTATAAAAATAGTTTCTTGTAGTTTTTATGTCTTTTATCTACCATAATTCTGTTAAGGTTCAATTTCTCCTGTCTGGCCATAAGCATAATGTTAAAAAGTATGCATACCATGGTATTTCACTTACATTTCAAATTTGTATCACAACAAGGTGTATTTTCTTTTGATGATAGGCGTTCATTATTTGAGGATAAACTTCGGTGGGGCGGAGCTTATATGACGCTATTACAATGCAACTGTGCTCTATCTACCGTGCTCTAATTGGAATACTGTTAAAGCACGATTTATTTTTAGCTATATTAAGGTCACAGGAATGAAAATGTGGTAATCTTTTAGCAGATCTACCTTTCAATCAGAAAAAAAATCTATGATTGTTAATCTATGCACTCCGAGCACACAAATTCACCCAATTTCTTAGGCTGATGCTTGCTTTTCCTTTAGTCTATTAATGCATATATAGTCAAAAAATATTAGTAATGAATTATTAACAAGAATCTAAGGAATCGACTAAATTATAACTCGTTAGGAAACTTGATATAACTTCCCCCCTTTTCCTTAAGTTGTAACAAAAAAGGTAAATTATTTCAAACTACAATTTTATTGTAAGGGATTCTTCATACATATATTCCCACAAATAGAAATCTCCCAAATAAACAAGTGCACAAAATTGTCATTTCACAATTGGAATTCCTTTCCACAAACATGTTCAAACGAATAATATCAATCAAGTCATAATTGCAAATCGGTAAAGACTTAGTCTGATAAAAAGATTCAAAAATTAAAAGTGCAATTGTTGAACACTGACGGTTTCTGGTCGGGCAAGTTAGAATTTAGAAATATCTTGCATTGGCTTGGAAACGGACTCCTGGTGAGTAATTGTGGTGCTTTATTTTGGGAATCAACTTCCATGTCATTTTCCAGTAGAGCATTTCCCGGTTTTTCCTTTTTCATAGGCGGATTCAACACGTCTGAAACTTCATGGAGAATTTCATTAGAAGACCTTTAATATTTTCGAACAGCCGTCTCGGTCCTATGTCCTGTTCGAGACATAATCTCCTGTTCCGGGATACCAGCGGTGTATAACTGAGTTGCGCAACTTCTTTTCCCTGAGTGGTTTGTAAAATTCACTTGTAGGCCAGCTTTCGAAGTTATTTCTCTCATGAATCCTTTCAGCTTATTTATACCGACAGCTTGTTCCCCATAACGAACTGAAGATCCGGCTAGGGGCCTTCGAAAAAACGGGCCACGGTTGCCAAGAGCAGCTGAATATTTTTCATAATACTCAGCGATGCAACATCCATCTGCAAGGCAAGAAATTAAAGTTAATAAAGTATAGCATGCACAATCAAATGGGTTAATAAAACTTTTTGCACATTACATTGGTAAAATTTTATACAACTGGTTTAAACTAGTCATCAAAACAAAGTATTTACTTCAGTTCCCCAGGAATCAAAGGTGGATGTAGAGGGGCCCAAATGCGGGAAAAGGGGGGGGGGTGGTAACCGAACCCCCTTATCTGAAATTCTCAATCCGCCTATTACGTGATGTTTTTCATATTGGCCTAGTCATATGTCCAATACGTACAGCTTGCCGATATGAAAAGCATCACGTGATACCAGTAACCTACAGGCTATGCAGTTTACCAGTCCAATATGAGTATTACCGGGCCAATATCACTTTTAACCAGTCCTTTATCTCTTATTAGCAGGCCAAGAAACTGCCCGATTAATTAATAACTTGAAGAACAAAAATGTTTTAGGGAAAAAGAAACATCATATATGTTATGATGGTATGATACTAAGCCCCTAACGGGAAGGATTGTGCCTGATATTCATATGATGAAGACATAATCTTTCAATCAGTTTAATTGAAGTCTGGAGCTGGCATGTCAGTTAACTGCTAGTAGTCTGTTGTTATTTATGTATTATTGTCATTTTGTTTATTTTCTTTGGTTACATCTTCTGACATCAGACTCGGACTTCTCTTGAACTGAATTTTAATGTGCGTATTGTTATGCGTTTACTTTTCTACATTGGCTAGAGGTATATGGGGAGGGTTGAGATCTCATAAACATGTTTAACCCCGCCGCATTTTTGCGCCTGTCCCAAGTCAGGAGCCTCTAGCCTTTGTTAGTCTTGTATTATTTTTAATTTTAGTTTCTTGTGTACAATTTGGAGTTTAGTATGGCGTTCATTATCACTGAACTAGTATATATATTTGTTTAGGGGCCAGCTGAAGGACGCCTCCGGGTGCGGGAATTTCTCGCTGCATTGAAGACCTGTTGGTGACCTTCTGCTGTTGTCTGTTCTATGGTCGGGTTGTTGTCTCTTTGACACATTCCCAATTTCCATTCTCAATTTTATCAAGAAATTGAAAGAATTTATTTGACCAGTTGTCAAGTTAATAATTACATAACGCATTCCATGATGTGTATCAATTTATTTATATTTGAGTTTTAAAATTTAGAACGAAATCTTATATGTTGTATGCCATAAATTGCTGTGAAAATAAAAACAACGTTTAATTTAAAACTCACACTACACAAAAAAATATATGGATTAAGAGAAATATCCTTCTTTCAAGTCATAACAACAGAGTAGGTGCGTTTGAATAACTGGCTTTTGGAAATTCATATCTTTGTGTATTATTTTGTAAACTCTGAACATTTTCAGTTTGCCTTTCATTGAAAATTTTAATTGGATTATTTTTAATGCATAGAACTTTCGCCTGGCATCCACTAGACATATAGAGGCTAAATGCATTTTGTGTTTCAGAAAGATAAAATCTTTTTGGAATTTTGATGGGCATTTTTTTTTTCTGTTCCTGCAGAATGTGTAAAAATTTCACAAAGTTGGCCGGGTTAAATCTTTGAGATGGTCCATATGGGGTAACATGTAAACATTTCACAGTTGGCCGGGTTAAATCTTTGAGATGGTCCCTCTCAGGTAACAACTGTAGTGTAATGTATTGATTTCTTAATTGACATGGGCAATAAATATACA
Organism: Mytilus californianus; assembly: GCF_021869535.1. Taxonomy (NCBI): domain Eukaryota; kingdom Metazoa; phylum Mollusca; class Bivalvia; order Mytilida; family Mytilidae; genus Mytilus; species Mytilus californianus. Next base: position 7,446,877 of record NW_026262604.1, read on the forward strand.
ATATATGTACATTGTCGGAAAATATAAAATTTATTTGTATGAGCTTATGAAACAGGACGAAAAGCGAGGCTCGCCGAGCTTTTCACCTGTTTCGCAGCGAGTACAAATAAATTTTATATTTTCCGACAATGTACAGATATTGTTTTATCCTGAAATTTACAAACAACACTTGAAACTTTAGTTGTTAAAATCTAAATCGTTGTCTCTAATTTTTCAAAGAAACATAGTTTAAACGCGGACCGCGAAGAGGACCCCAAAATGAACTGGTACGCAAAAAGAAAGATCCACATTACCGCTTGCTCAACATGGAAGAGGGGTAACAGGAGACTTTGTACGACTTTGCCCCCAGCAGAGCTATAGAAAAACAGTACATTAACGGGTGTTACACGGACACTTTTTAGATGATACACGGACACTTTTTAGTTGTTACACGGACACTTTTTATGAATAGAATCACTCGTGCATGATCAGTGAGTTCATGGGCACTTTAAATTTCAATAAGATTTGAACTTTTTTTTTCACCGACATATTTCCGGTCTTTTTAATTAAAAATATTTACGTTAGCATCAATAACTATATTTTTTTCAAACAATTCCAGTTACTATTCATATTAGTACACTATTGGGTTGACCATTTAACTTCAAAAGGCCGGTTATGGTTTTTTCCTAAAAAAACACATTTTGATCCCCAATTTTATGAGAAAAAATATATAATGGTCAAGCAGATGACACTGAAAATAATGTTCTGGCTCCTGATTTTCCGAATACCGTATATAATAGTGCTGATTTCGAAAAAAAAAATATTTGGGCGATAGCGTTGAAAAACTAAATAATTTTCTTACTCAGAAAAGAACATACCCCCTTTTGAAGCTAAATGGTCGGTCCGTAAATGTATATTTTTTTTTCAATATATGGACATGAATAGTATTCTGGACAATGCTGAAAGAAATGCTGGTACCAACGTTTATATTTCAATAAAAAGACAGGAAATATATATATATAAATCAAATCTAATCAAAAGATAAAATCCCTATCAACTCACCAATGCACGATTGATCCTATAAATAAAAAGTGTCCGTGTAATACATGTTCAAATATGCAGCAAATCGTAAAGTAATTCATTCAACTTATGTCATCAATTTTGGACGGTAAGCTCTGATTGGATCATATAGTGACACGTGTTTAATCCTGATCAACACTATCAGAGACATATAAAAACCTATAAGCACGAACATTTTTTTTTTTTAATCAAAAACATATGCCTATATATATATATATATATATAATAACAAGACATTGACATGGCACATCCTGCATTTTTTCAACAAAAAAGGATGAAGCCTGTTTATTTTAAATTTATTTTAACCCCCCCCCCCCCTCCCCAATAAAATCAAATGGTACCTTGCTTACCTCTGAAATCTTTTTTATACATTACTTACCTGCGAAGTTGCATTTCAAAAAGTCTCAAATGTGTATAACATTCACCTTTAACTTGAAATGGTTCTTTTTATAAAGCTATTAGATTTTTGAATTTTTTGAGAAAAAATTCTCGGCTGAAGGGAAGTGAGAAAAAAAATTGAGTTTATACTGTAACTTACATTAACTGGTATATGGCCATTTAAGTTTCTAATATCTTTAGTTTTGCTACCTCTTCTAAATGCAAAATGTACTTCTTCCTTCTTGAAACGTCGTACAAGTCAGATACAAAACAAAGGTAACAAAAAACAGGCCGGTAACAACCTGCCGTATAGTTTGTCTGCACTTGTAGTCAGGTCAAGGTCCTCGGCTATCGCCTCGGACCTTGACCTGACTACTCGTGCAGAAAAACTATCCGGCAACGGTTGTTACCGGCCTGTTTCTTTGTTACCTTTGTATTGTATCTAATACTTATTTCTACAAGTACAAATAAAGCAAAGATTTATTTGTGTACCTGTTATTTGTACAATAGTTGGCTGATTGCAGGATAAAGGACAATAGATATTTACACAACAAAAGATGAGTTAAAGGGTGTAACTAAGCGGACAGTTCAAATGTAATTTAGGTGTATATTTATTTTTCACCAACAGCGGATAAGAAAATAAGAAATGCCCTTAAAAAAAAAACCAAAAAAGATTTTATCTTTCTGAAACATAGAATTCGAATGCACTTCGATTTTATATATCTAGCGGATGCCAAGCCTTAAAATTTCAGACCTTATAACTTATCCAACGGCACAGTGTAGTATCTACTTATAGTAGTTTTTGAATTGTTTTTGATTTTTTTTTAAATGAACCATTTTTAAAATGAACCTATATACTCGCAATTTATTCAGTGGTTGACGTTTGTTGATGCGTTTAATACATATTTGTTTTTTGTTCATTTTTTGTACATAAATTTGGCCGTTAGTTTTCTCGTTTGAATTGTTTTACCTTTGTCATTACTGGGCCTTTTATGGCTGACTATGCGGTATTGGCTTTGTTCATTGTTGAAGGACGTACGATGACCTATTATTGTTAATTTCTGTGTCATTTAGTCACTTATGGAGAGTTGTCTCATTGGCTTATACGGGCTATAATTGGATTTTCAAATTCAGACACCTCTATTACCAATAATAACCGAGTAATCGACAAATTACAAAACCGGGACATTGAGTTGTTCTTTCAGTAATCTGAAAATAACACACATTTCTGACATATAATAACTACAGGTCAATCGTAACAGATGGACAAATATGGCTGTGTTTACATGTTAAATTTCACTCTGAGCACAGTACTATTTTATATATATTAAGCAGTATTCATATATCTACAGGATGTCATGTTTTCACCTGCACATGTAAGTATGTACTCAGTGTAATATGTAGGTGTATAAACACAGCCATATTTGTCCATTTGTTAAGATGAACAGTGGCGAATCCAGAACTTTTCATAAGGGGAGGGGGCCCACTGACCGACCTGAGGGGGTACCGCTCCAGTCATGCTTCAGTAATTCCCTATATAATTTACCAATTTCCCCCCAAAAAAAGGATGGGGGCAGGCCCCAGCCCCCCTGTATCAGCCTATGATCAACCTTAAAAGAAATGACAAATATTGTAAATCAGAAAAAAATCTGATTTTCCTCCTCCCAAATAAGTGTATATACATTTTATTTATTCAAGTTAAGTAGATTTTTTTAAACATAGCCCCCATCCAATCAGACTTTTAAGTATTAAATGGTGTTTCTCCGCTTCTAAAACGTTACTAAAAAACAAAAAAAAACTCACCTTTAGTTTTTGGACAGAAGTGTTTAATATCTTTACTTTTCACATGAAGCTGGTTCAATCTTCCGCTGAAAGTTTTACTAGTCCTACCAGTGAAATGGATGAATCTACTTTCGGAACCATCACATCCGATAGAAAACTGTTCGCACTCCAAATTTTTGTGCTCATCATAACCCCGCATTCCAAACAATTTACAGTTGTAAAAGAAAACTGTATTTTGTAACGCCACAGAATTGTCACAGCCAAACACTCCAGAATTCCAAATTTGTTCTTCATCTTCTTTGGTAATGGGGTCGGCCTGTTTCGTAATACTTCCAAGTCCCCGGGAGGCTAATTCCTTCATTTTAGCGTTTAGTACCTTACGGAAAACGGCAAACCTAATGTCATTTTCATTCAGAAAGTTCTTGTCGTGGATTTCTTCATCTCTCAAATTTCTTAAAAGTCGCCAAATTATATAATACAGTGATTTTGGGGGATATTCAAGTCCATCTTGTTTCCGTACTTCTACAACAAACTGCTGAAGACACGTGTTCATGGTTTCGGCATCCATATGCTTTAAAAGGGGGATATTCTCATTTTCTTTGATTCTATGTTCCCTCCATTTTGGTATTTTTTTTTCTGTATTTGAGTTTTTCTGAGAGTTTATTAATTTGTCTAAGTCATCTTTGTTTGCCGGATTCCCAAATCTCTTTTTACCAGATTCTTCCATTTTGGTCTCCTCATTAAAATCCAGGAAAAAGTTTGGCAAATCGTCGTCAGGTTCCAAATATTCCGCGACACATTGGGAAATGGTCATATTTGACAGGGATTCGGTACAAGCATATTCCTGTTCCATGTGGTCGGCGACTTGTGACAGAATTATGTCCAGATCGTCATCAAATGCATTTGTCATTTGTAGGGATGTGTTTGAATTGGCCTCAAAAACGTAATGAGCCCCCATTATGTGTGGTTCAGGTTCGGGAATTTGAGACATAACAACATTTAAGCCATCATTAAACGGGTCTTCGTAACTTTCATTGGTATTCCGATCCATGGTTTCAAATATACTAAATCATTTATGCCGGCGTAAAAACACGTGGGTCAAGAAACTCGTGCAATTTTTCAAACAGGAATTGTTTACGAAGACTTGTGTCTCTAAACAAAAGGTCTTCTTTTTGATTGGTTATGATACAAAACATTAAGAGTACATTTAATCGTGCGTATCTTGATTTAAACACTCTCGGGGGCACGCCCCCTCGACTGTTTAAATCAAGATACACACAATTAAATATACTCTAAATATTACATATAATATATACCCTTTATGACCCCCGAACACGATGTTTAAATATGAAACCATGTCAACTTGGCCTACTGGCCAATCGGCCGACACTAAATCGCCACTTTCTAAAAAAAATCGCTCCACTCTTGTTTACCAACTCTCCCCACTTATGAAAAAGGGTAAAATCCAATTGAACAATCAGTCTGACAACTCGCCAATATCTTGCTTCCTTTAAATATATTAAATTACAGAGAATTGGTACCCAGTCGTCCTGATGTAGGGGTATGTATCGTGGGTTAATATGCTAAAGTCTTGAGTTCGAATCCCAGCATAGACAATGGATTTTTTCTACTTAAAGTTTGAAAGTGTGTCTTTATTCTATCCTTTATAAGAATTTCTAAGTTTTATTGTGGATTAGGCATTCCCGCCAAAATGTTGCAAAACAAAGGAAAGCATGCACAACAAAAACTAAGCTGGAGTGATCTGGTAGGGATGATCCGGCTCAGATCACCCCTGGTAGAACAAAGGAGCTGGGAAGTAACTATAGATAATTAATAATTAATTGGTTACTGTATTATTGCCAGTTTAAAAATTAGTACATGTAAATGAGCTATTAATTATGGTTTAAAATTCCTGGGACTCTTATCTAGTCCTAGGTAATAATGTTGAGGGTTTTACGTCCATAAGAAAACGACCCACAATTCGTAAAATGGGTATAGTTTTATGTTTCCATTTTGAAGTTACTTTTCCGAGCGAGTACTCGAGTATCGCTTGATATATCCAACGAGTACTCGATTAGTTAAGACATAAGACATAAGACATAAAGCTTTATTTAGAGTCGGTATATTCAATAAAGTACAGAACATGTTACATACCTTCTAAAATTCAAACTGACCATTATTCCGTGCGTTCATCGTGTATCGTGCGTGTTGCGTGCGTGTATCGTGCGTGTACCAATCGTGCGCTCATCATTCATCGTTCCGTGTATTTTCCGTGTAACGTGCGTGCATCGTGTATTCTTAATCGTGTATGGTGCGTGTATCGTGCGTTCATCAATCATTCATTCTTAACCGTGTATCGTGCGTTCGTCAATCGTGTATAACTGTGTTCTGTACATCAGATAACGTGCATTTGTCAAACGTTCATCTCTAATCGGGTAACGTTCATTCATTGCGGTTTTTATATGATAGTCGGTTATAGAGATTATCAAAGCTTATATTTTATCTCACGGTTAAAGTGTATATATATGTTCCGATTTTAAATAAAATTTACATTCATACTTACTTTCTTGTGAACACTTAATTAACTTCATCGTACATAACGTTCATACAGATTCATGAATTTTTGTGTAAAATTTATTTATCATTTGTAAACATTTCGTGGTTATTCAGTGAATCTTGGCTGGGACTGACACATTTTAATATAATGATACATGTTCTACGTACAAACAATAACATGGTGACATTTCTACGACAGAACAGTTAAAATTGGAATTTCTATTCAACTGAGCGAAATGGGCTTAAAATATACTGTTGGCCAACTGTTATTTGTTAAAAAATATTTCGCCAATTAAAAACAACAGTGCTTTTGCAAAATTTAGATGTGGGGTAGCTCCACTAAAAATAGAAACTGGAAAGTATGAAAGAAGAGAAGTCCACGAGAAGACATGTGTTGTAGCTCTACTATTGAAGATGAACTTCGTGTCATTTTAAAATGCCCATTATATGTAGATTTAAGACAAATTATGATACATTAAGCTAAACATTTTAATGAACATTTTAACCTTTAATTATCAGATAGCGAAAAATTTATATTTTTATTTAATAACGGCAATGTTGCTGCTATAATTGCCAAAAACATCAACAATATTTCATTGAAAAGAAACGGCATTTTATTTCCTAGTTCTCAAAGAAAAAATGTTTTATTTTCATATAGTACAGGTGGACACTGTAAATTTTAAATGTAAATGAGTAAATATATTGTGTCTTAAAAGTCTCTCATTATTCTTTTTAAGATTGGTACATACAATGCAAATGTTTTAATTTTTTATGTTTATTCCTGTGATTCTCATTTTATGTTTGTATGTGGTGAGACTATAATAAAATATTGAATCAGTATTAACATGATTAATGTTCAACTTGAGTCATTTCTCCAATGTTGAACAATGCAAAATTATAATTCTTCGCTTATTTGGCAAATTCATATTCTACTAAATATTCAAACATTTAAGTTTTGGTAAATACCATTACAAATATAATGTTTGTCTTCGTTTCTGATGGTCACGTGCACGTAAGGTTATTCCATTGAGAAAATACAATATACAAGATTGTCGGGTCAAGGATTTGTATAGTGACAAATCCTTGGTCGGGTAAATGTGGATTGCGGATTAAGATTTTAGATGTCAAACTTGAATTAACAAATTAAACTGAGGCGAATTTAACACGAATATGTATTTTCTCTTCAACAGTGTTTTTATTCTCTGTTCTTTATTTTAATTTAAAATAAGCTAAATATGTTTTGTGGAAAATTGAATACAAATAAACATATGTATTTGAAAGCATTTTTTTAATTAAACAAGTATAAGATCATGCAAATATATCCCGTATTCCTTAAGAAGGATTTTAAATTGAGGAACTTTTTAAACTTGAAATTGTGTTTAAGAGTTTAAGATATTCTTTTTTATTTAAATGTTTTGATAAAATAGTTAAATATATTGTATTATCATAACAAGTCTTTATTTAAATGGAATAAACATGGAACACTTTCACAGATTCACTTTTCATTGTGTTCATGGTTGCATATCAAGGACACCGTTTTTAATGTATGTCTAAAAGATTAATATCCGAAAAAATAATTCACAATTTTAGTCCTTTGTATTAAAGAATGACGGATTATTTTACCATGGGGGTATTTTTTGTTCCGTTACTGAGGACATTTTTTTTTGTCCTTTATGAATCCATATGACAAATTTGTCTCCAATAAGGATAAATTTTATCTTATAGAAAAATCGGTAGTTTTTATCCGATAGATTTTGTGTACCTCTTTATCGGATATAAAAGATTGAAAAATACAAACAATTAATTGAAGTTTCGTATGCATCTATCACGATCCAGCAACTTTTGACTAGTATAAAGGGTTGCCTTGGTTTTATAGCTCAAAACGGTATTATTTGTTTTGCTTTACATTGGGTTAAATAATGAAATGTATGTTTCAGAAATTTACACAAGTTTGATTTCGGCTTTGACTCCCGGGGACACTGTCGTTTACAGTAAAAGACGAAAATCTACACATGTACGTTCTTATAAAAAAGAAGTTGTGGTATGATTGCCAATGTTCATCATTATATCATAATTATTGTACTCCCCCTAATAATGAATCTATAATATATGCCACTGGACGTTAAACGATCAACTATTAATTCATCCATCTTATCCTTTTAGTTTTGTGATAATTTGCATATCAAATACATGAAACAACAGGGGCGGATCCAGCCATTTTAAAAAGGGGGTTCCCAACCCTGGGCAAAAAAAGGGGGGGGGGGGTGTTCCAACTATATGTCCCCATTCAAATGCATTGATCGTCCAAAAAAGGGGGTTCCAACCCCCTGAAACCTCCCCCTGGATCCGTCACTGAACAACTGCAGAGTTTCACTAAGGTTAGAAGGCCGATATTATTGCACATATAAAACAGACATTAACATCGACCCCTACGTTTTGATCCCCTCACAAAACAACACTTTATAAATTTCATGCATCCATAACGCTTTTCTGGATTTACTTTCACTAGGAACGCTTAATGCTAAATATTTGAAAGCCAAAGAATGTATAAAATAGATAGGAGTGTAGAGCTATATGACCAATAAAGGGCCTATACACATTCACAACATTCTGTGTATTTATGTGTCTGTCCAAAGTCAAAAGCACGTAGTTCAGTGGTTTTCGCAACATCAATTCTGTTATATACATGTATTTGGGCTTTTTTTTGTGGCAAGATACATGTAGCTTTGAAATAAAGAAGGCCGTTAGTTTGCTTAATTGAATTGTTTCATATTTTTTTCATGTCGGGGCGGGGCCTTTAATAACCGACTTTACAGTTCCCGTATTTTTTCATTATTGAAGGTCGTATAGATATAACTGCTAGCATTCCTCTTGATTTGAACTTTCTTGAATAGTTGACTCACTAGCAATTATACCACATTTTCTTATTTTTACATAAGCCTTCAATCCATCAAAAGCCAATTTAGTCTGCTGTAGCTGAAACCTACGTTTCTTAAAAAAAAATCTAAATTTATATACTGACAATTTAAGAAATGTTTGTCATAGATATCTGTTCGTGATATAAGTATCAAAATATTTTAGCTGTGTAAACCCTTAAATAAACCCTATTTCTTTGGGCAATACCTACGGGAATTAAAATAATAAAAACCATTATTAGAAAATCGGAATATATATGTGTGTATGACTCGGAGGTGCAATAGAGATCATAAAGTTTGATGGCCACGCGTGAAGTGCGCTGGTCTGCGCCGAAGTGCGACGAGCTGTTCGATGGTTTGCGATGGTTTATATAACGCGGGATACCTAGATTAAAGTCTACAGATGTGCAATTATTATGAGCAGTATATTTGTTTCAATGTCAGTATATAAAGCATTTACTAGTGTTATTGTCTATGAATGTAATAGTTAAAGTTGCCGCGTACTAATTTAGAGATCGTCCTATTTGATGTTTTGCATGTGGAAATTATTCTTGCTTCAACTTGTATCTTTACTAAATTTGTTCCTCTAATGAGATCATCATTTACCGTTATATAATCATAAGAATAGTTTCACGGTGGACCCGTATGTATTGAGGGAATGACACTTCATCGTACGTAAAAACAAATCTTTCGTTTATTTCCCGTTTCACAGTCCTACATGTATATTGAATTTTACCCACAACTCAGAAAGTTGACCAGCGCGGGGTATGCTTAAACCTCTTATTCTGGATGTCAGGTAACTTACTCGTGTTTATGTTGGATTGCTGTCTGATTGACGAATATCCGTCATTTTATATATATATATAACAAACAAATTAAAATTATATATATATATATATATATATACATTTAAATTTGTTTTATAGGGATGCATCCAGTTGCACCTTTTCATTTAAAAATATATTTCTCAAAAGATTACTCACTTCAATATAAAATAAATAAGGGAAATGAAACCTCTTCTCGCATGTTGCACTTTGTGTAATTATTCTCTTCGACAAAATACTACCTTGAACTCAATTTTGGTATAAATATAAAGAAGCCACATTTGGTTCTTAAATGGATATTTTTTAAACACCTAAAGCTAGGTAAAGCCTATCTCTTGATATAGGCTCTTAAATTCGGCAACTTTTAGAGACCGACCGTGCTTAGGCTGTATAGCCAGTCAAGGTCGCTAAACTCTCATTATCCGTTTAGAGATTTCCTGAAAATACGATGGTTACTGTCTCATGAGAAACTAAAACCTCATCAAATATGGTGGCCTTCGGCTGTCATCTGCTCTTTTTGGGTTGTTGTCTCTTTGACATATTCATCATTACCATTCTCAATTTTAAAATAACTAAAAATATGATAAACAGTTGTCAGATCAATATTCATTAAACAAGCCAGTGCGTTGATACAGGTTATATTCTACTGAATTTACTATATCCGTTATTATTACGTAATTATATAAGTCCCGTGTCCGGGTAAAAATAACAATTTGTGGTTTGTATGTCAGGTGAAAGTGACAACGGGTGGTATGTATACTAAAATGTTTATCGTCTTCCATTATACATGAGGGTGTGGATGGGGGTTTATAGAATAGAAAATTATTGACCAAAAAATAAAGAATACAAAAAATAACCAGACAAATATATAGAAAAGAAAATAATGAGGTACTAGAATATATGGAATAAAGAATGATCGACAAAAGGTATAACGATTAGAAAAAAATGCCTAAAATGATAGAATACAGAAATAATGAATCCCTATTCAGACCCTCATAATCTGACGATGACATTTAGCTTTAGGACAATTATGGGCATGTGATACAGTTTTAGAACCACAGTGATTTTTTTTTTACAAAAGTTCACATATATACAAGCTAATTTTTACAAAATCAATTTGTATATGTAATAAAAATTATATCTTCATGTGCTAAATTTAAAAGACAAATGGGTTTGAATTATTCGACATTTACTTATAACATTTCGGTTTCTTGGACATTTTTGTCCTTTGAACAGACATCCTTAACTTTTTTGTTTCAAAAGATAAAGATATGCGGATTTCGGTAAAGAGATTAGGAATATCTCCGTTACAAAATTGGGCTCTACATTTGTGTAATAATTCTTTGTTAATATTTAATTTTTGTGAAAACAAATTGATACAAGAAGAAAAAACGGTATTTTTGTTGTATATTTATCTAGTTAAAAAACAGTTGGTAATTTCTTCATAAAAGTTGCAACGAATAATCTTCATACAGTATCAAGCAAAATGTCATGTCTAAAATGAGGGAGCCATAACTGATAACACTTTTTCCTTAAAAAAATGAAAAAAATAATTATTTGGATAAGAAAATAACCCAGATATTTAGATATATTAGAATAAAATATTTTTTGAATTTTTTATAAATCATTTAATATTCATCGGTTTATGATTAAATGAAAAATATAGAAAATTGTTAAGCTGTTTTTAAGGAAGGAAAATAATGTTTGTCCCGAGAAAAAAGCCCCCCCCCCCCCCCCCCCCCCCATAAATGATCATTAATTTACCTAAGTGGGGGCTTAAATTTGAAGACCGATCGCGAGGCCTGACTGCCATAAACAACAGATAACGAACAGCAAACAGTGGATACACCAATTGATATGTATGAAAGACAACGGCGGACACAAAATGATTGCACTGAATAATTTCAACTACCATTGAGATCGTTTTTTTTTCAAATCTCCTTATCAAATTAGAAATGCATTTTAAAAAACCTTGGGATATCTTTTACAGTTTGGAATTGGAATTGGAATTAAAAATTGCATTTCCCAAAGAGTTTCAGGTAAAACCCCGAGAATCTCACCTCCTAGAAATTTGAAGTGCCAGGATGTTTGAAAATATGTATGAATTTTATTACATACTTGAAATTGTATAAGGAATATAAAAAGATTCAGTATGTTTACTGTACAAACAAACAACAGACACCAAGTGATGGATACAATTGTGGCTTATATTGTTTAATTCATTTTTACTGAGAGCAAAATTTGATTGATTGATTATTCAGTGGTTGTTTAAACGTCCAGTGGCAAAAATTTCATGCATATTCAGGACGAAAAGTCGTTTCAGAAGTATATGATGAAGTATTTGGTATTACAAATGTTTAAATTTTCTCATTATTTGGTAAATTTCATTTTCTTAGCTATTTCTAATTAATTTGCACGAATCAGATTTTTCTGACAAATTATATATTTTGCTCTAAATTAACTCTTACGATTCTGATAATATAAGGAACATTGTAACTTAAGTAAAAAAAAAAGAGATTATGATTGTTTAATCAGTTGTTATATAAGTTCGCTCGTGTCAGTCGGATCACTGATTTTCGGCAATATCAAGGAAAAACCGGCACGTTCCAAATATTGTTCAACTACTCATTTAATGGTGATTCTTTTTCTTTAAAAATTGGAATTTATGTAATAAAAATCTATCTATCTCTACCATAGTATGAAAACAGAGTACAAGTAACACGTCCTTTCTAGTCCTTAGTGGCATATTATAAGTCCTTAGCAGTGTTTAGACGTATAGGCAGAAAACAGTCGAAGGCAACCAATGGGTAGAAAATCCCGCACCGAAGGCGTTTTTCAGCTGGTCCCTACACAAAAATGAATTTTAGTTCAGTGATAATGGACATCATACTAAACTTCGAAACATACAAATATTTCCTAAATTTCGGAACGTAAACATATGATAATAAATTAGTTAAGGATACAAATAGGCAGATAAAAAGAAGGAGGGGGGGGGGGTCAATGCATTTGAATGGGGACATATGGTTAAAACCACCCCTTTTATCCTGGGTTGAGAACCCTCTTTTTAAAAATGGCTGGAATCGCCCCTCTTTCAAACGTAGCAATTTATAAATTATTTATATTAAGTAGAATTATAAAATCGATGAGTTTTATAATTTGACAACACTCATTGATATTGGAAATACTATACTACAATTAATTTATTTAATACATGGAGTGTTTAGTAAAACTGTCGACCAATCAACACAGAAAGCGAGATATCTAAAATTTGTATACCCTTATAGATTTTCATTATCATACATCAATTTTAAATGCAATTCCAAATAAAATGGCTTTGAGAACCGTGTATTAAGCGCTTATCGTTCATTCGTCAATGAATCATTCACCGTGCGTGTATCGTGTGTGTATCGTGTGTTCATCATTCATCGTGCATCGTGCGTGTATCGTGCGTTCATCATTCATCATTCATTTTTCGTTAATCCTCCGTGTAACGATCATCGCTCATCGTGCGTGTATCGTGTATCGTGCATTCACCGTGCGTGTATCGTGCATTCACCGTGCGTGTATCGTGCGTGCGTGTATCGTGTGTGTGGTCAGTTTGAATTTTAGAAGGCTTTTAAAACCGACAGAGCAACAAATAAAACAAAACATACATATCAAGTCATGCACACATAAATTAAACATATAAAGCAAGAGTTCATATCAGTATATAAGCATGCAGCACAAAAGTTCTTAAAAGTATCTTACAAATTAAACACACACTGAAACATGCACTTGTGAGATAAAAACATAAAAGCAAAAATAAAATGGTTTGCACATTAAAAGCACATATAGATTAGTTAGTTACTAAAATTAGCACAAAGCAGCAGAAGCACTATAGTAAAGATAACAAAATAAAATTACCATGCTGAAAATAAAGCATTAAACAAAAGATAATGAACAGAAATTAACTGGTTTTGCAGGCAAAACATTGGCATGAGCTGCCAAACCAAGAATTTATCAATTTTTTGAATTGATTTAAAGATGATTGCTTACGTAGCTCATCTGGCAGGTCATTCCAAAGCTTAACACCTGCATACCTTAAAGATTGTAGGCCGAATGCAGTTGTTCTAACATGTGGTAGGTCGGCTGTATTCTGGTATCTGAAAGAGTAAGTGTTTTCCTTTAAGTGTATTAAATCATGAAGATAAACAGGGCAATCTTTATTAATAATTTTGAAAACTTCAATAGCAAATGATCGCATTCTTCTTATTTTTAAAGATGGTAATTTTGATTTGCAGAGTAGATCTTCATAACTTGCTGAATAGTCTTCATAGATAAACATTAGTGCTCTCTCTTGAATTTTCTCTATCTTTTTTGTATTAACCTCCCCACAAAAGTGCCAAACTAGTTGGTAGTATTTAAAGTTGGACATTATGAACGAATAATATATTGTCAATTGTTTCCGAGTTTAGTCAGGTGTTTTCCTATTTTAATACATTTAGCTGTTTGGATGCTTTTTACATATTATAGAGACATGTTCATTGAAATTTAGTTTAAAATCTATTGTTACGCCTAGAAGTTTAACGTTATCTTCACATTCTATTTCATTACCTTCTAATTTAAATTTTGGGTTTTTGTCTTTAGTTTTTTTACCTACAGCTATTGCTTGAAATTTTTCTGGATTAGCTTTCATTTTATTTATTGAGGACCAATTTATCAAAATTTTGCTTTCATCTTCTAGAATATTAATTAATTTATCTAAATCTTTATATGCGTATGAAAGGGTGTTGTCATCTGCATAATTATAGAGTTCACTTTTATGAATAAAATAGTAAATGTCATTTAAAAAGATATTAAATAATGTTGGCCCTAATATCGACCCTTGTGGCACCCCTTTAAACATTGTTTGCCAGTAGCTTGAATTAGTACCTACTTTAACACACTGTTTTCTATTAGTTAAATAGCTTTCCAAAAGTTTAAGAGAAGAAGCGGAGACACCATAGGATTTTAATTTTAGTAGGAGGAGGTCATGCGATAGGCATTCAAAAGCCTTGGACACATCCATTAATATATCTGCTACATATTTGTTCTGATCTAAAGCCTTTTTCCAATCTTCAATTATTTTTAATAAAGCGGTTTGGCATCCGTATCCTTTTCGAAAAGGTGACAGAAATATATGGAAAAATTAATTAAAATATTCCACAAGTTGATTTTTTATAGACATCTCAAAAAATTTTGAAATCATGGGCAATATACTTACAGGTCTATAGTTTCCTTTATCTATAGTGTTTGATTTTTTATGCAGAGGTATTACTTGTGCTTCTTTTAATTTATCTGGGAAAACAGCTGATTTAAATGATTTATTTATTAATTTAGAAATTGGATTGGATAGTTCAAATTCAGATAATTTTAATATTTTTGAAGAGATTCCATCTTTTCCTGTTGACTTTTTAATGTTAATTTTATTACAAACTCAGAATTTACTGGGCTAAAACATAGTTCTTTTTTTTCTTGTTTGTTTTCTTTTATAACTTTAATACTGGGATGGTGTTCATCGATGATAGTATCTTTTGAGCCGATATCTTTGGCAACATTTATAAAAAAAGTTATTAAATAATTCAGCAACTTCATTTTGATTATTAATTATTTTATTGTCTTCACATAGTATTAGATTTTTGAAAAATGTGAACCTTTGTTAGTTAAGAAGGGCTTGATTGTTGGCCAAAAATCTTTGCTGTTAGGTCATCCTACACATCTTTTCAGAATCCATGAAATAATTTCTGGTGGATTTCTTTTTAATTTTATTAACCAAATTTCTTTGTTTTCAATATGTTTCCAATTTGTTTTAGTTTCATAATTTTGATATTTGTTATATGCCATTCTTTTTTTTATATATTTCCCTTCGTAAAGTTTGATGAATAGGGCTGGTTTGTTGATGGCTTTCTTTTTTTTCATTGGTATATGTTTGTCTATAACCTCCATGAAATTTGTCTCAAATGTGTCATAAGCTGTATTAACATCTGCTGATTCTTCTATCATAGCAGTTAAGTTTTTTCCATTTAAATCTGTCAAAAAATGTTCCTGATCAAAGTGTTTGAAACTTCTGTAATTTATGAAAACCTTTATTTATTTTTGGTAGTTTGCCCTTAATTTGAGTGGAAATAATGTTATGTACATCACTCAAACCACAGTTGAAATTTAAAATGTTTTGACAATAAGTTGTTTGGTTTGTAAGAATACCATCATTTAAGGTAGCAGGGGCATGTTATGCGAAACAAGTTGGTTTATTTACCAAATTTGTGAAATCAAAAATATCACAGATATCATGTAGGGGGTACATTTTTGCTGGGAGAGCAGGTTATAATTTAAGTCATCTAGTAGAAGAACATTATTTCCCGTCAATTTATCCCTTTCTGCACCCATTGTATAAAAAAAATTTAATCAACGTGTGGTTCGTTTGATCTCAGTTCTTCATTGGTTAAAATCCGATTATGACGTCGAATTTTCTTGCTTTCCTCTGAATTTCCTATTGTGACGGCATGAAAAAAGGCGACCATGCCTGATGACGTCACATAGAAAGAACACATCTTTTTGCAGATCATTCAAAAAGAAGGAATAAATTTGCCTGCATATTGTTTGAAAATCATTAGAGAAACAGATTCCACCACCAAATCTCGTGTAATACGATATTTATCCACTCTCGACAGTTAAATTTTAAACATTTAAAACGCTCGGCGAGCCTCGCGTTTTAAATTTGAAATTTTAACTGTCTCGAGTGGATAAATATCGTATCACACACGATGCAGTGGTAGAATCTATATATAATCATAAATGGTTGATAATTTATGACATGTACATATAAACTCATTTTTAAAATTATCATCTTTTATTGTAGGAGGTCTATAAAGTCCTGCAATTAACCATTTTCTATTATTAATATGCATTTCTACCATAATTGATTCAGTAAATTTAAGTTCATATTTTTCTTTTCTGTCGCATGCTATGTCAGATCTAACATACATAACAAGTCCACCACCATGAGATGTTCGGTCTTTCCTCCAGCAGCCAGTTGTACGAACGTGTCATTAGTCTAATGACTCATTAAGTCTTCATTAGTCTAATGCATCATAAAGGCTTAATGAAGACTTAATGACCCATTAGGCTAATGCCACGTTCGTACAACCGGCTGCAGAAGTGGTAATCATCGAACTTAAATAGAGCGTCTGGAAAAGAGTTTTCTATTTTTGTTTCTGCTACAATCAGCATATCTACGGTGTTTTTACATAGAAGTTCTTTAATGGGACAGAATTTGTACCTTAGTTAATCTTAACCGAGTTGACATCCCTATTTTTTATATCATTTGACTATGTTTTATTTGAATGTTATACATTTGTAAATAAATTCATTGAAATTGTTGAGTTATATTTGATGTGTGTCTCTATTCTGTCAAAAGCTGATATCAGGTATCCTGTGGATCGAATAGGGACGAAGTACTAGCCACGACACGTCCCGAGAGGTGTCGACACCGACCTCCTCCTGTTACAAAACTTCAGTTATCTCCCTGTGTCAGGCTGCGGTAATGTTGTTATCAAGCTGTAAAACTTACATGACTTATTTTTGTTTTTGGTTCAAGAAACGTTAAACTTGTAAGTAGACGATGCTCATTGATATTTGATGCCAGTTTGTAGTTCTAACCGAATTGCAAAACAAAAGAACTTTATAAAACACTACATTAGATATGTACCCTTTTGTTGCTCCAATGCTAACCATGATTTTTTTTTTAAATCCACAGCCTTTCCCCTTGTACTCCTATATTTGACAATACGGTGCTAAATAGATAGAGGATTATAGCATGCAGTGCTAGCAATGATTTTCATAAAACAAGTATATATATATAAAGATATTGGTTAAAACAAGTAAAAAAAATGTATCAAAACGTATGCTTATCAAGTACACCTTCTTGGGTGCGCTCGACTTTAGTGGCCCAGCACGAGTTTTTTGTTCTGTTTTTTTTTTTTTTTTTTGTGAAGGTTGTTTATGACTTTTTGTAGACATTTAACGCTAGCACATCATTGACAAACAAGTGAGTAATCTATGTTTACACTTTTATAACGAAAATGTCTCTAATAAAATCTGTGGATTTTTTGCAAAAATCTTGGCTTTATTTGACACCAAATCCCCGTTTTCCATTATATACAATGAAATATTTAACAGTATTGCTTTGAACAATGTTTCCCTTTGGTATATGTACAAAATGGCACTTCACTTTTTATTATACAGGTATTTTTATGTTGTTACACTTTGAAAATTTCGTATTACAAAGGCCAGGGCTGATATGCATAAAACCACTTAAGTTTAAGATACATGTATCCAATCGTAGTACTAATTTATCGTAGGACATGTGGATAAATCCGTCCGTTCGGAAAAATCTTAAGGTTCATGTGGACCCTTTGGTTAAAATGGCTGCATTTTCACCTCAAAATTTACTCTGTGTACAGACAGACCTGTGTATCTGGAAAAGTTTTAAGGCATAGCATGCCCTAGATAAATAAAATTCAAATATAATCTATGTTTGAGAAAATTAGAAAAATAACAGGATTTTGCCGTGCACTTTTTTTCATTCCTCCAGAAGGTGCCAAAATAAACTAAGTTGGGAAAGAGGTTTGAGAACTTCCCCACAGGTAATAATTGAAGTGAACTGTATTGATTGAAATGGACAATAGGTGGACAATAGATACGTGACAATAATTGGTGTTTCAAACTGTGTACCTGAGTGGACCATATCAAGTGAAACTCAACTGTTTGTTAATTTTATCATCTTCTGCAGGGACGAAAAAAAGTGCACTGCAAAATTCAGTTAAGTTTTAAATTTTCTAAAACATACAATGCATTTGAATTTTATTTATCTAGGGCATGCTATGCCTTAAAATTTTTCCAGATACACAGGTTTGTCTGTACACAGAGTAGATTTTGAAGTGAAAACACAGCCATTTTAGCTATAGGGTCCACATGAACCTTAACTTAAGTAGGTTTATGCATATCTGCCTTGATCCTGATCCTGATCCTATAAGGTCAAAACTACTTAATCTGGTGCTCTAATTTGTCTAAGTAATATATCGCTGTACTTTGGCCTACAGAAGGGTACATCAACCATGAAACAGTACTTTAATTATTATTATAAGTAATTAAAGTAAAATATTAGAATTTACAAAGAAAATCGTTAAACACTCTCTGACTGAAGCAATCATTCGTTGCCATAAACGATTAATATCGTATCTATCTGAACAATATATATATTGATAGAATGTGGTTTTTATTATAAATAAGGATACATGGTGAAGAAATGTATCTATGGAACGCCCAACTACCGTATATCGGGAATTTTTTTGCGTGTGTTTATTTTTCGCTTTGTTCGCGGCAGCTAAAGAAACGCGAAAATTTAACCCCACGTAAATTTCCCTGTTAATTCCAAGATTTGTCGTTTTGTAAGCGTTTCATACATGTATACAATGTATATATATATTCATTATACTGTTAACTATCGAGTATACAATAAATTGATATGTAAGCCCATTTTCATCCTAAAAATAATTACATTATATATAAAGTCAGTCTTTTATATTGATCAACAGATACAAGAATGTGCATATTTAATTAGGATGTCTGTTTTTTTAATAATTAAATTGGCTAATAATACAGGATGTACCTTTTGACAACACAGCAATCAGTGACATGTTCATAAATGTCAATTAACGACATCTATAATTGATTGTTGTCATAATTCGAACTCCGAATTTTGTTTATTTTCAATTTAGTTTGTAGAATTTGTATTTATTTGTAATCGATTATTTGTCAGTTGATTAATTTTATGTTGTTTACATCTTAAATAACGATACAATACGGTGATTTTTTTTCGCGTGTATTTTCCCATTTAATAGCAAAAATTATACAATCGTCATATTGAAAATTTAACCTGCCCATTTTGTCATCAAATCGCGAAAAAAGTCGACACGAAAAAAACTCGATATACGGTAAAATATAGGAAGCAAGATAACTAGTCCCAATACCAAATCACGGTCAGACACCCCTGACCAACTCACCCCACTCTTGTTTACTAACTCGCCCCACTTTTGAAAAGGAATTAAATCCCGCTAATTTTGTACCTGCCAACCCGCACCAGTAACGAAAAGAAGTCATATCCCGCTAAATATAGGACCAACAACTCGCCCCACTTATGAAATAGAGTAAAATCCCAATGATTTTAAGCCTACAACTTGCCCCACTTATGAAAAGTAGTTTAATACAGAGGAATAAAAATCGGATTTAATCTACACAATCGCCCCAACTGTAATGCTAAAATAACAACAGACAAAAAAAAAACACTTTTAATATTAGAAAAGAAAAGAAGTAAAAAAGCCAAATTGCCTTTCTAAGGTTTTCTAAATCATTTTTCCCTTCCTCAATTCGTGCATGGAATTTATTGCCGTTAGATATTAGATCCATTCAATTATCTTCAAATTTTAAAAATACAATCCGGCGGAATGACATTTAATTTTTGGTACCTAAATATTACCGTATTGGAAATTGGATAGAAAACATATTGCACAGTGGCGGATCCAGGGGGGGGGGGGGGGGTTCCTGGGGTTGGAACCCCCCTTTTTTTGACGATCAATGCATTTGAATAGGGACATATAGTTGGAACCCCCCCCCCCCCCTTTATCCTGGGGTTAGAACCCCCCCCCCCCCCCTTTTATAAATGGCTGGATCCGCCCCTGTTGCATACATAATTACGACACAGATGTAGTCCCTTAAAAGCTGATTTATACAGAGTTAATTTAGTAAATGACCCAAGTTGTACTTGTGGATGTCCATTAGAAGATTCAATTCATTTTTTCTTAGAATTTCAAATAAATTTTAGAAATCAGCTCTTTGAAAATATCCAACACTTAGTTGCTTTTTCCATAGAACATGTTTTATTTGGAACAGACGAAATTAGTGTTGAACAAAACACAATTCGTTTCAGGAATATCTATAGTTTAATATAAACAAGTCTAATATATATATATATATATATACAACACACAAAACGATTCTTTGATTAATATGTATCTTTAAAGAGGCATTTAGCTGTCAAAGTCATGTTCACCGATTTGACTCAAATTCTCATATTTGATTTATATCATACTAAAACGTATATCCAAATTAAGTCTGAAATAAACAATTAAAGGGGCACTAGGTACGAGATATATAAAAAAAATATACTATACGATTTTTTTTATTCAATCATTAATGAAAGTGAAATAGTGAAATAATATATCGCTTTTAGCAGCCAGTATGGTTCAATTTTGTCAAAATAAGCTAAGAAACTTTGAGGATGAATTATTCACTTTCAAGTGAATAATTCGACCCAGGGGTTAAAAAATCCACTAGCCCGACGCCCGGGACATGAGTATTTACGCCTCGGGCAATCAAAATGTTTACCCAATATGCCCGACGGACTAGTAACAAAAAATTTTTGGCGTTTCCAAAATAGAAAGTGGAAAATCCCTTCATCCTATTCTATCTTAGCCAATCAGATTCAATTACGTCATCCGGGATTCCAAGAATTTGAACTAGTTTGTACAGGTCCTGTTGTACACATCATCGCTAGCCAAGGTTTACGATCCACTTCCCTCCTCTCCACCCTTGGCAGATTAAGCCAACATTTGTGATAACAATGTTGCGCCATCTATCGGTAGATTAAAGTCACGCCCATTCTTATACATTATTCTTGACCAATGGTAGCACTTGAACTCTTCAATTTGGAGGTAAAACACGGTAGCGTCTAGATTCTACACACTTGGTAAAGCAGGAAACGAAAATATACGTTGACATTATTGACATAATGTTTTTTTTTTGTGGATCGAATCAGTCAATGAAATGATTAACCTTTGTTTCATTTTCAATGTTGACATTCTTTTCCTTTTAATGACTGAACACGCATAAATACATGCGAAACCAATCTCTAGCTACGGGGTTAAACTGAAGGTCACATAAAAACGGATTCAATGAGGTCGAATTATTCACTTGCAAGTGAATAATTCAGCAGCAATGTTTCTTATCTTATTTTGACAAAATTGAACTTAACTGGCTGCTATAAGCGAATTTTTGTTTCACTATTTTACTTTCATTAATGAATAAAAAAAAAATCGGCTAATCTCGTATGACTCCTCTTCTCTCCATCTATCCCGTTAGATGGAGGTACTGAATCGGACGAGTTGGCATGTCTTTAATTAAAAATACAGCGGGATAATCTATTTTTAATTATTGGCGGGAAACGACAGAATTGAATTCAATGGGATATGAGGCCTTTTAATTATTGGGAAAAATGGCAGGTTTAAATTCAGTTGGATATGAGGCCTTTTAATTATTGGGGAAAACGGCAGGTTTAAATTCAGTGAGATATGAGGCCTTTATCCATCGGATTAATATTAAACTACTTTTCAAATGTGGGCCTAAATTTAGCGGGATTTAATCATTTTGTCATAGGTGGGATGCTTTGGAAAACCTTTATTCATCCGAATGAAACTACTTTTTCAACAGTCATGATAGTTAGTCGAGTTGGTCGGCCTAAAATTAACGGGATTAAAGTACATTTTATAAGTGGGGCGATTTGGAAGGGTCAAATTCAGCGGGATTTGACTCTTTTTCATGAGTAGGGCGAATTGGTAGGCCAAAATTCAGCGGAATTTAATTCTTTTCTCATAATTGGGGCGAGTTGGTAGACGTTTATTAATCGGGATTAAAGCAAATGTATGCCACTATTATAGCATATAGCCTTCAATAATGAGCAAAACCCATACCGTAGCTTTAAAACAGACCTGATATGAAAAATGTGAAACAATTAAAAAAAAAAAAAACCTAAACGGTCAGAGTGATGATATCAATCAATAAACGGCAACCAAATACAAGGTTCTGACTTGGGACAGGCATATATACAGTGTGCTGTTCAAAAAATGAAATATTAACGGGACAAAAAATCGTCTCTTTTGTCGTGAAGTTTTGTATTATTTTTCCAGTGTGTGAAATATAAATATCAAAATCTAAAAACAAATGTTATTATACTAGTTAATTTCTCTTTTTAAGAGTCCAGATCCACTCAGAGAAAAAAAGGTCAAGAAAGTACAGAAACCAATAAATTGTCGGACCACAAAAACTCAGATAGAATTGGTATTACGTCCCTTGATCGAAATACAGTTCAGTTTTAATTGGAACACATTAGTTTTCATGCTGGAGGAAACTGTCAAACCTGTATAGAATGGATGATAAACCTAATGAATGTGATATATGTGGTAAAGGGTTTAGACATAGTTCAAATTTGCAGAGACACATGAGAATACACACTGGTGATAAACCTAATATATGTGATATATGTGGTAGAATGTTCAGTCAGAGTTCAATCTTACAGAGACACATGATAACACACACTGGTGATACACCTCATAAATGTGATATATGTGGTAAAGGGTTTAGTCCTAGTTCAAACTTAAAGAGACACATGAGAACACACACTGGTGATAAACCTCATAAATGTGAAATATGTCCTAAAGGGTTTAGTCATAGTTCAGATTTGCAGAGACACATGATAATACACACTGGTGATAAACCTTATAAATGTGATATATGTGCTAAAGAGTTTATTTATAGTTCAAGTTTACAGAAACACATGAGAATACACACCGGTGATAAACCTGATAAATGTGTTACATATGGTAAAGGATTTAGTCAGACTGGACCCTTACATAGACACATGAGAACATACACTGGAGATAAACCATATGAATGTGATATATGTGCTAAAGGTTTTATTTATAGTTCAAGTTTACAGAGTCATATGAGAATACACACTGGTGATAAACCTTATAAATGTGATATATGTGGTGAAGGATTTACTCAGACTGGAACCTTACAGAGACACATGAGAACACACACTGGTGATAAACCTTATAAATGTGATATATGTGGTAAAGGGTTTAGTCTTGGTTCAAATTTACATAGACACATGAGAACTCATACCGGTGATAAACCTTATAAATGTGTTAAATGTGGTAAAAGATTTAGCCAAACTGGAGACTTACAGAGACACATGAGAACTCATACTGGAGAACGTTATAATTGTAATGAATGTGGTAGAAGGTTTACTTACAGTAGTTCTTGTCGCAGACACATGAGAACGCATACCTGAGAACAACCTTAAAAATGTGATATATATGTGGCAGAAGATATACTGACAACAGTTCTTATCATAAACACCTGAAAATACATACTGGAGATAAATCGCATAATTGTGATATATGTGATAGAGTTTCTTCAGAATCAGCAATTGCAGGCACACATGAGAACACACACCCATGATGAACCTTATAAACTATATGTTTGTGCGACAGCTTACAGTCGCAGTTGTAGCTTTAAAACATACATTAAAATACACACTGGAGATCGTCCATACAAATGTGATGTATAAGAGAAGCTTAAGTCATATTGGTAATTTCCAGGGACACATGAGAACACACACGGGTGATTCACCTTATAAATGTGATGTATGTGATAACAGTTTTAGTCAATTTGGTTACTTACTGACATAAACGAAAACACATAGGGATACAACCTATGAACATGATGAATGTGGTTTACAAACTGTTGATTCACCTTATTAAATGTGGTGTATGTGATAAAGTTTTAGTCAACTTGGTTACTTACTAACATACACGAGAACACATAAGGATACAACCTATGAACATGATAAATGTGGTTACCTTATTAAATGTGGTTTATGTGGTTAAAGATTAAGTGAGTTTGGTAACTAGCCTGGATATATGAGTGGTCGTGAATACCTTATTAAATGTGTGATATATAAGTCAAATTAGGTTTGTTGAAATATACTTTTTCACGTTTTTGGTCTTTTGGAAAATGTTGTTTGTGCTGTATTCAGACCCCTCTAACAAGAAATTTGTTTTGCATGCACACGTATAAAAATTGCGGTTTTTATCCAACGCAATCATAGGGTTGAACGTTGTTTTCAATTTAGACTTGTTGATATTTTTTCGTTTGGGCTTGTATTATATTTGCCTTCGGGTTTATATGATCCGTTCATCCTATTTTGACTCCTCAAAATTCAAGCGTCTATCCTAAATTGAGGTACATGTAAATTGTATGGCTTTCCAAATACCGTTTCGATTCCTAACATCACTGAAGAGACATTAATTGTCGAAATCCGGATATGGTGTACAAAAGCCTTTGCACCTTTTGTTTGCGGTATATCATCTTTTCCGCAAGTTTATTGTTTTCTGTATAGTATTAAATTTATAATTAAGATCCATTTATTACATCGGTGATCCGTTTATTTGGCAATCGCCAATGACAGTCAGCAGGGTTTAAGAACATTTGTTGTACGACCTGTTAGTCAAATGCGGTTTGTTAAAATGTACTTTTTCACTTTTTTGGTCTTTTAGAAAATGTTGTTTGTGCTGTATTTCGACCCCTCTAACAAGAAATTTGTTTTGCATGCACACGTATAAAAATTGCGGTTTTTATCCAAAGCAATCATAGGTTTGAACGTTGGATTCAATTTAGACTTGTTTATATTTTTTCGTTTGGGCTTGTATTATATTTGCCTTCGGGTTTATATGATCCGATCATCCTTTTTTGACTCCTCAAAATTCAAGAGTCTATCCTAAATTGAGGTAAATTGTATGGCTTTCCAAATACCGTTTCGATTCCTAACATCACTGAAGAGACATTAATTGTCGAAATCCGGATATGGTGTACAAAAGCCTTTGCACCTTTTGTTTGCGGTATATCATCTTTTCCGCAAGTTTATTGTTTTCTGTTTAGTATTAGATTTATAATTAAGATCCATTTATTACATCGGTGATCCGTTTATTTGGCAATCGCCAATGACAGATAGCAGGGTTTAAGAACATCAGTTGTTCGACCTGTTAGTCAAATGCGTTTTGTTAAAATGTACTTTTTCACTTTTTGGTCTTTTAGAAAATGTTGTTTGTGCTGTATTTAGACCCCTCTACCAAGAAATTTGTTTTACATGCACACGTATAAAAATTGCGGTTTTTATCCAACGCAATCATAGGTTTGAACGTTGTTTTCAATTTAGACTTGTATATATATATATATATGGTGAAAGATTTAGTGGGTTTGGTAACTAGCCTGGATATATGAGTGGTCGTGATGTACCTTATGAAATGTGGTATATGTGGTAAAAGATTTAGTGAGTTTGGTAACTAGCCTGGATATATGAGTGGTCGTGATGTACCTTATGAAATGTGGTAAAAGATTTAGTGAGTTTGGTAACTAGCCTGGATATATGAGTGGTCGTGCTGTACCTTATGAAATGTGGTATATGTGGTAAAAGATTTAGTGAGTTTGGTAACTAGCCTGGATATATGAGTGGTCGTGATGTACCTTATGAAATGTGGTACATGTGGTAAAAGATTTAGTGGGTTTGGTAACTAGCCTGGATATATGAGTGGTCGTGATGTCCCTTATGAAATGTGGTAAAATATTTAGTGGGTTTGGTAACTAGCCTGGATATATGAGTGGTCGTGATGTACATTATGAAATGTGCTATATGTGGTAAAAGATTTAGTGAGTTTGGTAACTAGCCTGGATATATGAGTGGTCGTGATGTCCCTTATGAAATGTGGTAAAATATTTAGTGGGTTTGGTAACTAGCCTGGATATATGAGTGGTCGTGATGTACATTATGAAATGTGGTATATGTGGTAAAAGATTTAGTGAGTTTGGTAACTAGCCTGGATATATGAGTGGTCGTGATGTCCCTTATGAAATGTGGTAAAATATTTAGTGGGTTTGGTAACTAGCCTGGATATATGAGTGGTCGTGATGTACATTATGAAATGTGGTATATGTGGTAAAAGATTTAGTGAGTTTGGTAACTAGTCTGGATATATGAGTGGTCGTGATGTACCTTATGAAATGTGGTACATGTGGTAAAAGATTTAGTGAGTTTGGTAACTAGCCTGGATATATGAGTGGTCGTGATGTCCCTTATGAAATGTGGTAAAATATTTAGTGGGTTTGGTAACTAGCTTGGATATATGAGTGGTCGTGATGTACATTATGAAATGTGGTATATGTGGTAAAAGATTTAGTGAGTTTGGTAACTAGCCTGGATATATGAGTGGTCGTGATGTCCCTTATGAAATGTGGTAAAATATTTAGTGGGTTTGGTAACTAGCCTGGATATATGAGTGGTCGTGATGTACATTATGAAATGTGGTATATGTGGTAAAAGATTTAGTGAGTTTGGTAACTAGCCTGGATATATGAGTGGTCGTGATGTACCTTATGAAATGTGGTGTATGTGGTAAAAGATTTAGTGAGTTTGGTAACTAGCCTGGATATATGAGTGGTCGTGATGTCCCTTATGAAATGTGGTATATGTGGTAAAAGATTTAGTAAGTTTGGTAACTAGCCTGGATATATGAGTGGTCGTGATGTACCTTATGAAATGTGGTATATGTGATAAAAGATTTAGTAAGTTTGGTAACTAGTCTGGATATATGAGTGGTCGTGATGTACCTTATGAAATGTGGTGTATGTGGTAAAAGATTTAGTGAGTTTGGTAACTAGCCTGGATATATGAGTGGTCGTGATGTACCTTATGAAATGTGGTATAGGTCGTAAAAGATTTAGTGAGTTTGGTAACTAGCCTGGATATATGAGTGGTCGTGATGTACCTTATGAAATGTGGTATATGTGGTAAAAGATTTCGTGAGTTTGGTAACTAGCCTGGATATATGAGTGGTCGTGCTGTACCTTATGAAATGAGGTATATGTGGTAAAAGATTTAGTGAGTTTGGTAACTAGCCTGGATATATGATTGGTCGTGATGTACCTTATTAAATATGGTATATGTGGTAAAAGATTTAGTGGGTTTGGTAACTAGCCTGGATATATGAGTGGTCGTGATGTCCCTTATGAAATGTGGTAAAAGATTTAGTGAGTTTGGTAACTAGCCTAGATATATGAGTGGTCGTGATGTACCTTATGAAATGTGGTATATGTGGTAAAAGATTTAGTGAGTTTGGTAACTAGCCTGGATATATGAGTGGTCGTGATGTACCTTATGAAATGTGGTATAGGTCGTAAACGATTTAGTGAGTTTGGTTACTGTCATGGATTCATAATTGGTGCTTTGGCACACAGCCACATGTATATGTGATACAAGCTTTTAATTAGTGAATTCGGTAACAGGCCTTGACATACGAATTGTCATGATATACCATATCAAATGTAGTTTATCATGTCTATGTGGTCAAAGATTTAGTGAGTTTGGTACTGGCATGGATTCATGATTGATGCTGTGGTGCACATGTGCATGTGGTAAAAGTGAATTTGGTAACTTTCACAGCAACATGAACACACTTGTGATATACCTTATTGAATATGGTATATGTAATAATCACGTGGTAGTAATGCTTTAAGTGTCGATCAGAACTCTAGAGACAAGACATAAAACAAAACACATTGATGACGAATTTTTATTTGATTTAACAAGTTTGATGTCTTTTGAAATTGAGGTTAATTTTGCTTTAAATCCTATCAAGGTATATCGTAGTCCGTCCGTCAGTACATCAACTCAAATTTGTTCATGTATCAACCTTGTGAACAATCTATGACAACAATGTATCTGATGTATCTAGTAATTAAGGAACGACAAATCAATCTACTGTCATCGTTTATCAAATTAAGAACTAATTTATGGAGGCTTGATTTTACCATAGATTGGCCTTTTGACACAACATTTAAAATTGACGAAAGAAAGCACCCTTTTGAATTTGAAAGTGTTTGATAGTGTCCATGGTGACGTTCCAGAGTTGTAACAAGACTTCGAATAATCGTCAAATGAAGGCAATTTTTCACATTTGACTTATATACTAACTCTAGTATTTTTGGACTGATTTCCCCAAAACTTTGCACTATTGTTGGGATTGATGACAGTATATTGATTTGTGGTTACAGAGTTACGGGCCCTTAGCTACGAGGTACACAAGATACATTGTTTTCTTAGTTTGTTCGCATGTTGTACAATAACTTGTGCAGTCTTGGATTGATTTTGCATAATAATTAATTGGTGAAAGTAAGTTTTCGTTCTATTTTAAAATTTTTGTATTTGTCATATCATACTAACTTGTATCAATAATAAAAAGGCACTTTTTATAATCAAACTAATACAAACCTGACACTGAAATTTTCTGGTTTGTCACTCTGTCACGAAATAAAAGTTTCGAAGTAGAAAAAATATTCATGCTGCGGAATAAAGGTTATAAAATATTTGTTCCAACAGGTATAGTTTATAACAAAGTTTCCAGTGGAACTACCTGCCTGAGATTACTATAATGTGTTATTATAGTAGTTTCAGAGTTGAACTAGTACTTCTGTTAGGAGGAACAAATACACGTTGACAACTCCAGAGTAAGAGTTCTTTTAACAGTCCTATTTGATACACTAGTTATACACATAAGAATCCGATATCCTCATGTTAATTTCCCTACAGAGCCATTTAACTTACTTCTGTTTAGATACCTTATAAAGAATCCGGGTTCGTTCGCCCAAAATCACGTTCGCTCCCATTTACGTTCGACGTTCGCGCCCCACACGTTCACACCCTGGATCTGTTCGCAACCTTTTTAAAGGTTATGTTTTTTAAAAAAATTTTAATGATGCTTTAGTAAGTGTATTGCTATAATAAAGATAATAAGGTTTTATTTTGGTTTAAGAATATAGTAATATTCCAAAAACGTAAACTTGCTTTGGTTTGTGAATTATTTTGACAAAATGAATAATGATTATTGGCATAATGTATAAAGGCCAAGTCATTCGTGATTCGTGATCAAAGGAGCCAAGCTATAAAAAACAATTATATTTCATGTTTTCCTAAATCAAATCATATCAAATCAAATATTTTATTATAGTCTCACCTCTCTACATGTACAGTAAAAACATGAATACAATATCTACAGCATGTTTTAATTAAAAGTACAAAACAATCTTAAAGACATTCGAGAGCCACTCTCAAAAGAGTTATGAGAGACTTTTACATAGAAATAGACAAATCGATAAAAGTTAAAAAAAACTTTTTTTCATCTATATAAAACATTCTTCCTTTGAATTAAAATATCATGGCAGATTTTGGCAGAATAAAAGCACAAATTTTCATTTGTAAATAAGAATATAAATTTTTCATTATCAATTAAGTACGGAAGCGTATTAGCGCCACACAACTTTTTTTTTAATATTTCTTCCTATGTTTGTGTTTTAACGCAATACTTTGCGTAATAACGCAAACATTTGCGAAATAACGCAAACCTTTTGCGTTATAACGCAAACCTTTGCGAAATAACGCAAACCTTTGCGTTATAACGCAAACATTTGCAAAATAACGCAAACATTTTTTTTATCTTATATCTTATTTAAGATTCAAAGGAAGCAGCAGTTATAAATGGAGGAGGCTGCATACATTAAAATGTATCCTCCTTTGTACTCATAACAAAGAAAAATGCTTGAATATTTAGAACATATCATTGACTAACTATGAGTTGGATAATAGATATAAGAAGATGTGGTATGAATGACAATGAGACAACTCTTAATCCAAGTCACAATTTGTAAAATCAAACCATTTAATATGGATCAAAGTACTGCCTTCAACACGGAGCCTTGGTTCACACCAAACAGCAAGCTACAAATGTATACAGGGCCCCAAAAATTATATACATGATAATACATGTATATATATACTACAAAGAAAATTGAGTAAATTGAAGTTGTATCGAAGAATATAAAAAATCAACCCTGCTGATATAGCTTTAGCCAAATATAAATATACTTCCAAAGTAAGCTCTCGTTTGAGGATTGTGTAAGGTTGGTTAGATCCAAACAAGCTACCTTTTTGCAATAAAATGAAGATGTTTTATTATTAAAAATATGTTCTCTACATTTAAATTGCTACCCAAGTATCTTAAAGTTACTTCACTAGATTGAAATGAAAATTCCATGAATTTCTATCAAAGAATCTTGATCATATTCTGAGATTTAAAAAAAATCTTGCATCAAAATATAAAAAAAAAATGTTTCTTTATTAATAATTCATTTTGAAGCAGAAAGATCATTTTGTCTATTTGACTTGAAAGTTTCACAAATGTATGACATTAGTTTTGCTCTTTCAATTAAAATATGCCTATACCATATCTATTTTCTTGTTAAATTATATACGTTTCTGATGCACAAACCATTCTTAATTTATTAATAATTGCACCCCAAGTATTCCATTATTCCTATGTAAATTTATTATAATGAGTTGGCCTTGTATTTATGGTTCTTTTCCTATTTACTAGTAAATCACAATCGAAATTAATGACAGACAGACATCAATACAAAACTAAATGAATAATTGAAATCAAGATGTTTGCGTTATTTCGCAAAGGTTTGCGTTATAACGCAAAGGTTTGCGTTATATCGCAAATGTTTGCGTTATATAACGCAAAAGGTTTGTGTTATTTTGCAAATTTTTGCGTTATATAACGCAAAGGTTTGCGTTATTTCGCAAAGGTTTGCGTAATAACGCAAAGGTTTGCGTTATATCGCAAAGGTTTGCGTTATCACGCAAAGGTTTGCGTCACATCGCATATGTTTGCGTTATAACGCAAAAGGTTTGCGTTATTTCGCAAATGTTTGCGTAATAACGCAAAGGTTTGCGTTATTTCGCAAATGTTTGCGTTATAACGAAAACAAAGGAAGAAATATTAAAAAAAAAAGTTGTGTGGCGCTAAAAAGCTTCCGTAATTAAGTCTAAAAAACCACTAATAAAAGAAACTGCTCTAGTAAAAAGCTCTTGTCTTGCATATGAATAAAAAGGGCATTTGAGTAAAACATGTTTCTCATCTTCAATGAGTTTCTGTTGCATACATGAGTCATTAACACAAAATCTATTTTCACATAAAACCCCATCATATCTGCCTGTTTCAATTCTAATTGGCGCCACACCACATCGAAATTTAGTAAATGCGCTTTTATATTTTCGTGGCATATGAACACTTAAATAATTTTCTTTATGATATTCTTGTTTAAACAACCTAAGTTAAAGTACGCAATTTACTGCGATCATTTGTGTTTACGTCATTACATCATTTTCTCTTGAACATATCAAAAACATTATTCTCAATAGTTTTAATATCATTTTTATTAAAAGTACATTTTATATTACAAAAATTTTCAATATTAAGTTCTCTACATTTACTTTGAACTCTAAAATTCCAGTTTTTAATTTTACTATTACATATTCTACTTGCCCATAGGAACACTTTTTTATTTAGTCTGGTATTATTCATTTTCAAAAATCTTGACCAATTTCTAAAAATACATACCCATTGTTTAATTATACATGGCATCCAGCCCGTATCTCCATATCAAGATAAAGTTGGGGTATATTTTCCAACACCCATAAAAAATCGCATGGCTCTATTTTTAATTGCATTAATACATGTAATCGGCTGTTGTCTGCTCTATGGTCGGGTTGTTGTCTCTTTGACACATTCCCCATTTCCATTCTCAATTTTAAATTCCCTAGCTCCCCATATTGAGGCACCATATTCAATAACTGACATAACCAGTGTATCAAAAAGTTTTGTAAAAATATCTATGCTATGATCATTAAACATAAATTGAAACTTTGTTCTTTGTACTGACTGGGGCCTAAAATGAAGTACAGAAATAATATCGTCATTAAGTTTTATGCCAACATTTAACCTCTTGACCTCATCAATAAGATCATTAATAAAAATATTGAACAAAAGAGGTGATAAAATGCATCCTTGCTTTAATCCTGACTTTACATTGAACCATTCTGTCAGATGGTCATTTATTTTAACACATGACTGTACATTATTATAAATCTGTTTGTATCTGTTTCGTTACGTCGAAGGTATAAATTCTGGCTTTAACTCGACGAGAGAGAGCGTGCCTATTGACGGCGTTGGAGAGCTGTTTTGAAGCTCTCAACTTACTTGGCGCACACTATGTCTTCTTCCAGTTGGTTCCAGTGAATCACAGTCTTGACAAAGAATGAGTTCCTAAATTGCTCAGTTTTACAGTTTGTTGTTTCAATTGCCTTTTAATTGTTTTTCACTGAGTTGTTAACTATATTTGTGCTTTCAAAGTCTACAAAGCATGTCGGCTTGATGATCCTTTTGGTTTTGCTTTTTACCAAAAATTCGTCAGGTTTCAACTTTGATAGCTGGGACCAAACCCTCAACCACTTTGTACAGAAATACCAGTCTTTGGCTTGTTCTTCTGGACTGTAGGTTTTCAAGTTCCAGTACGGTTAGCATTTTGGTGACCGATCCTTCTTCTCTTGATTTATAATCCCCTGTGATGAATCGTGCTGCTCTTCTTTGGATTCTTTCTAATTGGTTGATGTTGTTTGATGTATAAGGGTCCTATACAATTGCCCCATATTCCATCGTAGATCTCACCAATGAAATGTATGCTGTTTTCTTACAGTCTTTTGGGCAGAATCTTAAATTGCGTCTTAGAAAGCCTAGTGTAGAATTTGCTTTCTTAGCTACATTTGAAATGTGGGTGGTCCATTTCAGATCTTCCGATATCTGTAGCCCCAGGTATGGATTGTGTTGGACTTGTTGGAGTATGTGTCCATCGAGGGTATAGAATTTCTGGCTTTTGTTCTTAATGCTCAGGATGTAACATTTCTTTGCGTTAAAGCGCATACCCCAGTCTTTTGCCCATTTTTATAGGCTAACCAGATCTTGTTGTAAAAGAATGTGGTCCCGTTGTGTTTTTATATTTCTGTATAGCAAACAATCATCAGCGAAATGTCTAACAGTTGATTTTACTGCATCTGGCAGGTCGTTGATATGACAGAGGAAGATAAGGGGTCCGAGTACGGTTCCTTGTGGAACTGAGTCCACTGTAGCTTCTTCAGATTCCTCTCCATCAATGACAACCTTCATCTTTCTCTGAGTTAGAAACACTTCTAGCCATTTATTTAGTGGTACTCGCACACCATATTCATCTAGTTTGTGTGCAATAATTTGTTGTGTGGCACTGTGTCGAATGCTTTTGAAAAGTCCAGGATAGCAACATCAAAGAGGGACGAAAGATACAGAGGCACAGTCAAACTCATAGATCGAAAACAAACTGACAACGCCATGGCCAAAAATAAAAAGACAAACAGACAAATAATAGTACAGATGACACAACATAGAAAACTAAAGACTAAGCAACACGAACCCCACCAAAAACTGGGGGTGATCTCAGGTGCTCCGGAAGGGTAAGCAGATCCTGCTCCACATGTGGCACCCGTCGTGTTGCTTATGTTATTACAAATCCGGTAAATAGTCTAATTCGGTAAGTCACATTCGTGAAAAGGGAAGGGTATTACAGTTACGACATAAGGAACATATCCGATATCATCTGTGAAACGGTTATTCCATAACGGTCAACCAACTCGTGATGGCGTCCGTAAAATTTACGAAGGGATGATTTCAACTTCACCATATGGAACTATTGACTTAATAGCTTCCTTGTAAGCAGCAATCCTCTATCAAGGAAACCATGATAGGAAACACAAGCACGGGAATATCGTATCAATTGGGAGATATATACTCCGTATGCAGGCGCTGCTGGAATGTTGCTACATAGAAATGGAAAGTTCACAATTGGGAAGCTGAAATCATCTCTTTTGTCGTAAAGTTTTGTTTTCAACCGACCCTCATTGTCAATTTCTAGATGTAAGTCAAGATATGAGGCAGACTTAACTGTATTTGTAGTATCCTTTATCTCTAGTTCGATGGGATAGATCAACTTGGTTACCAGCATCGTGTGATTTCATGAAGTCGTGCAGTGTGACTAGTAGCTGTGTTTCACACAGGTATCCGGATCTGAATCCATGGTTGAGTGATGTTAGTACCCTGTGCTTGTCTAGATGGTTAAGCATGTGCTTACAGATAATGTGTTCAAGTATTTTACACGGCACAGATGTTAGTGATACCGGTCTATAAATTTCTGGTGCGTGTTCGTCTCCTTTTTAAAGACGCTTGAGATGTTAGCGTTTAACCAGTCTCTGGGCAGTTGTCCAGTATTTATTGACTTTTGGTATGTTATTGAAAGTCCTGGTGCTAGTTGTTTTGAGCATTCCTTGAGGATTCTATTAGGTATACCGTCAGGTTCTGAAGCTTTTAATAGATTTAGTTTTCTGAGTAGTTTTTCAACGCCTTCGTGTTTTATTTTGAGGGATGGGATTGAGTTCTTTATGTGTTTTGATGTTTTAGGCAGTGTTTTGTCGTCGTCTCTTGTGAATACTGATTTGAATTGATGTATCAGTAGTTCTGCCTTCCCTTTACTGTCATTCACTAAATGGCCATTGCTTTTTCCACGGTGATACTCCTATGTTGTCTTGTTTTCTGGATTTTATATATTTCCAAAAATTGTTGTTTTCCAGTTCCTCCATTATGGTGTTGGTGATGTATTCCCATTCAGCCTTTCGGACTTGTCTTTTGCATTCTTTTTGAAAGTGCCTGTAATTTGACCAGTTCTTAGTTTTCTTTGCTTGTTGGTATAGCCTGGTTTTCTTTTTGAACACTTTCCTAATTTTGTAATTTATCCAAGGTAAGCTTGTTTTAGAGTAAATAAAATGTAACGCTTTTAACATTTTCGAACATATACCCAATGACTCAAGTTTGGTGAACAATAAGCCTCTATTTACCCAATCATATGCTTTTTTAAAGTCTATAAATGCACAAAAAGTTGAAAGCTTTCTTAATTTTCTGCTTTCAATTATAGTTGTTAATGTATAAAAATGGTCAATAGTGCTACGGTCTTTTCTAAAACCATTCTGTTCATCATTTAAACAATCTAAATCATCAAGCTTACTAGTAAGTCTAGCAT
Source organism: Mytilus californianus (assembly GCF_021869535.1). NCBI lineage: Eukaryota > Metazoa > Mollusca > Bivalvia > Mytilida > Mytilidae > Mytilus > Mytilus californianus. The sequence continues at coordinate 7,482,356 of NW_026262604.1, forward strand.
TAGGTACTCCACAATAAAGTTCATATGATGACGGGGCTAAAGTTATTTCCCTGTATGACATAGGATCATGTGGGTCAGAAGTGGACGACTTTGGAATTGGCGTTATCATACCCTTACTCCACAAAGATGGAATTTTACCAGAATCATAACAAATATTAAAAATACCGGCGTGTCAATGCATTCAAAGCAGTATTATAACAATTCAACTCGAATATCATCTATCCCAGGGGATTTGCCATTTTAGATAAATTTAAAACATTATAAACCTCATCTATTGTAATTACAATTTATCTAAAGACTCATCAAAAATAACCTGGTTTGAATTTAAGCTAATATTACTATGATTTTGGTTTAACATATCACAAAAACTATTCTTCCATGTATCTTTTACTACATTTTGATTGTTACATAAGGAACAATTACTTAATTTTACTTCCATTGGTATATTGTTTTGACGCTCATTTCCCACACCGATTTTGCCGATCGTTTACCAACATTCTTTTTGATTGCTCGCAGTGTTCATCAGTTCCTCCTGAGACGAAACCAATATTGACGTTTGGCTTTCTGGACACTTTTGTCAAACATTTTCCTTTTTTCCACATAGATATGGCGTAAACTTTTACGGGTATTTCCTTTACATTTAGTCCAGACTTTTTCTGCTTTACATACATCGTTCCATAAAGTGCCTAAGTTGTCGGTCCACCATGGCTTCTAACATCGCCTAGGCTTGTTGTTATTACTATTGTATAAAACAGTTTTACATGGTAATTTTTGTGACATCTCAGACTTCATTACTGTTACAAAATTATCATACTTATCATCAATGGCAAACTGTTTAGTTTCACAATGTTCCAAACAAGAAATAATATTATCAATACTAGTTATAATTGAAGGGTCACAAAGCCAGTCCTGTGGAATATTATCAGTGCTGTATTTAACTTTTCTCATAGGCTCATGGTCATTTAAACTTATATTATCAACAAAGTTAAAATTCAAACGCATATACCAAGTTTAAATTGAGTGATCAGGAACAATCCTACGCAGGTCAAATTTATCCACCATTCCAATGTTCTTAATTAGCTCAGTAGTTCTGTGTACTGTAAAGTCACTGAATGATTTTAATTGTTCATACGGTAAAACGCAGTGGTCAACCACACTTGAGCCTCTGGTTGATATGAAAGTATAGTCATTATGAAGTGAGTTTCGACCATTCAATATACAATAGTTAGCATCAATAAGGAAGTCGCAAAAGACACTGCCATACGAATTGTGCTGAAAGTCAACAATGCTCCGCTCCTGTAATTGATCTACTCCCTCTATAAAGTCAGAGAAGTCCGAACAGTGGCTATTCCAATCTCCACAAATATAAATGCATGTCCATTTGGTATCGTATTAATCTGTGTCATAAGTGTCTCTATAAAATCATGGACATTAACAGCTCGTGTTGAATTCTCAGGTGGCAAATACACCGCACAAACATAGAATATATTCGACAAGCATAGGTTATCCTGAAGTTTAAATTTATCCATAAAATTCCATCCGTGACATCATCCACAATTTGAATATTAAAGACATCTACAATTTCTTGGCGTATCAGAAATCCGACACCGCCTGATCCACATTCCTACGGTTATTGCCGTACCATTTATATCCTTTTATATTTATACTATACAAGCCACTAAAAGATTATATTTATCACTTTTAAAATCATCATTCCATTCGTTTACATTCCAAAATCCGCATCGAACCTATCTACGACCACGGTATCCACGATTATTTTTATTTCCTCTTCCACGTTTATTATATCCTCCTCGATTCATATGATTCATATTAGATTCACTATTGATTTCCTCACTTTCTGGAATACGGGTAATATCAGGCGACTGACTATTTACACTATTAACATTTGTGTTTTGACCATATTTTTGGGATTTAAGCTGAACAAGACTACCTTTCACTTCAAGCTTATCATCACCAATAGCATTCACAATATTGCGAAGATTACTATTTAAAATACGTTGGGCCTTGGGAATAGAATTTTCTACAAACACATCCTTATAATTTCTAGAATTTGTTAATTCCCTTTTTTCTCCATCACTTTTCGCTTATCAGATATAGAAGATAGGGATGCAATAATAACACCACTTTTTCCCTCTCTAAATGACTTCTTGCGTTCAGCTGAAACAACTTTTATATCTTTTAAGTGAATCCCATCACGGATTAGACCATTAATTTTGTTTACTACGTAAAGGTTATGTTTTTAAATATTTTTTTAATGATGCTTTAGTAAGTGTATTGCTAAAATGAAGATAATAAGTTTTTTTTTGGTTTAAGAATATAGTGGTATTCCAAAAACGTAAACTGGTTTTGGTTTGTGAATTATTTTGACAAAAAGAATAATGATTATTGGCATGATGACCAAAGGCCAACTTAGTCATTCGTGATTCGAGATCAAAGGAGCCAAGCTATAAAAAACAATTATCTTTCATATTTTCCTTTTCAAACTCTTCATTGTTTTACTCCTACCAAGCTAACTACTTGTATTTCACTTTACACCAAAGCTAGTTATAACCGCAAACATGATTTTCAAACACGTGACAATAATACCAAATAAGCTTTGTAACTATCAATTAATAGTAATCATTAAAATTAACATTTGATAATTAATCATCTCATCAAAAAATATTTTATTTCATGAAAATATAAATACATTTATATACATCTGAAAATACATCTAATAATTCAACCTGTATTTGAATAGAAATAGGGTACGAACGAACCCATGGGTCGAACGTGTGGCGTACGAATAATTTTTTTTTTTTTTTTGGGAGCGATCGGACACCCCTTATAAATATACCATTTTAATCTCATAACAATTTCAAGATGCACAAAGATCAAAAATACAAGACTTTTCGGTCAGAGCTGTCAACATTGCGTAGAATGTAGGTAAGTCTCATTGAACCTAATTTATAACACCTTGTACTAGCCCTTTTTTGTAACATCATCCGGGTTTTATCAGTCCGTCGTCAGTGTCGTCAGCATTATCACTGATTAAGGTACAGTCGGCGGTTTAAGTTTTAAAATACCTTTGTTTAACATTGAATTGTACGAACATTGGACAGAAGCTTCAATAATTTAATTTTGGATGTAACGCGTCTTCTGATTGGCTGACGTTGTTTTGTTTATCAGCTCATAGACATAATTTTGTCATGTGACATGACGTCATCAACGTTTTTTCATGGTTTACTCCGGTTTAAAATGGAATTTAGAATTAAATTATAAAAAATGACTGTAATATTTTTTCTGTCTAGGAAGAAATAACATCAAAAATGTGGTGCACACTGAATAACCCGCGTAGCGGGTTATTTTAAAGTGTGCACCACATTTTTGATGTTATTTCTTCATAGACAGAAAAAATATTACAGTCATTCCTTAAATAGACCACAATACAGAGTAAAATTTCGAAAACAAATGTGTTCTTTTTTTCTATTTTTACGTTTATTACTGATAAATTAAAATTTTGGCACAATTATTATGATCACTCTGCGGTTGAAGTCCTTCAATACTGTGTCAAACCTTCAAGAAGTTGTATAAACCTTTAACAGACGGGCTTTCGTGATAAAAAAGTAAGCATCAAGAAAATATTTTATGAATGTGTTTTTTTCCGATTTTCCCAATTAAAAGACATATTTTCATTTGAACAATATTTACATACCATCTAGATCTGTTGTTATTTTTGTTAATGATTTAAGACAACAAACTCCTTTGTCAAACCTTTATCATAATTAATGGCATGTTGTTTTATAAAACTTGAACAAAAGATTCTTCGATTCATGATCAAGCAATAGCATCTGGATCAATAGTATGACTTTTTTTCACGTATTTTCACGCATTTTCACGTATTTTTTCTGATAAATGGACTTATTGTTTTTTTGTCTCGCCTGCGACGAAAGTCGCAGTATGCGAGATATATATAGGTATTACTATTCGGCGGCGGCGGCGTAAACAATTTGTTTAACGCTTTATATTTCTGCATGTTAACTATGTCGGACCTCTATGTTTGCAATCCGACGGCGGCGGCGTAAACTATTTTTATACTTGAACTTTTTATATTTCAGAGGGTAGAAGACCTGGATGCTTCATACCTTGTGTGCAGATACCTTATGTTACGAAGTTTCCGTCTGTCATCTGTCAGTTGTCATTGACCTCATTTTCATGGGTCAGCGACTGCTTGAAAAAAAACACATTTTTTTGTCATGTGAATTTCTCACTAATCATGAGTAGTAGGATAACTTTATTTGGAATATGGGTTCCTTGCAACGTCTACATGTCCGTCAGACAGGGTTCACCTGACCTCGACCTCATTTCATGGATCAGTAGTGATCAAGGTTAATGTTACATGATTAGATCCGTTTTTCAGATAATATAAACAGTAGGTCAACTATATGTGGTGTATGGAATGATTGTACGGGGTACATGTCAGTCTGGCAGGTTTCATCTGACCTTGAACTCATTTTCATGGTTCATTGGTCATAGTCAAGTGTTTGTGTTTTGGTCTGTGTTTCAAGTACTTCAAACAGTAGTTCAACTATATTTGGTGTATGAAATGAATGTAATGTGTCAATGTCGTTCTAGCCGATATTATCTGACCTTGTCCTCAATTTCATGGTTCATTGGTCAATGTTAGGTTTTTGTGTTTTGGTTTTTTTTTCAAATATTTATAGCAATATGTCAGCTATGTTTGGTGTATGGGACAATTGTAAGCTGTACATGTCTGTCTGACAGGTATTGTCTGACCTTGACCCCATTTTCATGGTTCATTGGTCAATGATAAGTTTTTCGTAATTTAGCTTATCAGATATTTTAAGCAACAGTTCAACTATATTTGGTGTCTGAAATTATTATAAGGTGTACATGTCTGTCTGGCCTGGTTCATCTGAACATGACCTCATTATCATAGAACATTGATGATGTTAAGTTTTTGTGATACTTATAGTAAAACCTTCATGTTACAGACTTTCAACATAAATTCAAAGATAAGTAAGACAGGCGAGACAGTTCAGCATGTTAATATTTGGATACTTTTTTAAACATCAATAACTATGTCAGACCTCCATGTTAACTATCATGTCAGACCTCAATGTTAACTATGTCAGATCTCAAGTTAACTATGTCAGACCTCCATGTTAACTATGTCAGACCTCCATGTTAGCTATGTCGGACCTCTATGTTTGCTATCCGACGGCGGCGGCGTAAACTATTTGTATACTTGAACTTTTTATATTTAAGAGGGTAGAAGACCTGGATACTTCATACCTTGTATACAGATGCTTTGTGTTTTGAAGTTTCCGTCAATCATATGTCAATTTTCATGGTTCAGCTTCCAAAAGAAATACTATTTTTTATTCTCGTCTGCGCAGAATGCGAGAACTAGGTCTATGCAGGTGTTGCTTTTCCAGCGACGGTGTTGTCGTCGTTGTCCCTTATTCCATGATCCAGCGACTATCTTCAATTAATTAGCAATGTTCAATGCTGAGTTTTCAGCTTAAGTTATTTTGATAGGAACTACTTGAGTTAGATCAATGCTATTTTTTATAAAGTTGCATTACTATCAGAATATTTCAGATTGTCGATCATTTCGAGGCCTTGTTCCTAGGTCATGGTTCAGCAATTTTGAATTAATTAGCTTCTTAATTTTCTGCCGATGGCGAGATATATCTCTGTGTCAAGAGTTTATTTTATCATCTGAATTTCTCACTTATTATAACTTGAAGAATAATTTTATTTGGTATATGGATTTCTTGCAAGGTCTGCATGTCCGGAAGACAGGGTTCACCTGATCTCGATCTCTTTTCATGGATAAGTAATCAAGTTTTAAAGTTACGTTATTAGGTCCGTCACTCATATACTATAAGCAGTAGGTCAACTATATGTGGTGTATGGAATTCTTGGTAGCTGTACATGTCAGTCATCTTACCTTGACCCCATTTTCATGTTTTATTGGTCATTAAGTTTTTTTCTGTCTTGGTGTGAATTTTCAAATACTTTCAGCAGAAGGTCAAACAGTTTTGTGTATGGAATGATTGTAAGGTGTACATGTCTGGCTGGCAGGTACCATCTGTCCTTGGCCTCATTTCTGTCAATGCTTACCTTTCCTAGTTAAGTCTTGATTCTTAGATACTATAGCAATATGTCAAAAATTGTTAGTACATGTAATGATTTTAAGGTGTACATGTCTGTTTGCCATGTATCAATTACATTGACCTCATGTCTATGGTTCATTGGTCAATGTTACGTTTTCATGGTTTGGTCTGTTTCTTTAATTCTTTAAGCAATATGTCAACTTTATTTGGTGTATAGCAGCTTTCTGAGGGCCGTAAGCTGTCAACATCAGGTTGTTCTCGGTCAACACAACCTTTGACTTTTACCTTGACAGCAGCTGGGGCAAATTGTCAACACAAGGTTGTTCTCAGTCAATAATACACTGATAGCTGCTTTGATTTTTACACTGGCAACAGCTGTGGCGGGCTGTCAACAAAGGGTTGTTCTCGGTTAATAATACACTGACAGCTGCTTTGACGTTTACCTTGTCAACAGCTGTGGCAGGCTGTCAACAAAAGTTTGTTCTCGGTCAATAATACACTGACAGCTGATTTGACTTTTACCTTGACAACAGCTGTGGCGGGCTGTCAACAAAAGGTTGTTCTCGGTTAATAATACACTGACAGCTGCTTTGACTTTTACCTTGTCAACAGCTGTGGCAGGCTGTCAACAAAAGTTTGTTCTCGGTCAATAATACACTGACAGCTGATTTGACTTTTACCTTGACAACAGCTGTGGCAGGCTGCCAACAAAAGGTTATTCTCTGTCAACAGCTATCGCAGGTTGCCAACATCATGTTGTTATCGATCAACATCACACTTTTACACTGCATCCTGTCAACTTCAGTACAAAAATAAGGAGATGTAGTATGATTGCCAGTGAGACAACTATTCATCACAGTTCAAATGACGTGGGTATAAGTAATTATAGATATTCGATGAAAAGCTCACTGCAGAGCTTATGCTCAAATATTTGTCGCAATCTATCAACATCAGGTCGTTCTTGGTCAACATAACACTTCAACACTGACAGCAGTTGTTGCAGGCTGCAAACATAAAGTTGTTCTCGGTCAATATTACACTTTTATTCGTATAGCACCTAATACATGCTGCCAACATCAGGTTGTTCTTGGTCAACATTACATCTTAAAACTGACTGTTGCAGGCTGCCGACAACAAATTAGTTACAGGTTGTTCTCGAAGGCTGTCAACTTCAGGTTGTTCTCGCAAGCTGCCAACATCAGGTTGTTCTTGCGTTTGCATATTTATTCTAGCAGATATACAAACCATAGACGCGTCTGTTCACAAATGCAAAGGAAATATAAAATACTTGTAAAAATGTATGCTACTAACATTGGGCCATGGCTTAATGCTATTCTCTGCTTCGGATTTAGTATATTTGTCAGATATTCGGAGTTCTCTAGTGTTACCTGTATCTATATAGTGCCAATCAGTGTTGCCCGCTATTAAACCCCTACTTTTCCATGTTTTCTTTGCATAATTTTATTAAATATATTCTTAAAAGTCAATTTTTTAGATCTTATCAAATCCAGGTTATATTTTCATATTTTTTGAAATGAAAAAGAGCCAATGTTTATGGAAAGCCGTTTTACTATTTAATCTGACATTAAGATATCTTATATAATCTAGTTTTTATTAGATATCTTATAAGATATCTCATATAGTTTATAAAATATTTCTTATAATTTATAAGATATATTCTAAAGAAAACTATTTATAGGAGATATCTTATAAAGTATATGATATATATCTTATAAACTATATATACCTCGACCTTGGATGAAGGTTGGCGCCTATCAAAACGTTTACACTTATCTGCAGTCAAGTTAAGTGATTGATAATTCATTAATAACATTCTGGCGTATCACAAACAAACAACTTGTAACGTCTCATTTCATTGGCCGGAAGATTTAAAAATACAACGATCGTAGAGTGCATGTGAATTAACACAGGTGACCGACAATGGAATGTACTATGTTACTGCTAACTTAAAAGGAATTAAGTAAATGTTTTTGTTATGCTGTGTCGTTGCTTGATTTTTCAAATAGTGGGGTTGAAACATTATTGTGTGTAAGACAAAAGATTGAAATGTATCATCGGCGAGGATTTTTCTTTTGCACTGATGTGTAGAACTAGAAAATGAAGGAAAAAAAATACTTGTGTCAGAGTAATGTCGTTGTTTATAAGGAACAATATAAATGTACCGTTTCGATTTTAATTGGATGCACATTTGTCTTTTGATTTCATACTTAAATGAACCTACCGGAAGAATAGAGCTTTGCATAACATGTTTTGTGCAAATACAAAAAAAAATCTACATACACAATTGATTATGAATTAAATTGGATTTAAAAGAAACATTCACATTTTCTTTTAATGTCTGACTCTAAAAATAGTTTTATTTGAACCTAAAATTAAAAAAAATATTTTAAATATTTTATATGCCGTGGTTAAAATGTTTAGACACAATGTTATCAAGACTATGGATTTAAAACATATTTCATTGGCGGATTCAGATGTAGGATACTGGTAGTACACCTAGAAAATATTTCGTTTCCAAAATCTAAGAACAAGTTTATCGAGAAAGATACAATATTAATAGATGACAATAAAATTAAAGGTAAACAATTGTAGCATACAAAATAAGGAGATGTGGTATGATAGCACATGATACTTGGTCTGTTATGGAAATATTTACAATATATATAAATGTCGGTTTTTCAATTGAGAACAGCAAAAAAATAATTATAATTATAAATTCATCAACTATTATATATATTTCGGCGGAGTTACATTTCCTTTCACCGCGCCAATGTTTTGCCATATCCATTTTTCTCTAAACAAATCATGATTACCTACTTTGAATTAACTGACAATTTCGGGATTTATTTTCAAAAGGAAGTAAACTGACAAAAAACACTTTCCGAAGTTGAATACCTAAAACCCAATCATCCCTAGATTATGCCATGAAATGATGTAAATGTAAATTGTCATCTATAACCAGTTCGCCGTTTCAGAATCTAATGCATTCTGGGTAATATTTTCAAAAGTGCACACCAAAACGTCGTGATTGGTTAAAAACGTCCTAAACAATGGAAATTCAACCAATGACGTGACGTTATTTTCATTTTGGGGTACGAACAATGAAATTACCCATAGTCCTTTAGATTCTGAAATGGCCAATTGGAATTCCTTTTTTTCTATTTCTATGTAGTTTCATATTTACAAAAAAGGTTAAGTCTTAGTGAGCCAGCCTAGTTTTAGGGTCGATGAGGTGGCTTTGATAAACTGGCGATGGAATATGAAGGGTTATAATTATCCAGAACTATTTGAGAGGAGACAGTTGGATTCAATATTTCGTCGTTACAACCGTTAAGTCTTTATTTGTAACAAATTCAAAAATTTAAATAAAAAGACCTTATTAAGACTGTTGCACAAAATTATATTATCAATACATCTTACATGCGATGTAAGGTAGTATTACAATGAGATAATCAAGTACACAATTCTGTACGTAATCATTCAATTAGATTTTGGATCATTAAGGTACACGCGTTCTAATTTCGCAGGTGTGCTTGGGCGGCGTTGATTGAAAGTTTATGTGAGGTTGAAGGTTTGAATTGACCAATGAGAACGATCGTTCCTTGGCGAAATGATCTAATAAAGTTTGTTTGACTGATTACGTCGCACGGCCTTTCGCTAAGCTTGGCCGCAGTTAAGTGTAAACCCGCTGGCATTTGTTTGCACCTGTCCTAAGTAAGTAACCTGATGTTCAGTGGTTGTCGTTTGTTGATGTGGTTCACAAGTGTTTCTTGTTTCTCGTTTTTTATATAGATTAGACCGTTGGTTTTCCTGTTTGAATGGTTGTACACTAGTCATTTTTAGGGCCCTTTATAGCTTGCTGTTCGATGTGAGCCTAGGCTCCGTGTTGAAGGCCGTTCTTTGACCTATAAAGGTTTACTTTTACAAATTGTGACTTGGATGGAGAGTTGTCTCATTGGCACTCATACTACATCTTCTTATATCTATATATAAGATATCTTATAAATTATATATTGAGGTATCTTATAAATTATATGATTTTAATTTCCAAAAACTGTTTTAGAACATTTGAGCTGCGACATCATTTGTGTGTGTGAAACATTTTATAAACATATATGTAGGCGGTATTAAAATTTTTGGAAAAGGGATCAGATACCCTTTTTAGTCTACTCCATAAATACCAAATATTTGCTACCTAGTGGAACATATTCCACCGTTTATTTTACATAACTATGTCAAGCTGCGCGCTTCTCTGTCGATGGAGAACTTATCAATTAAGTTTATATTATTTCATTTTGTCAACATAGAAAAGTAAAGAGAGGTTTCTTCTGTAATATAAGACTTAAAAAAGGACAATTTTTACAATCTTGAGTTCACAAAATTCGAATTATGTGTAATTTAAAAATTCAAAACGTTTGGATATGCATTATCCAATAATTTCGTTCCATTTGGCACACTTCTACCCCTCTGTCTCAATTTCAATTGGAAAAATTTGGGTTGCTGAATATTTTTTTTTATCTTAAATTCATTCTTGATTCTGTTGATCTATTAAAGACGACTGATTAATATATCACAGTTAATATAATCATGTTATTTTGTTGGAAGTGTCGGTTCTAGGTTTTTAAATGTCAATTGCAGGTGAAGTCTTTTTTCTTTTCTTCGACGAAATACATTTGGCAGGTTCTAATCTTATTTTTTTTTTATTTTGAAATATTTTGGCTTGCATTTTGCATTTACAAAAAGATATATAAAAGTAATGTGTTATTGTGTTACTGTGCCCAATTCAATAAAATTTTTCATGAAAATGTATGTCCTCAATTTTCGCCTCGCATTTTGATAGTTCACCTAATTAGAAGGCCATCAACGTCCATTAACAGATTTGAAATAGTATCAAGCCCCTGTAAAACTTGTAAGTGATCTGAAAGCATCACATTTAGCTGTATACTGCAATAAACACGGGAAAGAAAATGCAGATGAATCAATTAGATATTAAATTATTTCACCGGTCCATCAGGTTGCTGGTTTTTTTTTTAACTCGCATGGTCTAGCTACATTTCTATAATGTCGTGCTATTATGAAGTTTTAATTATTTGTTGATGAATGTCTTTGTATCTGTATTTTAATTTTATTAAGTTGGGATGACAATTTATTTTAATATCAGATAATAAATAATTTCTATTGCAATATGACAAAATTTAAATTGATTTAAAAATGTTGTGTCGTGTATTAAATTTATTATTGGGTCACATGATACCTGTCCTTTGAATAAAATGCATAGTTGAGTTGTTGTTTAGTCGATGATATCGTCATAAAAAGATAAGTATTGTATCTTAATGAAACATAAATGATTTATATCGTTTGCCACGCTTTGAATTTGAATTTGAGTTCACCATTATTCGTGTACTTTACGATACAGATTTGATCAACAACACTCTACCTGTCAAAATGTATTTCGTCGAAGAAAGGAAAAAGACTTCACCTGCAATTGACTAAAATTTAAAAACCTAGAACCGACACTTCCAACAAAATAACATAATCATATTAACTGTGACATATCTATAAGTCGTCTTTAATAAATCAACAGAATCAAAAATAAATATAAGATAAAAAATTATGCAGCAACCCAAGTTTTCCCATTGAAATTGAGACAGAGGAATAGAAGAATACGAAATGGAATGAAATGATTTGATAAGATATATCCAAAAGTACACATAGTTTAATCATTCGACTGTTTGTGAACTCAAGATTGTAAAATGACGCTTTTTAAAGTCTTATATATGGAAAGAACGTCTCTTTTCTTTTCTATGTTAAAATTTGAAATAATCAAAACTCTTTTTAATAATTTTTCTTAATGCTATTGATCGAAGTTCAAGATATGGTCCATGAGGCAGGAAAATAACTTTTTTATAAAAACTTAATTGAAAAGTTCTCCAACGACAGAGAAGCATGCAGCTTGTCATAGTTATGTAAAATAAACAAGTGAAATATGTTCCACTAGGTAGTAAATATTTTGTATTTATGGAGTAGACTAGGAAGGGTATCTGATCCTTTTTCCAAACATTTAAATACCGCCTACATGTATGTTTGTCAAACGGTATCTTGGAATTTTCTTTACTGTTTTTGTATGGATTCCATCCTGAGGTAGTTTTTATTTTACCACTCTTTCGAAACGTGCATTTTTTTGTTTAGCAATTGTTCAGCAATTCCTTCCAAGCCCACTTTCCCGCTTTAAAAAATGATTGCTCCCTTATTAGCGATTAAAACAATTAACTCTGCGCTTCCATGACAAACAATCAGTTTCTGTACGTTTGTCTGTTTTGAATTGCTGGTTTTCCAAAGATCAATTTCATCAAATTCATCTTTTAGTTCCGGACCAAATGAGTATGTGGACCGTACGCGTGTGGTCATGACCATATGAGTATATACTCGTTGTTATTAACGGGCCGGACCATATGAGATTTAGACCATATAGGGTTTTTTTCGAATAAATACAAAATTCCTTAACAGACACAGCTCGTTCTCTGAACCAAAATCGACACAAGTTATTTGCTGAAATCCTTTATCTTTGTTACATATTGTTTGAATCTTGGTATATTTGTTGTCTTGCCCTCGCTATTTAGAGTCAATTTTAAGTAATTTTGAGCACCTTATGCAGTAAGTTTGTCCGTACGTGAAACCACATGTGTTTAGAGTATGGACATGTTTGTTCTTTTTTCCGACATTAAGATTAGATTTTCTTTAATTTCGTCTAATTTTCACTTATCTTCATTTAACTGATGTGTTCATACTCTTATTCATATGATCTTACAATAACAGTGGTTTCTACCTAAGAATAGAGGGACAGCACGTATAAACTACTGCAATTGTAAATCATATCAGGAGGACCATGAACAAATTAAATCACTGAAAATAATTTGAAAGTTTTAGAAATCTTAATCTATAAATTAAAACACCAAAATAAGGAAGATAGGGGGTTCAATTCTCAAATCGTTAATGTGTAAAACAGTTGACTTCTTGCTTAACGTGTGTCGTAAAGACAAATTAATAATGATCATGCAAAAATGCTTCTACTATAGTTTTAACTTGTGATTAAAATAATTTTACTTCATTAATCACGTTACAATGATTACCAATTTATTTTCTAAGTCAAAATTTCAATTCTCGAAACTCTGAATCTATAACACCTTGAAGGGTTATGCCTTAAGCAATTACTGTTCAACGCTCGTCGTATCTAACTACCCGGACAATACGCGTATGGTCGGACCATATGATTATATACGCATATGGTCATGACCATACGAGTATGGTCCAACTAGACATTTGCGGAAACTAGGTCTTTACCTAGGATTACACTTAGCCTTACGATTATAGTTGGCGAAAAACAAAGGGTCATCTCAAAATATGAAAAGTACATTAGAGATACCTAATGAAGCCATACATTGTTTATGATGTGAATAGGTCTTTTCGACGACACACTATTGCAGTGCATATGGTCACACCAGATTTCAATAGCTGTCCTATATGTCGCCACAAATCCCCATAACCTTTTATTTACTCTAATTCTCCGATAGCGCATTCAATCTCTTAACCCCTTTCTGTAGTGTGTAATAAGTCTTTTTTGGTTTTATAAACTTCCTAGATACATATTCTGGGATTTTCGAACGATCTGTTGTTTTTATAAGGTGTCAATACTGTCTGTTTGGATATATTTTGTCGCTAACCTAAAAATAAATCATTTGCTTCTCCGATAAACAAAGTACTTCTTTTTATGTTATGGTTGTAAATATGTGTTTTATCTTATTTAAGTGTAGCAAAATCAGAAAATTTGTTAAAAGAATACTCTACAAACGGTTCACTTGGAAATCACGGGAAAATGCGATGAGCAAGTTACACAATGTAATTATTAAACCAGCCGCAGCGTATTGCTTTTGAACTATTAATGTCGGGTGTCGTCCCTCTTTTACACGATTATTCTTTTGTATCCGCAACTATTCCCCAACCGACTTATATTGTGTGTGATTTTTGTCTCGCCTGCGACGAGAGTCGCAGAAAGCGAGACGTAGTGTTGCTTTTCCGGCGAAGGTGAAGGTTTCTGCTTAAAAATATAAGTCAGCTTGATAGCAACTACTTGTGATAGATTAATGATAGTTTGTATAAAGTTGCATTACTATCAGTACATATCAGTTTGACGACTATGTTTGAGGCCCTGTCCCCTAAGTTATGGTCCGGCGACTTTGAATTGATAAGCAATGTTGCTGTCCGTCAGATTATCTTTTTTTTAATGTTCTGCCAACTGGCGAGACATATCTCTGTGCCAACAATTCATTTTAACAATTTCTTCTCGTCTGGGTTTAATCAACGGAATAATTTTGCACATAAACTTTGTGTTTAAATGAACACCGTCATAAGTGCACTCTATAGTACAATTTCAAGAAAATTTTACCGGTCTCATGCTTCAAGAATACCAGACCCAACCATGTTCAAAGAAAATTATCGACACCGTGGAAGAAAACGTTCATTATAAAATGATTCCCAAGATCTCTATGAAAATTGCACATAAACAAACAACTAGGAACCCGATGTAATTTTTTTGTTTGAAAAGATAGTAAAATTCTTACTATTTGAGCACAACTATTCTTACAATTTAAAAGAGTCATACGAATAATATTGGGCATAAAGATGTTCATTGATAACGGTTCAGTGTTTTTGTGGTTTTTTTTCCGTATATTTTATTCTTTTTTCTGTTACCAAAAACGTAGACAAAAGTCAGGAAAAAAAAGATAATAAAAATATACCAAGTGAAATGACATGAAGAATAAATAGTTCTTAAACACCCGCCCGCTGTATCCCTTCATTCTCATTTTAAGAAATAGAAAAATGTATGTCTAAGCATAAACATTGAAAATTGTCAAGATGCTCCTTAAATGATCTTCCCTTTCTTAACACTAAGACTGGCTGAAACTTATTTTTAATTGTCCCAACCTAGCCAGTGCAACGACAATTGCGAATTGTTTTTGCATGTCTCATGTACAATTTATTAAATGATGTTTGTCCATTCTATCATACATCGTACATTTACAGTATGTTCAACCTTGATAACACCATGTACACAAGTTAATGTATACATATATTCCTCAAAAACCTCTTTGTCCTACTATAGAAAAACATCATAGGACTTAGATTTTGTTTTGGAACGACGGTAAATTTACACTTTGAGACGATCCAAGATTCAAATGCTACCTGTAAGTGTAATTGTAATCCTATTCGTAGGTGTATGACAGTTTCGCAAATATCTGATATTCATATAGTCCAGAGCATATACACATGACTCAAATAAACTCGAAGTGCACTAAAAGGAAAACTCGAAATTGCATTCGATCTGGACATCAAATTCGAAATTTTACTGTGTTTTCTTGAAATGAATATGCAACTGGACAATATGTATAATACTTCAAGTTATGTGCCACGTAAGAAGGCTAATTTGCAAATTTATAAATACAGTGTACTACTTTTTTATATTTGAGGCTGCCTGATACAATTATTCTTGTGATGTATAAATCTATAGTATCTTAAACTAAATACAAAGTTTAAGAGTTTTGAAAGCCCAAAATATCAAAAGGTTTTACAAGATACAGCTAAGGTTATCTAGTCCAAGGGTAGAAAATCCTTAGTATTTGGATTAATCTTGTGATTGATAAATCTATAGTATTGTGATGAATAAATCTTTAGTATCTTGTATTTTATTTTACTTGAAATATATGCAACCTTGATAAAACGTATATGAATTTATATACGGTAACTGCAAACATGTTAAATTTAACGTCTCCCTCGAATATCGCAAAACAACTGCCAGGTCCGTTTCTTTCAAGGTTCAACTACATACAGCTAACCGCTGATCTTGGTTTGATTGTTTTCAGAGATTTCTGCAACATTTTATTAAATACCGAAGTATGCATCTTTTTTTTTAACTCTTTAACATATTTTACATTGAAAATTAAAAAAAAACATTTTACACCGATATTAAAAAAAAGCAATGAATTTAAGGAGGCAAAAGGGACATTTAAATTAACCGGTACGTTTGTGTCGACTATTTTTAAAAATGCATGGTTTTTATGAAACAAAGAATAATTTTAATCTGTGTTTCATCAACATTGAAAAAAAATTGTTGAAACTATCACACAATCACAAAAATCATTTAAATTTGAAATTCAAAAAACGGAAGACATCCATCAGTGCAGATATTGGCAATAAAAAAAGGCTAAAAATCTTGTATGTTTAGCGTTCAAAGTTAAACTCAGTGTGAGAAAAGGCATATGTGATATAAACTTAAATATGAATAAAAGGAGCCTAGATTGTTTGAATACAAGGCAGTAACCCAACGACACAAAAACTAAACTTATCTAGAAATAAATACACAGTATTTAACAATAGACTGTTAAATATGAACATCTCTTAATTAGAAAAAGTCTAAACAATTCAGCAATGTTGTGAATAAATTGAAGAGACCATACAAGAGCTGTCATTAACCTCTTATTTCCAAAATGACCAAGGGCATTAATATTTATTTATTAGGTTCTCGATTTGAGACTAGCACATGCAAATGTGATTATTTTAATTTGTTCTTCCTTCGAATCAAACATAGAAACGTACATTGGTCGGACGTTTTGTCAGATCATTCGTAAAACGTGCGCTTACTACTGATTAATATGTGCATAAATTTAACCCCCGAATTTTACTTGTAAAGACTAACAGCCCTATAATTATTCATTTGTGATGTATACGAAAAAACCTCTCTCACTTCAAACATTTTGGCCATTTTTACCAATCGGAAGTTGTAAAAAAACTGGCTAAGCTATTAAATCAAGAGTTCTAAATGGTGAAGTTGAAATCATTCCTTGTAAATTTTACGGACGCCATCACGAGTTGGTTGACTGTTATGGAATATCCGTTTCACAGATGATAGGGGATATGTATCTAATGTCATAAATACAATCCCGTCCCCTTTTCACGAATGTGACCTACCGAATGAGACTTGTAACGGGGTTTGTACTAACATGTGCAACACGACGGGTGTCACATGTGTAGCAGGATCTGCTTACCCTTCCGAAGCACCCCCAGTTTTTGGTGGAGTTCGTGTTGCTTAGTCTTTAGTTTCTATGTTGTGTTTTGTGTACTATTGTTTGTCTGGTTTTTTTTTTTCTTTTTACCCATGGCGTTGTCAGTTTAGAAGTTGTAAAAGAATTAAACTGCTACAGGCTATTAATTTAAATGTATTTGATATTGTTTCGTTATAATTATACGCTCATATGAACATATGACATCAAATTCAATACTCCATACACATATTTCTGGAATTTGTATCATTCGTTATAATGGTTATGCAAAAACGTTTATGAATCAAAATGTTTACAGTTTCGGAGTACCAACATAAGAATTATATTTTCTATAGCTAGTATAAAGTTATATTTGTATTTCCAGGATTTTGACTCTGAACACTCCATGCGTTCTTGACGAGGTTAATTCAGAAATGCACAACGTAAGCAGTAAATTCCTTTTACATTGTTAAAATAACGAGATACGGTATGATTGCCAAGCGACACTATCCACAAGAGTTGAAATGGTATGATAGTAAATAAAGGCAACAGTAATATACCTCTGTTCAATAGTCATAAATCGATTAAGCGAAAACAAGTACGGGTCATAAACCAAAACCGAGGGAAACACATCAACTATAAGTGGATTACTACGGAACAACATAAACACGCTGAACAGCTACAAAAACAAACGCCGACATACAAAGAAATGGACTTTTTGATAACAACTGCCATATTCCTGACTTGGTACAGGACATTTTAAGAAAACAATGGTGGGTCGAACTTGGTTTTATGGCATAGCAAAACCTCTTGCTTATATGGCAATGTTAAACATACCGCTAAAATGACAACATTACGTGACAGGAATACAGTACAAATGAACGCAAGAACACTCAGGACAGAAACATATATAGGTCACTGTACGGCCTTCAACAATAAGAAAAAAAAGTATAGTGAGCTGTAATAGGCCCTGACATAAAAAAATGTGACACAATTCAAACGAGACAACTTACGTCCTAATGTATCACAATTTGATAAACGAAAAACAAATATGACAGACATGAAAAAACGACTTGGATTGATTTACGAAAAAGACTATACAGAGATACGATTTTTAAATCCAACTGCTTACCTGACATGCTCATTTCATGCAGTTCTTTAGTTGTACTCAAATTAATTGACTGCAGAAATATATTTGGAATAAAGAGAAGAAATTTTGTAAAATTTCAACTTTCAATTTCAGTAATAATTAGTAAAGGTTACATAAACCCTTTTTTTAACTTGATAATGACACAAATGGATCCAGACGACTTCAATCCTGAATTTACGACAAACGTGATGATATCAACTTTCCAAATGTCAACTTCCCTTTTCAGTAACGTACATTCTGCCTCATTGTATGGGGTTTATATATCACAATTGATACGTTATGCTCGTATATGTTCACACTATTTGGACTTCATAAAGAGGGATATGTTCCTTTAACATAAACTGCTCCCACAGAGTTATGAGGAAGAACGACTGAAATCGACACTTCAAATATATTTTGCGGTCCCCATCACGAATTTGAACACAAAATCATACCCACATTAAATCGGGTCAGCTTAGTCCATTACAGTGTAGTACTAGTATAACATTTCATACAGCAGTCGATATAAGAGCATGAAATTTAATGATTCTGTATCAATAGATAAGTTACCTAAGCTTGTCTTCAGGGTATTGTTTTTTATTACGGTACATATAATCATTGAATTACTTGTCTGTATTATACCTTCAATCTAGGAGTGAGTGCAACCACATTGTTTGTCCGGTCCAACAAATATTTTGTTTCTTATCTGAGAAACTTCTTTACAAAAAGACTTCGTATTGTTCAGTAACTTAACATCAATGAGTTGCAACTCTGGTCTGTCAAATACCTAATTCCTGTGTGCCGATTTTTCTCTCTCAATATGTACATAGAGGATATGCTTAGCACATCAACGGGTGCGTTTTTGTTTTTGGGCTATAATACAGGGGGCTTATGTTCAATGGTGTTAATATGTCCTTAAATTGAGTTAAGCTATTTCAGTTGTTATTTTATAGTGTGTCTTTCTATGTTGTGATGTTACACTATTGTTTCAGAAAAAGGGTGAATGTTTGGTACCATTAAAACGTTTAAACCCGCTGCATTTGTTTGCACCTGTCCTAAGTCAGGAATCTGATGTTCAGTAGTTGTCGTTTGTTGATGTGGTTCATAAGTGTTTCTCGTTTCTCGTTTTTTATATAGATTAGACCGTTGGTTTTCCCATTTGAATGGTTTTACACTTGTAATTTTTTGGGGCCCTTTATAGCTTACTGTTCGGTGTGAGCCAAGGCTCCGTGTTGAAGAACGTACTGTGACCTATAATGGTTTACTTTTATAAATTTTGACTTGGATGGAGAGTTGTCTCATTGGCACTCATACCACATCTTCTTATATCTACTTATAACTGTGTCATTTTAACTGACAGTTCTTCTTCATACACATATATATTCCACGGGTTAAATTCTAAAAATGTCGTTAAACTCTTTATTGTACCTTTTCAAAGTCAGGAACAGTAAGATGCGCTGTCATTATTTATTACGTTTTTTTGTGAGCCAAATGGTGAAGTTACTATATAAATTACTTATTGTTTTGGGTGTTTTTTTTTGTGTAGTTGGGTTTCTCTCTCATCTACGTCTTATGTTTTTCATATCTCTTATTCATTTCCTATATGAAATAACAGACATACAAAGTTAAGAATGTGGATTTGATTTTTTTCCCATTCGAAGTTAATATTGTTGACTTCCTTATTAATGAATAAATATAACAATTCTCGTGATTTGGCCGAATTTCATTGCAGGTACTTTTTTCAATTTCGCGCAATCGGGATTATGACGTCAGTAGATTTTCCGCAAATGTGACTACATCTAAAGCGACGTCGCGAAATGTAATCGTTCTTATTAGAAACATCGCGAAATTACAACGTTCTGATTAACAACGTCGCGAAAACAACACGAAAAGTTTTGAAAACGTTATTATCTGCCCCTGCTACTGTATCGTATGCCCTTAAAAAAAAAAACCTTGGCTCTACCACTGAAATTGACAACGTAGTAATGAACGGCGGGAAAGATTTCACGACGTTGTTGCGAATAAAACTTATTCCAACGTAGTTTGGCGCCTTATTGGCAAACGTCCCAATCTGCCAATAAAAATTAAGGTTTATTGCTTTTATTGAAAATACAAGCACATGGACCCCCAGTTTTTTCTTTTGCAATCAATCAAGTTCTGTTTCAAGAACGCTACGCCAAAATTTTAAGAAAAAATCAACGATAGAATTTTTTCTGCACTTCTGTGTAGACGCAAAAATATTTTCATCTTCTTTATTTCACTTGTATTAAAAGAATTTAGGATATAATTATTTATTTCAACCGTTAACTTGTTACAGCATGCTGATGCCATGGATCAAGGGAACATTTTACAAAAAACCCGGTTAAATTATGACTGTTCGTTCAAAAGTATTGGTACTTTCCTTAAAAGTCCTGATTTTTGAAATTTCAGGGTTTTTCCTTCAAATATGCAAATTTCGAACCAAATTATCTCAAAAAGTAAGTCATGAAGGTATATTTTTCTTTGCATATTTCAAAAGTACACATCGAAATTGACCTTCTACCAACATTTCAAGAAAAAATCGACGAGGGATCTCTACTGTATCGTATGCCCTTAACCAGAATAGTCGTTTGATCTGTAAATTTAACCAGAATAGTCGTTTGATCTGTAAATTTAACCAGAATAATCGTTTGATCTGTAAATTTAACCAGAATAATCGTTTGATCTGTACATTTAACCAGAATAATCGTTTGATCTGTACATTTAACCAGAATAATCGTTTGATCTGTAAATTTAACCAGAATAATCGTTTGATCTGTAAATTTAACCAGAATAGTCGTTTGATCTGTACATTTAACCAGAATAGTCGTTTGATCTGTAAATTTAACCAGAATAGTTGGTTGATCTGTTAATTTACTGATGGTGTCCTATTCTCGATTTTGACATTTTTACTGAGTGTCGATTCAAATGGCTGGTGATGCATACAAATCAGATCATGAGATGCCTACCCTATCGACATAGCCGATCTTGCTTCTTATGGGGCAATCGTAAGTACTCGGCCAGTAGGCGTAGCGAGAATGACCGAGTAGTTACGATTGCTTTTGGACTTCGTGCAATTTCCTTAGTTTTTGTTTTTTACTTGTATCTTCTTAATGGATTGATGAGATTTGAACATCGATTAACTACTGTTGTATCGAATTTAAAGTAAATTAATATTATTGTTTCTGTAAGTTTTAGACATTGTGTCATTCTCATCATTATCAATTTCATGAGCTGTACATTGATAATGGAATTTAAATTGTTACACATAACCACTTGTTATCCAATAAAGCCAAATATTGCCAATCTCTGTGAATGGACATGACAGTTTAAGAAACTTAATTCTGCAAGTAAATGCGATTGATTGTCCTCGTTGTATGCGATTGTCGTTTATAAAACTATGAATTCATTAATTTTTTATCAGTTTAATATTCGATTAAATGTTTTATAGACTTACAAATTCACACTTTATCAATTAAATGCTAACAACGTGCTTAACATTGTATTCAGAAAAAAGTTCTATATTCCTTTTCTATTTAAATGATAACCTAACCTCAAATGAATTACAAAACTTTGCAAAACACTTTTGTTACAATACAACGTTTTACATTCCTGCAGTTTATTTCAATGGTCATCAAGGAAAAAGGATATTAGTACGATAAGGACTTGAATATAGCTTTACTCATGTCTCATGGGTTGCTATCTCATTGACGTATATCCCATATCTCCATCTATATTTGATAAACAGATAAAATGTCAATGTTCCTGCATGTTGACATATATGATAATTATAAATAAGAAGATGTGGTATGAGTGCCAATGAGACAACTCTCCATCCAAGTCACAATGTATAAAAAGTAAACAAATATAGGTCAAAGTACGGATTCAACACGGAGACTTGGCTCACACCGAACAACAAGCTATAAAGGGCCCCAAAATGACTAGTGTAAAACAATTCAAACAGAAAAACCAACAGTCTAATCTATATAAAAAACGAGAAACGAGAACCACTTATGAACCACACCAACAAACGACAACCACTGAATACATGCTGAACAACCGGCTCCTGACTTAGGATAGGTGCATAAAAATGCTGCAGGTTTAAACGTTTTATCGGGCGCCAACCTTCACCCTAACATGAGACAGTAGTATAACTTTACAACCTAAAAAGACACGCATATCAATTGAAATAGCTGTACAATTTCAATGTTCCTGTAGTCCTAGTATATCTATTGACATTTAAATCATAGTTTGTTGTAGCATCTCCAACACTTAACTCGCTGTACTTTGCATCTCCTGAAATCTCTATAAAATTTTGTTTCAATTACAATTAAGTATGTTCGCTACTCTGTTTCAAAATAACAAGCTTTTTAGAAGACTGTTATAGATTGATAGTATATAACTAAAGGAACTGAAAAAGCAGGAAAAAAATGAAGGGTCCGTGTGCTTGTTTTCGAGATATAAGCCATTGAAAATTTGGCGCGAACTGTTTCTCTCTAGAATTTTCATATATTTAACATTGGCACCTTTTTTCCTTCAAAAACTATGAAAAAAATAACAAGGATTATACAAGATTTTCAAAAGTGGCTTTTTAAACAATATGTAATAGTTTTATGAAAAGAAAACTGAGGATAAGCGGTGTAAAATTGTTATTGGCACTAACATGGATAAAACTAGAGGATTCCGAATATCTGACAAAAAGAAAAAAACAAGAGTAGCGAAGATCCTTCATTAAGATATGTTCAGTCTTAGTCCCAGACTGTCCGGTAGTTGCTATGAACTTGTACCAAGCAACAACATATTGAATTGCCGGAAAAGTTACTGAACAGTACTGGATTGATTGCAGGTAGAATATCTGATTAGCACTGATTTTAAAAAGGAAAATATTTGAATAATAACTTAAAACTTTTAACAAGACTTCACGTTTTTCGGTTCAGAATATTCATATATGTTAAAATCAAAATTTCCATTCAAGACTAAAGGGGGTACCCCTTGGTTCAGGGAGATAATTCCTTAAATCAGTTATGCGTTTGTAAAAGTCATGTCCATTAATGAATGTTAAGCATTTACCTGAAACAGATTGGAAATAATCTATGTAACCTAGAATCTTAGAATATTTTTTGTAAAATGGTTGACGCAAACGTACGAGTTATTTCCATTAACCTAGGTCTACCTCCTTAAGTTCATTCTGAGTATTCTGATGTACTGTAAGATTTCATTCTAAAAACGCATAATTATATGCGAAGTTCGTTTCAATCAATATTTCGAAATTCGTTACTATCTGATCAGTGAGTACTTTTAAGATATTTCGTACTCATTATTAGGTATATTTTCGATAAGATACCTTCCCGCCCATCCCTAATTTTTAATTATTGTACTAGTTATATATATATATATTTTTTGTTTTGCATATTTAACTTATTTGGGATATTTTTGTAGGGTCTGCAATTTTGTATACTCTATTTTTCATGTATGTTTATAAATTATTTGTTAAATGAACTTGAACAATAATCTTCGGCCAAAATAAAAGTATTATTTATCTTGTTTTCTATTCTGAGCCAGAGATAATTTTAGATTGTGTGCAGTTGTTTCTTGTATTTTTCGTATGTCATTTTCACTGTGTGTCGTTTTAATTAGTTTCCTTACTGTTTTTGGACTAAAATAAAGAGTAGCAAGAGGACGCCCTTATTTAGTTTCTAATTGTTCTGATAGAGCTATTTCAAAGTTGTCCTTTCGCTAAACAGAACGTAAATATGTTGTAAATGAGAAAGAATAAGACAAACACCGTAAGCAAGTTTATTTCTCTTCCGTAGGCATATACTTTACATTCAGTGAGTATCTTCCAATTGATCATAGGTTACGTCATTAAACCACTTTCAAAAAAATAAATAAAATGTGCTCAAAAAAATGTGATGCTTTCTTAAAATGGTTCTTAGTGTCGTTTAATCATCATTTTAGTAGATTTCAGTGATTCATTTCCTCTCCATGCAATCCAGCTGATACCATCATTTCCAAATGAGAGCGGTTCACCTAAATATACCCCATTCAAATTAGCACGATAACAAGATTTATACCACCATGCTCCTTTTAACATTTGTGCGCAGTTGTATGCATGAATGCCATCATCCTTGTCTTTAGTAGAAAACATCATGCTGTTGTGGTACGTAAGGCTATTTCCTGAGCAAATAAATAAAGATTAGATATAGTTGACTTCCATATAAACTTATATAAGAAAAAATTTGCTAAAACAGGGTGATACTACCTCATTTCGTATGAAAGTTATTTTATTTGTTTTGGAAAAATGTTTTTTTAACTGAACCATGCAAAAATTAAAGTGAAATAGATTTATACCGAAAAAATAAGGTATGAAGTTATATTGTTTTCTGGCATATTCCGATAAGTATGTCAGTCTGTATGTGAGACTATAAATCAGAGAAAAAACGTTATAACATAATTTATTCTGTGGGGTGTGATTTGATTTGATTTTTGATGTTTTAACGCCACTTTTAAGCACCGCTTTTGGGCTTTTTCGTGGCGGCCAGTTTTTATTGGTGGAGGAAGCCTGATAGCCCGGAGAAAACCACCGACCTTCGATAGGAAAACTGACAATCCTAGTCAATTAAGATTGGAGTCGAGTGCACCCGCACGAGCGGGGGTTCGAACTCACAACCTCAGTGTTGACTGGCTAGTGATTACAGTAGTAACTACTTAGACCACTGGGCCCCTCTGTGGGGTGTGAGAGAGAATGTATGAATACACATATAGAAGTCGCCATATAAATTTTATTATAATGTCAACCTCTTTATTGCTCCAAGCATAAAAAGGTAAAAAAGAATAACACATAAACTATCTAGGAGATGTCGTTTGTACGACATTATCCATATAAATAATAGAAAACAATATACCCCTAACAAAACAATAAACAACAATTAACAAATCTACAACTTCTGAATAGAATCTCGACATGGGATAGACACAAGTTAAATACACGAAATGTCGACTATCCAAAATTACTTTGTTTGTTGTTGTCTTTCTTTTTCGCAGTTAAAGAGATTTCATTTAATGGTAAGTCTTAGATTTGGTAAACATTTATCGCGATTTAGTAATTGCTATTAAGTACCTCTGGAGATGTTGTGGCTTTGTTCAGTGGTTTGGTTGCTTTGTTTTTGATGGATTCACATCTTTCTTAGATATCTTATTAGTTTCTTAATGTTTGAACTATACTTTATGACAGGAGAGATGATTTCAATTTTACAATTGTAAACTTTCCATTTTGTCTAGGGCAGGGCCTTCACATGCAGTATATATTTCTGAGTTGATACGACAGTCCTGGGCGTGAGTTTCCTATCATGATGAAAGGATGAATGGATGATTGGCTGTTTAACGTCCAGTGACAAATTAAATGCATGATAATGTGATATGAATATAAATCATGCTTTTTCTTAGACCGAGACACTGAGTCGGATTTTTTAACATACTAGTTAAAAAAGTAACAGTTTGCATTTGATAAGGACTTTCCGTTTTGAATTTTTCTTGGAATTCGGTATTTTTGGTATTTTACTTTTTCCTTTCATCTTTTGAAATAAAAAAATAGGCATTTAAAAACAAAACATCACATAACAGCACAAACACACACAGACAAAACTGTTTTCGTCGAATAGTTTGTTCATGTGTTGTGAAAAATAGAGAAGTGTTTTGTTACAATTGTGAACTTTCCATTTCTGTCTAGAAACATTCCAGCAGTGCCTTCATAAACAGTATATATCTTTGAGTTGATACGACAGTCCATGGCGTCCGTTTCCTCTCATGATGAATGAATGAATTGATGATTGCTGTTTTTCAACGTCCAGTGACACATTAAATGCATATTAAGTACGTTAACATGATAATGTGATATGAATATAGATCCTGTTTTGAACTAGACCGACACACTGAGCCGAATTGTTTAACGATTATTAAAAAAGGTAACTTTTGCAGAGAGACATTTCACCATACCCGAAAGCGACTTATTCCAGGAATTGTTTGTGCTTAAGAGGCGGAGTTTTTTATGTAATGTTTTGTTATGGTTGTTGTTCTTGGTTCTTTTAGTTTTTGGCCATAGTGTTCTGTTTGTATTGACTTACACCCTTCGTATTTTCTGTCTCTTTTTTAGCGTAAACTTAAATCTTATATCTAGATATGTACATCAAATGAACTTTGATTATAGCAGTATTATTTATGTGAACTAATAAGAGTCAAAATTAATAGCGCTAGAATTATCGTTATACTTTTCCAAATTGTCGTACATATCATGCAGAATGTGTGGGTATTTTTTAAGAGTAGTAAAAAGTTTTGGTCGATAAGCTTCTACGTTTCACAAATTGTACAGATTACACATTATTTTTGTAAAAAGAAAGAAACTTAACAATCAAATTTTGAAATAAAAAATACAAAGATAGTTCTGATAATATGATGTCAGAAAATTAAGGAAAAGTAAAAAAAAAAAGTTTTCTTCCTACATTAGCACAAAACAAAATTTTAAGTATAAATTGAATGCACTTGCATCGTTAATTTAAAAACAAAATTCTATAACAAAACAATATGCTGTTGATGATTGCTCATAGTTGTAAATATACAATAAATTAAAAAGACGGGTGCCACATGCGGAAAATGATCTACTCAACCTTGAGTAGTACCTTAAATCACACCCAGATTGACCTCATGTTGCCAAGTCTTTCCGATAATTATGTGCGCCTACAAATGCCGTATTTTATAGGCTGTTTTATAATCTGTCTTTTGGCTAATTTTTGGGTTTTTTTTTTTTTTGCCATAAAAAGTAGATTCGTCTTCGACTGATGATTTGAATGCCCATTTGGTATAAACCGCCTATTTTTAAATAAAAATTATTATTGATGAGTTGCATTCCTGTTTCAAAATTTGCATGTCTTATCAAAAATCAAGTCAAACTGCAATTTACAATCCGAGATTGTGGAACACACCCGATCTGCCTTGAATGTTATTTTGATACTTTTCTCTTGTGAAATATTTTATCTTTCCAAAATATATTAACATATACTAATAAATGATTGTTTATTGTCTGCATTATATAAGTGACTATGTTGAACGCACCTATCTTATCGAAATTGAGATACGGGATACAACAGATACAGTTAGGTATGCCTTATATCTTGACTTAAATCTAGAAGTCGACAATGAGGGTCGGTTGAAAACAACACTTTACGACAAAAGAGATGATTTCCGCTTACCAATTGTAAACTTCTGTTTCTATGTAGGAACATTCACGCAGTTGGTGACCGTTATGGAATATCTGTTTCACAGACAACAAACTGATATGTTCCAATTGTCGTTACTACAATCACGTCCCATTACCTAATCAGACATTTCATCGGTTTTGTACTTACATGAGCAACACACGCGTGCCACATGTGGAGCAGGATCTGCTTAACCTTCAGGGCACCTGAGATCATCCCCAGTTTTTGGTGGGGTTCCTGTTGCTCAGTCTCCAGTTTTCTATGTTGTGTTTTGTGTAATGTTATTTGTCTGTTGGTCTTTTACTTTTTTAGCAATGGCGGTGTCAGTTTATTTTCGACTTATGAGTTTGAATGTCCCTTTGGTATGTTTCACCTCTCCCTTATATAAGGCTGGAAATATTATAAGCATATTCAGAACAATACTATAATAAGACTTTGAACCGAAATCATCACGTTTAGCAAGATTTTCATAATGCACACTGTATGAATTCGATAGAATGACGGGGCACATTATGCAATTTCAAATAAGCTCAGACAGCAAAAACTGCTGCAGCAAGGTTATGAGAATGAACGATTTAAATCAACCCTTCGATATCGATATATATAAATATACAATCAAACATTGTGCATTCGTTCTGTTTCAATTCGTAATGAAGATATTTAGTACCCAAAATAGCTGATATCTATATAATCTTTGTATTCTATTATTTGAAATCGTTGACAATGAATGAAAAAAACTTTTCAAAATACTTGTGAATATGAATTTACTTAACATTTTGTAAAAAAAACCAACAGGTTATAGCTTTAATTAATACAGTTTCAATGATAATGGAGTTACCATTTTGAACTAGTATAATTCTGGATTTTATTATGCAGATAGAAGGTTGTTTGGTGTTGGATTGATGCCCTTCTGAAATATATAACATACGTTCCTTTATTCAAAAGACTCATGTGAAATTGTGAAGTTTTACCTGCATCACCGCTATATCCATCTATATTCAAAGTATACTTTGTTGTGGCATCTCCGACACTGAAATTGGAATACTCTGCATATGCCGAATTCCCTTCAAAATCTTCCAGGTGTATGTAAAGCTTGTAGTTTCCAGAAGAGGTTAGAACGTTTATGAAATCATTTCCTGTGGAAAAGTGAAATAAGAAAAAAATCTGCGAACAAATGTCAATCGATCAGCTTATCATTTCTTGTTATATCCTATAATTCTTGACTGCGCTTAAAATGACGTTATGGGTTAATATGCTTGTGTTATTTGTTAAAGCTACTAAGTTTGTACTCAATTGTATCGAAAAAAAATCATATCAGTTCTAAGCGACTGTCATACAAGTGAGAGGTTTAGCTAGATATAAAATCAGGTTTAATCCACCAATTTCGAAATGCCTGTACCAAGTCAAGATTATTGCAGTTGTTTTCCATTCGTTTGATGTGTTTGAGCTTTTGATTATGGCATTTGATAAGGGACTTTCCGTTTTGGATTTTCCTAGGAGTTCGGTATTTTTGGTATTTTACTTTTTTTCTATCATCCTTATAGAAAAAAGCATTTCAAATCAAAACATCACATAACAGCATAAAAATACACAGCCCAAACTGTCTTGGTCAAAACCTATGTTCATGTGTTGTGAGAAACTAAAAAGTGTTTTTGTTCTGTGTTTTGATTTTCAAATCATAGAAATCTATTATTTTGGGTGGGTGTTTAATTCGTTATTTTGATTTAATCTATGACATGTGTAAACAATTGAATGATATAAATGTCCAATTGCCTTATTGATGAAAATAAGCTTCAACCTTATTCCAAAAGATTAAGCTAAACAATTAGCATGCTCAAATAATAACCTTTAGATCATACGTGTATTGTCTCCCCTTGACATTGTTAAATGCTTGTACAAAGAAATCATTTATCAATTTTTCTTTATTAAAGTTGAGAAAAACTTATACTCGAATAGGATACAAATACGTTAACAAAGATGGCTAAAATAAATTTGCTAAAAGGACAAGGTGTTTTTTAAATGGATTAGAAAGAAAAAATTACCCAACCAAAACTCGGATTTCAAATTTCCAAACCCAATCTCATAATCGCTCCATCCTCTGTAGAAATCAACATTTCCGTTCATTCTGCTTTGGAAAACCTTTTGAAAAATTATATAACATTAACAATAATGAAATTAAATAAAACACATTCTGAACATTTTCAGCGACTAGTCCATTTCCAATGAAGTAAATGTGTGTGTGGATGAGGGTTTCCCCTGGGTAAATTTTCTTTTTCGCCACCTCTTACGCCAAAACAATATATTTTTCACCACTTTTAAATTTTTTTCGCCAACTAACAACTAACATAAACATATTTTTCTAAGAAATTCTTTCTTTCTAACAAAAAAAAATCAGTTTGCCCCATTGTTGTCTATGATTATTCTACAAATTTTTTTTTTTTTAATCTACATTGTAATGAATAAACACTAATAAAATTGAGAATGGAAATGGGGATTATGTCAAAGAGACAACAACCCGACCAAAGAGCAGACAACAGCCGAAGGCCACTAATGGGTCTTCAATGCAGCGAGAAACTCCCGCACCCGAAGGTGGTCCTCAGCTGGCCCCTAAATAAAATTGTGTGCTAGTTCAGTGAAAATGGACGTAACACTAAACTCCAAAACATATAAATGAACTAAAGTTAAAAAACATACAAGACTAACAAAGGCCAGAGGCTCCTAACTTGGGACAGGCGCAAAAATGCGGCGGGGTTAAACATAATTAAACAACTAAACATTTACTTTTCAAAAGATACTGTAAAATTGAAATATAGATCATGAAATCATAATTTTTGACTTCTGGGAACATATATATTTTCCTGTCTAGTTGAAGGATAAAGACTAAAGTCAGAGATTTTTCTTACAATTGAATTTATTTCTTTGTGGCAAATGTTTTCATTTCCGAACCATCTTAAAAAGAAAAAGTCGAGACGTAAAACTATGCTTGAAACACGTGCGTCGCCAAAAAGGTTGTAAAGTACTGGTACCCACTTCAAATCAATTATTTCTATCAAAGTTAGTGCAAAAAGTTTATAAATTCGGAGATTTTTCTTGCTTTTGAACAGTTTTTGTCATAACAACAGTTTTCTTTTCCGTACCGTCGTTAAAAAGAAAACGAGGAGACGTAAAACTATGCTTCTAACATTTGCAACTTGTAAATAAATCCTTTAAGTGACATGTGACGCCATTTAACCACATCATTTTGTTAAATAGTACAATCAACACCTTTGTTAGACGTGTTAGGAAAGGGATTTAAATACTGCGCTGATGTTGAATAACAATACCAATACAAGATATAAGTGTGGACTTTCTCAAAATACAATTGCATAGTATCCAGGTGTAAAATAGTTTACCATTTTGTGTTGTGTTTTATACAATCTAGCAAACAGTTAACGTTGACTCAAACTTTTAAGGCTTGAATGGGCGTTTCATAGATATTAATATATGTATTTGCATTTTATTGAGTTAGGGGTGCAAACATAACTTTGAATAAAATATATAAAATTGTAAAGAATGGGAATATGGATTTTACGGCTACAAACCTAAATATACATTGAATGATACGAATAGAATATGTTTAATAGTCAAATAACTCAGTTTGTCTCTCCACAAGCCAAGCACACAATTACACAATTTGATTTAATTCGTGTCTTGGATGTCTCCACAATGTTCCGATAACCCTAAATGTGTTTAAACGTCCGATGGCGTGTTCGACAAAAAACTCGACACACTAAAATTCTTCTATCTAGTTTTTTGCATTTTCCTTATTTCCCTTCGTGTTTTTTTTTTTCTTAATTGGTGTCTCCTATATTGCGTAACACTTGGTGGACTTTATATCTTTGGCACTGACTTTACATCTCCAGCACTGCATGTTGCATATCGAGCGCTTGCTTTTATATCTCCAGCGCTTGACTTTTAAAACCACAAATCTTTATCTGTATGAACCCAACAGTACTCCTTAGATATAAGTGAATACTATAGTGTGATGATATAACGGAATCCAATGATAATTACATCACGTGAGTAAGATTAGTGAAAGTTTCACAAAATTCTGTCAAATAGTTCATACCTCAGATACAAAAAAGGACAGGCGGACGAACGAACGAAAGAACGGACGGATAGAAATATATACTATAGAAAGCGGAAAGTATATCAATATTCGGCAAAACAAAATATATGAAATCGGAAAAAAAAATTTGCCAAATGCAGCACATAATTAAGCAAGCCTTGCAACAGGTGAAAATGAATATTCCGTTTTCAAAATATCCTCCTGAGACAAAGATAATAAAATCAACTTCTACTTATGAAAGCTTAACTCCACTTTCAGGAAGACGTGATACAAAACAAAACTACAGACGGTCACCGAAACGTAAATTTACCACTTTGCTTGAATAGTGCCCGAATGTGGTAGTTTTTCAAAATTTTAAAAATGACACTCCGTAAATTTTATGGACACCATCACAAATTGGTTGATCCATACGTTGTGTCTGTGTGTAAACTAACTAAGGACATGTTTTCCACGTCTTAGATTATGGTTAACCATTTACGTCGTCTGGTCTTTTAAGTACCGAACGTGACCTATTCCCGAATATGACTGTTTTACTGAGTGTTAGTTCACATTGCTATAAGACGTGTCTCGGTATTGTTTATCCAGCGTTCATGTATTTAGTTACGAAGTTTTGTTTGTAATCCGATATTGTTTTGTGTCTTATCTTTTATTTTCTATTCGTATGTAAAAGTAAAGATAATTAATCACACAGTTCATTTGTATGATTTTAGTTTAAAGTAACAATGTGCACAGGATTTATTTGTTTTACACAGTTTCATTTGGAAGAAAGGCCGACATAGTTAGTTGCACTATTACTAACACAATTCTATATTAGGCCACACCAATTTGATTAATAGTTCTTTGGATTTTCCCGCTCCTGTTTTGGAGAAATTGACTTTTCAATAAAAAAAAATAAATACCGCTTCCGCCAATTTTTGGGCCGCATGCCGCTCCAAAATTAGTTTATCCTTGACATTTTTTTTCTCATAGACGTTTTTCTTGTGCATATATTGCGCCGATCGATTCAAACGCACGTGTGATAAATCGATTTGTAAATAAAAGGTCAAAAATCGGGATGCCAACATGAAGTCGTGTCAGATCATTGCCGAGGACAAGTAGTGTGTGAACACACAGTTATTTTAAATGCGTTTCGTTCTATGAAGACCTGTTCTAGGAGACAAAATAAAAAATCTTTCGTTAGATTACCACAATCACATCAGTATTCGTTAAAAGCATTGTCATCCCCGATCATTGTTTCAACAGACATAGTCCGAAATTACTCTGACGTCCAACGGCTGTTTTGCCAGACAAGATATGGTGTTGTTGTCCCACGGCCCCAGCTTGTCTGGCAAAACAGCCTTTGGACATCAGAGTAATCTCAGACTACAACAGACATAAATAGAGCTATCAGTCTTGGATGAAATTAATATTAAATGCACCTGATTTTTAAAAAAATTACAGATTAACAGATTAATCCTATTTTGATGAAAACCCCATATCCCCTCGTTAGTTTATTGACATGCAATCAGAACTCTTTTGTAAGGGCAAAATTTAAAAGTTCCAACGTTCGAGACCGAAGTGGTGGTATTGAGATTGGCATGCTTATAATAATTAGGGATGTATTATTGTTGCAATTACTTCCAGTTTGAAATACATTGCAGGTTTCAGGGGCAAAAAGAAAATGTATTTTGCCAAGTCAGAATAATGCATGTGAATGTGGTTAAAGGACTTAAGGTATTTTAAGGGAATGTTTCATTACACTGAGATCTACATGCATAGCAATATAACTATTTTACTCAGGATGTTGTTGCAATATTCACCTCACTCATTATGTTGATCCTATTATGGATAAATAGTTCCAACTAGATGTCAAGCAGCCAATAAATAATCATTACCATATAACGAAAACAACTATATCAAAGATATTTAATATTGTTCAAGGGCATTTTTTGGAATATATACACATATTTTAATTGTATTCCACACAATATATTTACCTAACTAACATAATTCCTCTTTTGCTAAACTTCATCCGCTATGCTTCCTTAATATATACACATGTATGAATTTAAATGAAAATTCACGCAGTCAAAGCTTATTTGGTGAAAATAATCAAAAGTATACTAAATCAAACTGAACCAGAAAGTTGGGTATGGTATAGACTGTACTTCAGGCACAAAAACATCAAATTATATGCATAAGAGCATATTTCTCCTCCTTTTTCTTTGAATTAACCCAGTTTTAACATGTACATAAAATTCTAAATTGCACAATTTAAAAAAAAATTATACCGCTCGCTCCACTTGTAGAGTACGCGCCTCAACAAAACTCATTTTCAAGAAATATATACAATAAAAAAAAATTCGCTCGCTCGCCCCATATTTTCTGGAGCTTTTGTCCGAAGAACTAAAAATCAAATTGGTGTGGCCTTAGTATTCTTGTAATTGTTATAGAATACATCAAATAACATAATTAGAAACCTAATCTTGATTTACATCTAATTTTTAAAAATTTACCTGTGACGTTACTTTTTGTGGCGTTGATCCATTCGTGTTACAGACACACATTTCGTAATTCTATTAAGCTGTTTTTGTGTACTGTCCTAAATTATTTTAGTTATTCGTTGTTATTCTGTGGTTATCATGTCGAAATATACTATTATATTATTTATTTATGTATTTCTCTGTCATTAGTGTTTTTGCATTTATTTGTACTCTGTTCCCGTCATGTAATGTTGTCATTTTAGCGGTATATTTAACATTGCCATAAAGCGCGGAGATTTGGCTAGCCACAAAACCAGGTTCAACCCACCATTTTTTCTTAAAAAGTCCTGTACCAAGTCAGGAATATGGCAGTTGTTATTTTATAGTTCGTTTCTGTGAACGTTGCATTGTTGTTTGTTTTTTGTTGCACTTCTGTGTTCTGTTATTTCGTTGTTTCCTCTTATGGTTGATTTGTTTCCCTCGGTTTTAGTTTGTAACCCGGATTTGTTTTCTCTCAATCGATTCATGACTTTTGAACAGCGATATACTACTGTTGCCTTTATTTAAAAAACTCAATTCGATAACATCTTCTGTCCAAAAATCTAACTGACGAAAGTTGATAGAAAGAAAATGTCAGGGAAAATGTTAGTTAGAATAATTAATTCACACATTTAAACACATAATTCCACTATCAGATTTATTATACACGACTTCACAGCCAATGGAATTGACCGATGACGAAGTTTCTTGAATTATAGCATACAAAAAACATGGTTAAATATTTATTTTAAATGAACAGTTATGATCGTCATCAGAACGCGGAGAGAAACATTGTTTGTAACTCTATCACCGTATGGCCTTCAACAAGGAGCAAAATACATACTGCATAAAAACTATAAAAGACCCCGACATGAACTTAAAATAGAGAATCGAAACGAGAATGTGTCAAAGAGACAACGACCCTTTTAAGGAGCAAAAAAGGAGCCCAAAGCCACAAATGGGTATAGAAACGCAGCAAGAAAATCCCACACTTTATTATTCCTTTATTTTGATCATTTTACAGATTTTCCTTGTATAATCAAAATGGAAAGAAAAGCGGAAATAACGATCTTAAACTTAATCGATCACTTCTATGAAACAATGCAATTTCATGATCATAATGATATTAATATTTGTGAACAATGCTCGTGTTTTTTTGTTTTTTTTGCATGGTCTGTGAACTGTGGAATAAATTGTCATTATTTTATTGTTTAAAAATCATCTCAGCTGTGTAAAACACATCCATGCAGGTAACTATAATGAAAGATTATTTGGGCTTTTTGAGATGGTCCCCACTATAAACTGTAGTAGTGTTGGTATTTAACATCAGCGCCAGAATCGTATTGACTTTTCTAACACGTCTAATAATTAGTCCATTGTTGCCTACAGCTATAAAATGCACTCAGCTGATTATTGATCTTCTGTCAAAGTCGTAACGAGTTCAAGGTGATTTCCGAATATTGTCTGATCAGGTAAAGTCCGAGAAACCCGAAAATTAATCAAGATGGGGAAATCGAATTGTTGTATTTCTGTCGCCAAATTCTTTCGTCAATAATGAATTTTAATCGCCACAATTTTTTCGCAAAGTGCGAAATTGGCGACCGCCAGTGGAAACCCTGGTGAGGATGCTGTATCGTTTTTTCGATATATCGTTACACTTTTTTAGTTTTTTTTTTTTTTTTTTTTTAATTTATAGCTATTTGTGCACCTAATTTTCGCTTTCATATTATTGTTTTATAGTGTTCCTGATGAAGGTAAATCTTTCGTCAATAATGAATTTTAATCGCCACAATTTTTATTTTTTCGCAGAGTGCAAAATTGGCGACCGCCAGTGGAAACCCTGATGTGGATGCAGTATCGTTATTTCGATGTATCGTTATTCTTTTTAGTTTGTTTTTTTTAATTTATAGCTATTTGTGCATCTAATTTTCGCTTTCATATTATTGTTTTTTAGTGTTCCTGATGAAGGTAAATCCAGAAATTGGAAGAATCAAAATTAGAACTTTGTTTCATAGCCAATTACTGTTCTTTATTGACAGAAAAAAGCTCTGACAATTCTAAAAAGATATATTGTTAAAGCCCCAAATGCTTATTAAAGATGATATGTTACGAATCAAAACTTTTATATTTATAAATTTGTAGTAGGATAGCTGAAATATCAAATTTAGCTAAAAGCATAGTTGTTAATAGTCCTTAAGCATGAATAAACAGTTATGGATCAATTGAATATGCCTATCTGCATCTTAAATCTTCACCAGACATTATTCATCAAGTATACATGATCAAGGTTAATCGTGTTTTCCTCGTTGGAATATATATCGTACATGTAAAATACGTTTTTGTGTTGTTAATTAATTTACCTCTTCTAACCGAAAATCGATAGGGACAGATTTTGAATAATGTAATATATTTACAATATTTGCGAAATTTATTTTCTGAATTTTGAATTGTCACATTTTTAACCTATTTTAATAGAGTTTCAGCAAGTTATGAAACACCAAACATGGCTTAACTTGTCAGTGAAAAAAACGTTCTTTTGGAAGTTAAAATGATAGATTTGATTTTGATTTTTGATTTTTGGTGTTTTAACGCCACTTTTAAGCACCGCTTTTGGACTATTTCGTGGCGGCCAGTTTTTATTGGGTGAGGAAGCCTGAGTAACCGGAGAAAACCACCGACCTTCGATAGGAAAACTGACATTCCTTGTCAATTAAGATTTGAGTCGAGTGCACCCGCACGGGCAGGGTTCGAACTCACAACCTCAGTGTTGACTGGCTAGTGATTACAGTAGTAACTACTAAGACCACTCGGCCACCGAGGCCCCTAAAATGATAGAAATAAATGGAATAGAATATCAGAAAGTAGAGACAGTTAGCTTAAACAAGTTTCATAGGTTTAATGAAGAAATAACCGAGGAATAAAATAAAAGTGCAAAAAAACTATATCTAGCCTATCGCAAACAGCTAATACTTAAAAACGAAAAGGAAAACAGCGCTCACAAAAAAAAGGAAAAAACGAAACTAGTCATTTTCGCTTTTTATTTAATAAAAAAATCTTTTGATGCAACACATTGGTCGTGAAATCAATAACGGAGATATACTGGTATTCATTTCACTTGTTCGACGAAGTGAACACCAATTTTTCAAAAGTTAATTACTCTAAACATTAATATCTGTATTATTTATGAATTGAATGACGCTTTACATTAAAAAATTATGAATATAAAAGTCTACATCTTCACTCAACTTACAGTCCAACCAAATCCTGCTGTATCCATGTCACAGTACACATCAAACTTCTCATCTGATGGATATATTGTATATACCCCTGACAAAGATCCTTGTGGAAGATCACTGCAGTCACGTGGGCAAAGGTCTGAAGCAATTTTAAAAAGTGGATTTGTATTTTGTCCATTAGTTCATATTTATCTCATGTATCATATAATTTAAAGTGCCCGGAGAACGACTGATCGATGACAATTTGTGATAATAATATTTATTTGAGCTTAAAATTTTTACATTGTTTACATCTTTACATACTGGTCCTTCACGTAAAGTACCTTTCCTCTTTGATATAGGACCGCATCTGTTCGTGATGTAAGTGTGGTGTAACTGATGACAATTGCAATTTGGCAATTTTATACTTTATATATGATTAATAAGTTTTATATATTTTTTTATCAGTAATCTAAAGTTTTTTGTTTACTTTTCTTTACACTATTGGTAATTTCACTTTTTCTAATGAAAAAAAAAAGAGAAGAGAAATATTCTGTATAACGCCATTATTAGTTTCCTCTGAGATCATATGAAACGACATAATTTCAAGTATTGTGGAACACCGTTGACATAATAATGTTTAAATATAAAAAGAGTTGTTCACCAAAACTACATCATTTAAAAACTGCTGATAAGCTGATGCAAAGACACGAGAAAAATGTGGTTTCACTCTAACAATAAATGTGAAGGGTAAACACATTTAAAGTCATGAATGAAAACATTTAGTTGATCAGGTTTATTAGCGTAAATGCATATGCAATGAAATATAAAACTTACGTGTGGTACGTTCAGATAACCGAATAGGTAATGGAACACAATAGTAATCCGATCCCCTTGGTATACAGGCCTCATTACGCTTACAATCATTTCCTTTGCATTGACCAGCTAGTTGCTGAAAGTTGATCGGCCAAACAATTTTATGAACATGAACATTTCAATCATTAGTCCTAATTTCTCCCGATGTTACAACATGATCAGTAATAGTTATCCCATGAGAACGCGGTGTGTCAGTGTAAGATCACTCCGATGTTCGGATCTTACACTGACCAAGTCCGAATGGGATAACTATTTTACATCCCAGATGTTCTAGATAAGATAAAAAACCATTTACGCTTTATAAAGTCTAGTTTAGAACGCCACACAATCATTATAATATACTTTATAAACTACTATATAGTATATACTCTTTATGAGTCCCGAACACAATGTTTAAATATGTTAAATTAACAGAGAGTTTGTATCAAGTCGTCCTGGT
This sequence comes from Mytilus californianus, assembly GCF_021869535.1. Taxonomy (NCBI): domain Eukaryota; kingdom Metazoa; phylum Mollusca; class Bivalvia; order Mytilida; family Mytilidae; genus Mytilus; species Mytilus californianus. The sequence continues at coordinate 7,521,150 of NW_026262604.1, forward strand.
GTAGGGGTATGAGTCGTGGGTCTATGTGCTAAATGTCTTGAGTTCAATTCCAAACATAGACACTGGAGTTTTTTTCTACACAAATTTTGATAGTTAGTCTTTTCCATATAAATATTTCTAAGTGTTATTGTGGATTTGACATTCCCTGCAAAATGTTACAGAACAAAGGAAAGCATGCAGAATAAAGAAACTCAAGCTACAGTGATCTGGTCGGGGTGATCCGGCTCAGATCACCCCTGGTAGAACAAAGGAGCTGAATTCTTTTTTCGAATAACAAAGGTATTTTTAGGTTGTTATGATTGAACTCTAGAATTATGATTTTTGACTTTTTTTTTTATCAAAAAGTTAAATAAATTGGAACATCGTTTTCCCAAAATACGTAAAAATTCGAAGATATGCCGTAAATCTCGAGGATGTACTTAGGTGAAATTACAAAAAATCTAGGATTTAAAATTGATACTATAAGTAGGAAGAGCGTTAGTTAAGGAACAAAATAAGCTGAAAATATTGATAGGTTATGGAGCTCCTTTTCGAGATATTCGAATTTTAAAAAATGGCGGGAAAAGGCTGACTCGGACTTTTACCTTATATTTGCATTGGTATTATTTGGGTCTCAAATCGAACGAAAAAATCTAGAATCTGCTTAAATTTTGGTAAATGACCTTTAATGGGCTATTGAAGTCTTGTATGAAAATAAAAATGGGTCTTATGGGGCAAAATATTTTACCCTGTATTGTAGGAAAAAAACCTAGGAGTCCGAACATCTAGCACAAATCCCTAAACCTCGCCTAAGTACATCCTTCATAAGTCTTTTAATCAAAGATATAACTAATTTTTAAGGTGTTGCATAAATAATTTCTAAAACAATAAACTATTACTAAAATAAAGTTTTACTGTATTTGATTAGAAAAGTTATAATCAACCAGTTACAAAAAACAAACAAACAAACATCAGTTATAAATTTCAAAATTATACTATTTTAATCCGTTTTCTTTCCACTTCATGGAATGTTTTATGATATACATACCCCACCCCCAAAATACTCACCGATATATTTTTCTCGTATATAAAAATAAAACACCATCCAACTATGTGAATAACGTTGATGAACGAAGAATATTCTCTAATGGGAGTTCTGAGATCTGTGTAATATCAAATGACAGAATCTCGCTATACGAACATAAATGATACTGGTTGAAATGCTCATGGTACGTTTTCATAAAGACGTAACTAAATTTTTTTTTTTTGCTTGAGACCGAATTTTTAGCCTAATAGATAAACTTTAAAGATTTAAAATATAAAGCAGAACAGTCAAAATTGTGTTAGGTCAACATAAACTAGTATTATTTCAACCTTAGCTTTAGTTTATATGCCTTATTTAGAATAGACAATGTGTTGGTTACAAAGTTGTTGGTTCTTTTTGGTAAATTAAAAAAAGTTCTCACAATTAAGGGGTCTATAACTAAATCAATAATAATTATTATTGTTTAAAATTTGTAGCATTGTGAACCTACTCTTTTCCCAGATTAATAGTGTAATAGAATTGTAATATATCGTATATACACGCTACCCATTTTAAAAATTAAGTTGATCTAGGTCAAAACATTTATATACAGACACAAAAAATGTATTGATGAATGAGATTATTAAGTCAACATGAATATCGCCATTATGGCATGTATGGTATGTAAAGGAAATAAATAAAGATATTTTTTGGCAGGAAATTTTTAACTCGCACAGAAGTTTTAAAATCTGCCCTTTACAAATACCTCTTGCTATTTAGATTTCTGTGACAGATGGTCCTATATTTTTGTGATACTTGACCTATTGATGTTTAACATTAACCCCTTATGTACTGCAATGCCATCACTTTTCTTGCGAAATCATTGAAATTTTACGCCAAAGTTTGACATATTCTGAAATGAAGGACAAATAGCAATATCGCGTTTAGGCATTTAATGTCCTACAGCTTTTATTGGTCATTTCATAATTGTAATAAATTTCAAATTATACATTAAATTGTCAGATTAACTTTCAATTGGAACGTAAATTAGATATCTATCAATGTGAATACATTTTCGACTTCAGGAAGAGAATTTTCAAATGTTGTTTATACATTTTGTACTATAAATTCAGATAATAATGCATGCAAGTATATTTGTAAATCACTGTTTACTGGTAAAAATGTTTGAGATTTAATTATTGCGATTTAAAAAATTCACGACTAAAAAATGAAATTGAGAGGTTTTATAATTACAAACCTGATACTGTCGCTTTTTTTGCATTTATAAAAAATATCGCAATAATTTCTGAATTTACAGACTATAACAAGAACTTTTGAAAACTTGCCTTTCTAAAGACTAAAATATGTTTACAATAAATACGAGCAATTATATGGCAAAAACATCTTTAAAAACTAATTTGTAATCAAATATGACTAATTTCATTTGTTTATTTCGAAACAAGCATCATAAGATAAGGTATTTTATTATCCTAAATGTTTTGAAATATTTTGCAATGATTTGTTGTAAAGATCTTTGATCGTATTTACCTGTGGAAAAGCCGAGGCAGCAACAAAGCTATTTCCAGCACTTTCAATGACTCCACATTTACCTGCCCCGGGTTCAGCATCATTTATCTGGCAAGTTTTATTCCATGCTATAAAGTTTATGGATTTGCATACCTGGACTCTCGAGCAATACTGGGCGCACAATGACCACATAGGCATAGATACCTCAAACAGCACGTGGCCACTATATATTTTGTCTTTTTGTTTTTTGATAACAACTATTTCACATAATGTCCAAGCAAATAGGGAAAAAAACAAAAATGTCAGACGGTACATATTGTGCCTATATAATTACCATGAAACGTAGTTATTTTTTCCCGCTTTTTCCGAAATAATTTGGGTGTATTTAATTAATTGTCAATCCTAACACTGACAAGATCGACAAATCATTGAGTCTCTATTTATTAAGTTGTCAGAGAAATGTTTCATAAAGATAATTACCATCAACTTTTATTTTAATACAAAACAAAATTAAATTAACGCTCCACCTATCAAAGATCATCTAACATTTACACTACAAAATTCATGAAGAAGTGACATTTGGTAAATTGATTTTCGTCATTATTGCAAAACATAACTAATGAATTCAGCGTTCTAATGAGAAACTATGGAACATTCAAACATCAGATGTTTTATTTTTTTAAATTGTTTTTCATTTTTTTTAAATATTCACTTGTCTTTTCATACAACTTCTAAAATCTTCCATTTAACCTTTCAATATTAACTTGCAAACAATTTATGAAATTTTCGTGGGATAGTCCTTTATCTTGTGTCTTTCTGTTAAAGTCCATAGGAAGTAAGAAAATACAAACTATTATAAATTCAGTATCATTCAGAATTTAGGATGATTTAAAGTTTCAAAAAGAAGAAAAAAATACCTCTACAAAAAGTAAATTATTTCCATAAAAAAAACAAAAATCAAAAACAATCCCCCCCCCTTTCTGCTCCCAAAAAAAGTAATTAGAAATCGGATAAATACAGTTGATGGCACTTTTGATAAGTTAGGTGCTTTTACAAATAAACATTTGCCTGTTATACAGTTATACCAGGTTCTAATGATTTTCATTAATCTTTTGAAATAAGTTGGCTTGTGTTGTGCATTATATAAAGACATATAAAAGATATGTGATAATGTGCTCATTTCAGAGAAAATTGTTCATGAAAATGTGTGTTCTCAATTTTCGCCTCGCATTTTAATTACTTTTCCTAATTAGAACTTCATCAACCTTCTTTCCTTGTTAACAGCAATCTCCTCTGAAACAGTATCGACCCCCTGTAAAACTATGCACCTGTAAGTAATTTGAAAGCTATATCTAGTTGTTTGTAATAAACATGTAAAAGGAAACGCAGATAAATCAATTACATATTAATTTATTTCAACTTGCATTGTCGCGCTTAATTTTTTAATTGTTCTGTTATTATGAAGTTTTAATTATTTGGTTACGCTTGTCTTTGTATCTAATCAAGTTGGGATAACATTTTACTTTAATATCATATAACAAAAATTACCAATGCAATATGACAAAATACGATCGTTTATAAAATGAATAAAACTTGCCAGATAAATGATGTTGAACCCGGGGAAAGTAAATGTGGACTCATTGCCAGATAAATGATGTTGAACCCGGGGAAAGTAAATGTGGACTCATTGAAAGTATTGGAAATAGTACGTTGCTGCCTCGACTTTTCCACAGGTAAATACGATCTAAGATCTATAAAACAAATTATTGCAAAATATTTCAAAACATTTAGGATAATAAAATAACTTATCTAATAATTCTTATTTCGAAATAAACAAATGAAATTGGTCATATTTGATTACAAATTAGTTTTTAAAAATGTTTTGCCATAGAATTTCTCGTATTCATTGTAAACATATTTTAGTCTTTAGAAAGGCAAGTTTTCAAAAGTTCTTGATAAAGTCTGTAAATTCAGAAATTATTGCGATATTTTTATAAATGCGAAAAAAGCGACAGTATCAGGTTTGTAATTATAAAACCTCTCAATTTTATTTTTAGTCGTGAATTTTTTAAATCGCAATATTTTTTTTAACCAGTAATCTGTGATTTGCATTAGTAATTGCACGCATTATTATCTGAATCTATAGTACGAAATATATAAACAGCATTTGAAAATTCCCTTTTTAAAGTCGAAAAGGTATTATATATTGATACATATCTAAAGTTCCAATTAAAAATAAATCTGATGATTGTATGTATAAATTAAAATTGATTAGAATTATGAAATGACTCATAAAAAAGCTATAAGACTTTAACTTTACGATACAGATTCGACCCAACAACACTCTATCTTCCAAAATAAGAATGAAAAAAGACTTCCTCTGCAATTGACCAAAATAAAAAAAAAACTAAATCAAAACATTCCATCAAAATAAACCAAATTATGTTAATTATGATATATTAAGAAGTCTTTAATAATTTAACAAAATTGAACATAAATTTAAGATTAAAATTACACAGAATGTTGCGGGGTTAAAATAGTTTGAAGGCGCCAGCCCTGCCCCTAAACTGGGACAATGATGTAACAATACAACAGAAAAACAAACTATAACAATTAATTTTTTAAAAAACTTAACGCATCAGATGTATACAAATAGAAATACATCTAACAAAAACACAAAGTGGACGGGGACGGGAACTTGTACATCCCAACAACAAAAGTACAGATCTAATAGTACTCGCAGTTACGTACAGCTAGTTAAAAGCCAATAACAACTGATTAAATTAATCATGCATCTAAGACTAAATTATCAATCAATGCACACCCAACATCCAGTTTGAAGACGTAATAATCAGTCGGTAAAAAAACATGACCTTGTGCAATGCAAAGATACAGGTAACGACAGATTGTAGCGCCATAAATGGGCATATGTATATAATAACAAATATTTAGTTTGATTTTAATTTACTGATAACAAAATCAATATCTATACTAAGAAAAACAATCTTCAAAGATATACTTACGATGTTGATTTGGTAACCTTTTCGAATAAGTTTATTTAAAGGATCGATAAGCTTACCCGGATCGTTTCTAAATTTTAGGGCTCGGACAACAACATCTCCGTAAAAATGAGGTGCTATCCTGTTTGAAATAAGTTTCCTACAGGTTCAATCAAACTTAAAAACCAAATATTTATATCTAGTGAAGAAATTAGTAAAGGTTTTAAGTAATTTGTGGTAACGAAATCCCTGACTTAATAATTGACAAGAGAGGGACGAAAGATACCAGAGAGACAGTCAAACTCATAGATCGAAAACAAACTGACAACGCCATGGCCAAAAATAAAAAGACAAACAGACAAATGATAGTACAGATGACACAACATAGAAAACTAAAGACTAAGCAACACGAACCCCACCAAAAACTGGGGGTGATCTCAGGTGCTCCGGAAGGGTAAGCAGATCCTGCTCCACATGTGGCACCCGTCGTGTTGCTTATGTTATTACAAATCCGGTAAATAGTCTAATTCGGTAAGTCACATTTGTGAAAAGGGAAGGGTATTGTAGTTAAGACATAAGGAACATATCCGATATCATCTGTGAAACGGTTATTCCATAACGGTCAACCAACTCAAGTATGACAAGTAATACATAGATTACGTTCATTAAAATCCAAAACGTCACAGCAGGCATTGGCATAACGAACGAGTAGTGATATTTAAACACCGTAAGATGTGGCCAAAGGAACATCACCATCCAAAAAAGAAAAATTAACAATATGAAACGAAAAATCGTCCCTTTTGTAGTAAATTCTAGTGTAGAGTTTCCCGACGTATAAAACTGAAACGTCTACATCTAGGAGAACTATTCTATTTAATTCATTCAAAGTAAGGTCCTTTGGGTAAATTTCGGCAATATATTTAGAAAATGTTTGATCATTAAACGATAAAATATCATCTAGATAACGATAATTGTTGTTAAATTAATAAATAAATGAATAAATGCAACTAAGACGGTCTTAACTGAGTTTGGTTAAAAACCGCGATTCATAACAGTACAAAAACAACCCTGCTATTAAAGGGGTGCAATTGGGGTCCATAGTAATATCTGCAACCCGTCGATAAACTTCATTGCTGAAACGTGACTCTACTCATCCAGAAATGCATGTCAGCGATGGAACATATTACAATTTTTTACACTTTTAGTCAAATTCTAACTGATAAATTGATGAAAATACAATTCATCCATGTTCGAACGCCCTTTGCGAATGCAGATTAATTGAGGGATTGTTGTTTGCTTAACGGCCATGCTTGTTTAGGACGAGAACAAATTAGCCATCAATACAACTGGCAGGATCTGTAAGGTAGAGGTCTAATGAGGTAAAGGGCGGAAAATATGGACCATTTATCATATGTTAATGAGAAGTCGGACCCAACAAAATATAACGAACAAAACGTTCAAATTTTAAAAAAGTATTTTCCCGAATTGAACTACTTTTTTTTTTACAGTTTTAGTTATTATATTCAGACTTTTCAAATAACGTTAACGTAAAAATGACGGTTAAAGACGACAATTCACTTGCCAGTGGAAGATATATGTACATTTATACCTTGTAGTTTAGTAGGATTAGTTTTACTTTAAACATTTTATTTCAAAAAATCATGTACATGACATACACCTATAAATACAGTGATACATTAATACTAAGGGATTCGGGAACAAGGTTTCCCTTATATTAATCCGTCTCCCTGTCAAAAAGATAAAGGGAAATAACTGCAAATAAAAAAGTTGATTGTTTTCGTCAGATCTTTCCTATATATATATGTACCGGCGGCGGTGTGTGTTTCCAGGACTTTGTCAAGACTGTCTCACCCAATTACGATCCTAACCATGCATGAAAGACGCTATATGCCAAATCGCTTTGAATCTAATAAAAATTGTTGCACTTGTTTAAACACGAGTAGATTTTCCTCTTGACTGAGGTTATTGCGGCCAAATAGGAGTGTTTTTATATTGTATGGGAACGGAATTGTTTCTATCGTACGTTTTCGGACAAGGGAGTAATTATTACACTCGAGAAGAAAATGCTTACTGCTCTCGATTCTACCGCAAGTACAGTTTTTACTTTCTACAAGATTTCTCTTAAATAAATGTTCGTTTAGATTACTACAATCCATCCGAAGTCTGGCATGAAGTATTTGTCCTTTCCTGTGTCCATAAAAATAATAATTTGGTATTTTACTTACATTTTGAGTAAGGTGACGTTTAAGTGTAAACTTTGATGGACTTAATCTGATATCGTCCGGAATAGCATTCCAGGATCGAATAGCTGAAGGAAGAAAAGATTTCTGATAAAATGCTGTTTTATTCAACAAACCTTACAAAAAATCTAAAGGAACACGATTTTTATCGCACCTTAACTCCCAGTGAATACAAACTAATGTTTTACTCTCATTCCGGTACGATTTTTAAAAATCAGAATAAAACAATTTTTTATTTTTATTTTGGAAAACACAAGTCCCCCTTTTTCACAGTATGAATACTCGATGCTTTATTTTAAAATGCAAATTTGGGATTTTGTCGTCACTTGTCTAATAACATAATCATTTTATGATTAGAGAGAGGATAAAAACCATTGGAATCGGAAATGCGGACAAATGATATCTTACACGATGGCAATGGGGGCACGAAGGGTCGATTGAATTACATTAATGAAAGCCCGTTAAAGGGTATGAGATTGTTACTACGGGAAACAATGTAAGGTGAAGCTTATTTTGTTTTTATATTTTCATTCAATGTCTTGAAAACTTTTCATTTCGAAAATCAAAATCATAAGAAAAATAAACAGTTAACATCTTATAAAAGACGCTTGATTATGATATACAGAAAACAAAATCGTGGAACCCTTTTCTAGTCCTTTAACAGGTGACCTGGGGGTGGGGGCTATATTTTGTGTTTCCATTTGTTTTCTTACATCTTCTGTTTATTTTCATTTTTTTTTTATTTGCTGTGTTTACTAAAAGAGAGGCGAAAGATACCAGAGGGACATTCAAACTCACAAGTCGAAAATTAACTGACAAGGCCATGGCTAAACATGAAAAGGACAAACAGGCAGACAATAGTACACAAAAAACAACATATAAAACTAAAAACCTAGCAACACGAACCCCACCAAAAACTTGGGGTGATCTCAGGTACTCTGGAAGTGTAAGCAGATCCTGCACCACATGTAGTACCCGTCGTGTTGCTTATGTTAGTACAAAATCGGGTAATAATTCTAATTCGGTAGGTCACATTCGGGAAAAGGGGACGGGATTGTAGTTACGACATAAGAAACATATCCGCTATCATCTGTAAAACGATTGTCAACCAACTCATGATAGTGTCCGTAAAATTTACGAAGTGATAATTTCACTTTCACCACTTGGAATTATGAATATGGTTTAGAATATGGTTTAATAGCTTTCTTGTGAGCAGCAACCCTCCACCTCTCTAATATACTACCAATGTGCACATTCAAAACTAACGACAATCACTAAATAAGAGGCTCCTGGGCTGTGACAGGTTCAACCAGAATATTGCAGGGTTAAACATGTTTGTGAGCGCTCAACCCTCCTATTAACCTTTGGCAGTAGTGCAAAGTTGTAACAGCACCACATAAGAACAAACTGTAAAAAATCAGTTGGAAATTGCTTGTCTCATTATATTGGAAGGAAGCACAAAAAACTAACTAGCATAAAGACATAAGACACAACGTACTAATATTAGAGTACTCGCAGTTAATGCCAGCTAGCTCAAAGTCAGCAACAGCGGCTTCCGTATGTATAATGGAGCAACCATTTAACTTCAAAAGGGGGTGGGGTTTATGGGTTTTTTAAGTCGGAAATTTTTTTTGCGAACATGTTTATTTAGTTTTTCGACGCTATCAAACAAATTATTTTTTTTTTATTTAACACTATAAGGTATGGGTAAAATCTGAATTTAGAACCTTTTTATTGTCATCTGCTTGATCAGAAATTTTTTTTATGAAATTGGGGATCAGAATATTTTTTAAGGTTAAACCCATACCCCCCTCCTCCCTTTTTTTTTAAGTTACATGTAAATGGTCGTTCCCTAAATGGGCCTTGAATTATGTGTTAGCTGTTGATGACTTTGAGATAGCTTTCACTAAATGGAGTTTTATTATCTAATAAAAAATAAAAAGTATATATTCGATCTTTTCCTGCGTATTTCAATAAATATTTATATTTACAATTATAATTGTTTAAAATTAAATTCAGCGGTATGAAACACGCCCATACAGTTACAAAAATGATAAAATGATGGAGTATTTGTACTTTTTTAGATGGTCCTCCATCATATTATATTCATCTTCCAATCAAACACGAGCGCCAGCAGTAATAATTAACTACTTTTCTAACACGTCTATTACCACCATTGTTTTTCCTCTATTAGTCTTTGTTAGATTTGTACTTTTTAAAAAAAAATTCATATCAGTCAGTCTATTAAAAATAATATGTTATTATTCTTAAATTGATGAAAATAGTGGTAAAGATTGTACAAATCGTATTTCGAGATAATTAGATAAACCGTGTTTCGTGAAATCGGTAAAAAGATCAACGTGCAAGAAATGTTTAATTGTTCGTTCATCGTGAAATGGCAATTTTATTTTGCGTTCTTCCGTGCTGATACCCCCCCACCCCCTTTTTACGTACCTCAAATAACTTCTGCTTGTATAATTCAAACGGATTTATGTTACAGCAAGCTTTCCATATGTATATATATATATATTTATTATCCGGCTGTGAAATTTACATGACCCTTTATCGTTTTATTCAAGGTACCAGTCTTGTATTACAACTCCAGTTTCCGGTGCATGTCAAAACATGGAGGTAAATAAAATAGTCCATTTTTTTTCTGGACTCAATTTTTTCTGTTTGATTAAAAGTTTATGCTGAATTGAAACATATATATAGATTGAAAAATATCTTGCATCTTTTTGGGGATATCAATCCAAGAAAGTGGAAGGATATCATGTTTACTGGAAGTGGTGCGGCCTAGTAAAAAAAGCAAACAGAAAGTAGAAAAAAAATTGTTTTGACTTCAGGGTTACGTAACTTTTTATTCTTCGTGGCATGACCCACTTTTTTTCGATTAAATCACAATTTCACATTAGTACATACATGATATGAACATGATAATTTTTTTCTATGTAGCATTTTTTATTTTTTTTTTTTTCAAAGATCAGCTGTTTTGCTTGTAAGCCTATGGAGCAGTCAATTACAAGACTGCAACCTCAAGAAACGGTAATTTTGTAAGTAGACAAGGATCATTAATGAAATTTATATGTGATGTCGGTGTTTTAGAACTAAATGGCAAAACAAAAACAAAATACTACTTGGATATCAAGTATGTAATGTACGACGAATTATTCGAATTTTATATCAAAGAAATCGGTAAACCAAGGATTAAAAACTAAATGCACGTCCTTGTTTCAACAGTTTCTGACTGATATTGTTATAAGTTGCTGCTATAAACATTCGAAATCATTCCTAATTGACAATAGATCGATAGAATGTGGTATATATATTGCAATATTAGTGGGTTTGGTAATTGGCATGGGTAAACGAGTGGTCATGATATACCTTATTGTACACCGCGCAACGCGCTGCAGGGGACATAGAAAAACCGGGCGTCCGTCCGTCCGGCCGGCCTTGTTAGCGTTCTCATGTGTACAATTCTTGCAAGATTTTTATGAAACTTATATCATAGGTTTATATCAGCAATGTCTTGGACGAGTTCGAAAATCCGTGCCGATCAATTATTTTTAAAAGAGTTATATACCCCTTGGAAACATCAATTATATTTAAAAATGCATCGTTAGCGCTCTCATGTGTACAATTCTAGCCAGATTTTTATGAAACTTATATCATAGGTTTATTTTAGCAATGTCCTGGACGAGTTAGAAAATCAATGCTAATCAATTATACTTTAAAAGAGTTATGCCCCTTGGAAACATTATTTTTTTTATATGGAAAATTGCATTGTAAGTGCTCTCGTGTGTACAATTCTTGACAGAGTTCAAAAATCAGTACTGATCAATTATTTCTAAAAGAGTTATGCCCCTTGGAAATATTAATTATACAGAAAATTGCCTCGTGAGCGCTCTAATGTGTACAATTCTTGCCAGAATTTTATGACACTTATATTATAGGTTTATATCGGTAATGTCTTTCGAAAATAATTGCTGATCAAATATTTTTAACGAGTTATGCCCTTGGAAATATTAATTATAACTGAAATCGCATTGCATTTGCTCTGAAGTCTTCATTTCTCTAAGATATTATAAAAAGTTTTAAAGAATTTTTTTTTCCAGTTATTGCCCTTGTACCTTGGATAAATAAAATATGTACAGGCGGGGACATTGGAACTCTGTTCTTTTATTTAACATTGAACTATACGAACATTAGACAGAAGCTTTAATGGGCCACAATACAACATACATATGCAAAGAAATTTTTAAAACAGTTTTTTTTTAATTTTTATACGTATTTTACTGATTTATAAATTAAAATTTATGCACAATTGTTATGTTCACTCAGCGGTTTAAGTTTTTAAACATCAATTATTTTGTCAAACTTCATCACGGTGTAGTATAAAACTTTAACAGAAGCTTTTTCGTGATAAAAAAAAAGCATCAAGAGCAAAACTTTGATAACGTTGGGGTTTTTTTTCATATGAAAGTCGCAGAATGCGAGAGAGAGAATGCAATCTGACGGCGGCGGCGTAAACTTTTTGTATATTTGAACGCTTTATATTTCAGTGAGTAGAAGACTTGGATGCTTCATACCTTGTATACAGATACCTTATGTTACGAAGTTTCCGTCTGTCATATGTTCATTGTTCTTAACCTCATTTTCATGGTTAAGCGACTGCTTCAAATAGAAATACTAGTTTTTGTCTCGCCTGCGAAATATATGTGTTGCCTTTCGAATTATTCCAGCTTCTTTTTACAGAAGTCTTTTCCGAAGTACCTGCCAGCCAAAAATGTACACCTTACAATCATTCAATACACTAAAGCTAGTAGACCTTCTGCCTATAGTATTTGAAAATTCAGACCAATTACTGTGGTGTGTGGAATTCTTGTAAGGTGTACATGTCAGACTTTCTAATAATAAGTAATGTTCAATGTTATGTTTTCAGCTTAAGTTATTTTGAGCAGGGTTCACCTGACCTCGATCTCCTTTCGTGGATCAGTAATCAAGTTTTAAGATTACGTTATTAGGTCCGTCACTCATATACTATAATCAGTAGGTCAACTATGTGTGGTGTGTGGAATTCTTGTAAGGTGTACAGTACAAGTCAGTCTGGCAGGTTTCATCTTACCTTGACCTCATTTTCATGTTTCATTGGTCAACGTAAATTTTTTTTTCTGTTTTGGTCTGAATTTTCAAATACTATAGGCAGAAGGTCAACTAGTTTTGGTGTATTGAATGATTGTAAGGTGCACATGTCTGGCTGGCAGGTAATATCTGTCCTTGACCTCATTTTCGTCAATGTTTTCCTTTCCTAGTTAAATCTTGTTTCTTAGATGCTATAAGCAACATGTCAATTATAGTTGGTATATGTAATGATTTTAACATGTTTAATGTGTACATGTCTGTGTGGACTGTATCAATTGACATTGGCCTCATGTTTATGGTTCATCGGTCAATGTTAAGTTTTCATGGTTTGGTCTGTTTCTTTAATTCTTTAAACAATAGGTCAACTGTATTTTGTGTATGGAATGCATGTAAGTTGAACATGTCTGTCAGACAAGGTTAATCTAACCTAGACCTCATTGGCATATATCATTAATAAAGGTAAGTTTATGATACGTGTCCCAAGCGAGACATTTAGAATTTAACACTAAGCTTCGACAAAGGATCATCGTGATCTTAACAAGTGTTGGTATCTAGAGCAAAAATGTTTATACTGTACTTTACTGATTTTTCAGCATTTTACTGACAAATCGACAAACCATTTCTCAGTCCAGATTACACATTTACACGCACAGCAGCTGTCAACATTATGTTGTTCTTGGTCAATAAAACTTATAGCAGCTTTCGGTGGGCCTTATGCTGTCAACATCAAGTTGTTCTCTGTCAACACAACCATTGACTTTTACCTTGACAACAGCTGTGGCAGGCTGCCAACACAAGGTTGTTCTCGGTCAGTAATGCACTAACAGCTGCTTTGACTTTTACACTGACAGCAGCTGTGGCAGGCTGCATCAAAAGGTTGTTCTCGGACAACACAGCCTATGACTTTTACACTGACAGCAGCTGTGACACATTGCCAACAAAAGGTTGTTCTTGGTCAATAATACACTGGGAGTTGCTTTGACTTTTACACTGACAACAGCTGTGGCAGGCTGCCAACAAAAGGATGTTTTCGGCCAGTAATGTACTAACAGCTGCTTTGACTATTACACTGACAGCAGCTGTGGCAGGCTGCATCAAAAGGTTGTTCTCGGTCAACACAGCCTTTGACTTTTACACTGACAGCAGCTGTGACAGACTGCCAACAAAAGGTTGTTCTTTGTCAATAATACACTGGGAGTTGCTTTGACTTTTACACTGACAACAGCTGTGGCAGGCTGCCAACGAAAGGTTGTTCTCGGTCAATAATACACTGACAGCTGCTTTGACTTTTACACTGACAACAGCTGTGGCAGGCTGCCAACGAAAGGTTGTTCTCGGCCAATAATACACTGACAGCTGCTTTGACTTTTACACTGACAACAGCTGTGGCAGGCTGTCAACAAAATTTTGTTCTCGGTCAATAATACACTGACAGCTGCTTTATCTTTTACACTGACAACAGCTGCATGTAGCAGGCTGCCAACAAAAGGTTATTTTCGGTCTATAATACACTGACAGCTGCTTTGACTTTTACACTGACAACAGCTGTGGCAGGCTGCCAACAAAAGGTTGTTCTAGGTCAATCATACACTGAGAGCTGCTTTGACTTTAACACTGACAACAGCTCTGGCAGGCTGTCAACAAAAGGTTGCTCTCGGTCAATAATACACTGACAGCTCCTTTGCTTTTTACACTGACAACAGCTGTGGCAGGCTGCCAACAAAAGGTTGTACTCGGTCAATAATACACTGAGAGCTGCTTTGACTTTTGAAATGACAACAGCTGTGGCAGGCTGCCAACAAAAGGTTGTACTCGGTCAATAATACACTGAGAGCTGCTTTGACTTTTAAACTGACAACAGCTGTGGCAGGCTGCCAACAAAAGGTTGTACTCGGTCAATAATACACTGAGAGCTGCTTTGACTTTTACACTGACAGCAGCTGTGGCAGGTTGCCAACAAAAGGTTGTTCTCGGGGAGTTATACACTGACAGTTGCTTTGACTTTTACCTTGACAACAGCTGTGGCAGGCTGCCAACAAAAGGTTGTTCTCGTTCGACACAGCCTTTGACCTTTACCTTGACAACAGCTGTGGCTGGCTGCCAACAAAAGGTTGTTCTCGGTCAATAATACACTAAAACACCAATAGGAGCTATCACAGGTTGCCAACAGCATGTTGTTATCGATCAACATCACACTTTTACACTGCAGTCTGTCAACATCAGTATAAAAATGAGGAGATGTGGTATGATTGCCAGTGAGACAGCTATTCACCACAGTTCAAATGAAGTGAATATAAGGAATTATAGATATTCGGTGAAAAGTTCGCTGCAGAGCTTGTGCTCAAATATTTGTCGCAGGCTGTCAACATCAGGTCGTTCTTGGTCAACATCACACTTCAACACTGACAGCACTTGTCGCAGGCTGCCAACATAAGGTTGTTCTCGGCCAACATTACATTTTTATTTTTATAGCAGCTAATACATGATGTCAACATCAGGTTTTTCTCGGTCAACATTACATCTTAATACTGACAACAGCTGTTGCAGGCTGACAACAACAAATTAATTACAGGTTGTTCTCGAAGGCTGTCAACATCAAGCTGTTCTCGCAAGCTACTAACATCAGGTTGTTCTTGCAAGCTGCCAACATCAGGTTGTTCTCGCAAACTCCCTACTTCATGTTGTTCTCGCAGGCTGTCGACATCAGGTTGTTCTCGCAAGCTGCCAACATCAGGTTGTTCTCGCAGGCTGTCAACATCAGGTTGTTCTCGCAGGCTGTCAACTTCAGGTTGTTCTCTCAAGCTGCCAACATCAGGTTGTTCTCTCGCGTTTGCATATTTATTCTTGCAGATATACAAACCATAGACGCGTGTGCTTTCAAATGCAAAGGAAATATAAAATACTTGTAAAAATGTATGCTTCTATCATTTGGCCATTGCTTAATGATATTCGCTGCCTCTATTTTTGTATGTTTGTCATATATTCGGAGTCCTCTAGTGTTATCTATATAGTGTCAATCAATGTTGCCCACTATAAAACCCCTACTTGTCCATGATTCTTTACATGATTTAAAAAAAATTGTAGTCAATTTTCAAAATCTTATAAAATCCATGTTATTTTTTTCTTATTTTTTTAAAGAAAAAAGAGCCAATGTTTATGGAAAGCCGTTTTACTATTTAAAGTTACATCAAGATATCTCATATAGTTTATAAGATATCGCATAGTTTATAAGATATTTCTTAAACTATATAAGATATCTTATAAACTAAGGTATCTTATACACTATATGAGATATCTTATAAACTATATAAGATATCTTATAATCTATATGAGATATTTTATAAAGTTTATTAGATATCTTGAAATCAAAATAAATAGTAAAACGGCTTGCCTTAAATGTTAAATGTAACTTCACCACTAAGGGAGCTACCATTTGATTTTTATTGGGGGGCTAGGATTTCGCTCTCACCCAATATGGAATTTACTGACCCCATATATATAGTATTAGGTCACTAGCACACTATGTCACTAATAATTATATCTTCTTTTTCATTTTGTTTCGTTTTGGTCAGTATAGTTTTTGATATCACTTTCAAAATTTCTGAAAATCGTTATAAAAATTTTATAAATTTCATTCCGAAATAGTGGCGATACAAATTAGAAAACCTGTATCAGAAGTCCTTTACTAAATTGACTTCTACTGGCTTCGATACAGCAGGCGTTTCATGTGTATAATATACTTCAGTTATCTCCCTTTGGTAACGTTATCAATGATAACGTTACCAAAGGGAGATAACTGAAGTATATTTTGCTGTGAAATACATGACTTAATTTAGTGTTTGATTCAAGAAAAGGTATTAAACTTGTAAGTAGAAAATTTGAAAATATAATTATCATAGTAGTGTTGGACAAAAATATTAATTTACAAATAATGCTAATAGCCTCTTTCAAATCTTTAATTTCAAAACATCAATATTAAATTCAGCTACATGTATGTGGTGCTCGAAACAGTATATCTAACGGGAAATGAATCTGATAGGCTTTTAAGTATAAAATTGATAAAATCCCGAACTTTACGAGCCTTCGCGAGATTTATGGATTTTGGAAGCGTTTGACTAACAAACTATCGGAACTGCTCAATATATTAACCACATAATTCCAAACGTTCAACAAATACAAGTTTTATAGTAAAGTAGATATATTTTGTCATATAAAATGACCAATATAAGTGTGATTTATTTTATGTGAAGTGTTTTATGATGGTTTGTGAAATTCGCAGTTACTGGGAATGCCATCGGCGCCATTTTTTTATTACCCCGTTTGCAATTTGTACCCTTCTGTGATGAAATGAATGCGATTATGACAAATTTGAAGTGACAGACTGATTACAAGTTCGATACACTGGCATCACTTATTACTTAGTTTAAATGACACTGACATTTTATTGATATTATCAGAAATTATTAAGATAATAGCGAGTACGTATTTTACACATGTCCGTTTCCGTATCGTGTCATTTATTAATATGACCCGACGCCCGGATAAAATCGGTTATAATTAGGTAGTGTCAAGTCCCGTCAACATATATGTTCCTGTGTGGTGTTAGTAGAATTAGAAAACATCCTAACATTGCATAATGGAGGTAACATTAGGATTTCAATTAATTATTTTTAGACAAATGTATGCATATTCTTTTTATAAACTTGATAAATTTAGGAGATGGGGTAGGATTGCCAATTAGACAGTCCTATCCAACGGATTTAAATAAAAAAAACATTGTTAAATATGTCAGACAGCAACTAAATACAACCATTGAAATGCAAGGTTCTGATTTCAAACAGGACATAAAGAATGTGGTGGGTGTTAACATGTATGTGAGAGTTCAACCCTTCCTGGCATATCTAAAGCTGAGACAGTCAAAGGCAAATATAGAATGTGTTGGGATTAACATGTATGTGAGAGTTCAACCCTTCCTGGCATATCTAAAGCTGAGACAGTCAAAGGCAAATATAGAATGTGTTGGGATTAACATGTATGTGAGAGTTCAACCCTTCCTGGCATATCTAAAGCTGAGACAGTCAAAGGCAAATATAGAATGTGTTGGGATTAACATGTATGTGAGAGTTCAACCCTTCCTGGCATATCTAAAGCTGAGACAGTCAAAGGCAAATATAGAATGTGTTGGGATTAACATGTATGTGAGAGTTCAACCCTTCCTGGCATATCTAAAGCTGAGACAGTCAAAGGCAAATATAGAATGTGTTGGGATTAACATGTATGTGAGAGTTCAACCCTTCCTGGCATATCTAAAGCTGAGACAGTCAAAGGCAAATATAGAATGTGTTGGGATTAACATGTATGTGAGAGTTCAACCCTTCCTGGCATATCTAAAGCTGAGACAGTCAAAGGCAAATATAGAATGTGTTGGGATTAACATGTATGTGAGAGTTCAACCCTTCCTGGCATATCTAAAGCTGAGACAGTCAAAGGCAAATATAGAATGTGTTGGGATTAACATGTTTTTGAGAGTTCAACCCTTCCTGGCATATCTAAAGCTGAGACAGTCAAAGGCAAATATAGAATGTGTTGGGATTAACATGTATGTGAGAGTTCAACCCTTCCTGGCATATCTAAAGCTGAGACAGTCAAAGGCAAATATAGAATGTGTTGGGATTAACATGTATGTGAGAGTTCAACCCTTCCTGGCATATCTAAAGCTGAGACAGTCAAAGGCAAATATAGAATGTGTTGGGATTAACATGTTTTTGAGAGTTCAACCCTTCCTGGCACGTCTTAAGCTGAGACAGTCAAAGGCAAATATAGAATGTGTTGGGATTAACATGTATGTGAGAGTTCAACCCTTCCTGGCATATCTAAAGCTGAGACAGTCAAAGGCAAATATAGAATGTGTTGGGATTAACATGTATGTGAGAGTTCAACCCTTCCTGGCATATCTAAAGCTGAGACAGTCAAAGGCAAATATAGAATGTGTTGGGATTAACATGTTTTTGAGAGTTCAACCCTTCCTGGCATGTCTTAAGCTGAGACAGTCAAAGGCACATATAGAATGTGTTGGGACTAACATGTTTGTGAGAGTTCAAACCTTCCTGGCATGTCTAAAGCTGAGACAGTCATAGGCACATATAGAATGTGTTGGGATTAACATGTTTTTGCGAGTTCAAACACTTCCTGACATGCCTGAAGCTGAGACAGTCACAGGCAGAGGTAGATTTAGGGGCAGCGTGCCGGGCTTCCCTTTTTGGGAAAAATTTGGTTGATTGTATAGGAAATCACTGAAGCATGACTATAGCGGCCCCCTTATGAAAAATTCTGGATCTACCACTGACAGGCACATGTTTGTGAGAGCTCAATCCTTCTTGGCATGTCTGAAGCTAGGCCAGTCGCAGGTACAAGCATAGAAAACGAGTTTGGAAATATTTACAATGTAAGAAGGTGAAAAAGGAAACTCGCTGTCCAAAAAAAGTAGAAATTAACAAAAAGGACCAAATAAGCATCCCTTTTTATAAAATGTTTTATTGATTTTCCTGGGCGAAACTTTAATTTATATGTCCGAATATTGAAATTTGTTTTCTATAATAGTTAACTTATCTTATTTAGATTCCACGTCACTCAAAGAAGATGAGGTGAAAAAGAGTGCACAGAAACCAATGAACTTACAAATTAAGATGAGATCACAGACTGGTGATAAACTCAATACATGTGATATATGTGGTAAAGGGTTTGCTCATAGTTCAGCCTTAGGAAGACACAAACGAACACAAACTGGTGATAAACCTTATAGATGTGATGTATGTGGTAAAAGTTTTGCTGACATCTCAAACTTAAACAGCCACATATGAACACACACTGGTGATAAACCGTATACATGTGATATGTGTGGTAAAGGGTTTGCTCAAAGTTCAACCTTATGGAGACACATGAGAACACATACTGGTGATAAACCGTATAAATGTGAATTGTGTGGTAAAAGGTGTTCTCAGAGTAATGATATGCAGAGACACATGAGAATACACACTGGTGATACACCGTATAAATGTGATATATGTGGTAAAGGGTTTGATCAAAGTTCCACATTGCAGAGACACACGATAACACAAACTGATGATAAACCTGATATAGGTGATCAGTTTAGTCATAGTTCAAACTTAAAAAAATTACAAAAGATGAAATCACATACTGGTGATAAACCTTATACATGTGATATATGTGGCAAAAGGTATGCTTATAGTTCAACCTTAGGGATACACATAAGAACACACACTAATAATAAACCCTATAAATGTGATGTATGCAGTAAAAGTTTTGCTCAGAGTTCAAGCTTAAGGACACACATAAGAACACACACTGGTGATAAACCATATAAATGTGAAATGTGTGGTAAAGGTTTTGGTGTTTCTGCAAACTTGCACATACACATTAGATTGCATACTGGTTATAAACCTTATACATGTGATATATGTGGAAAAAAGTTTAATCAGAGTAATGCTATGCAGATACACATGAGAACACACACTGGGGATAAACCGTATAAATGTGATATATGTGGTAAAGGGCTTGGTGATAATTCAACATTGTAGAAACCAATGAGAATACATACTGGTGATAAACCTTATAAATGTGATATGTGTAGTAGAGAGTTTGGTGATCATTCAAACTGGCAGAAACACATGAGAATTAAAACACATTTGTGATAATTAAACTTTATAAATGTGATATGTGTTGTAAAGGGTTTCTTTAAACAAACTTAACTATACACATGGGATCATACACGGTTGATATGCCTTATTCAAGTGATATATATGTATATGATTTTTTTGTGTTTTAACGCCACTTTTAAGCACCGCTTTTGAGCTATTTCGTGACAGTCAGTTTTTATTGTTGGAGGAAGCCGGAGTGCCCGGAGAAAACCACGGACCTTCGATAGGAAAACTGACAATCCTAGTCAATTAAGATTGGAGTCGAGTGCACCCGCACGAGCGAGGTTCGAACTCACAACCTCAGTGTTGACTGGCTAGTGATTACAGTAGTAACTACTTAAGACCACTCGGCCACCGAGGCCCCCTATATGTATATAAAATTGAGAATGGAAATGGGGAATGTGTCAAAGAGACAACAACCCGACCATAGAACGGACAACAGCAGAAGGTCACCAACAGGTCTTCAATGCAGCGAGAAATTCCCGCACCCGGAGGCGTCCTTCAGCTGGCCCCTAAACAAATATATATACTAGTTCAGTGATAATGAACGCCGTACTAAACTCCAAATTGTACACAAGAAACTAAAATTAAAAATAATACAAGACTAACAAAGGCTAGAGGCTCCTGACTTGGGACAGGCGCAAAAATGCGGCGGGGTTAAACATGTTTATGAGATCTCAACCCTCCCCCTATACCTCTAGCCAATGTAGAAAAGTAAACGCATAACAATACGCACATTAAAATTCAGTTCAAGAGAAGTCCGAGTCTGATGCCAGAAGATGTAACCAAAGAAAATAAACAAAATGACAATAATACATAAATAACAACAGACTACTAGCAGTTAACTGACATGCCAGCTCCAGAATTCAATTAAACTGATTGAAAGATTATGTCTTCATCATATGAATATCAGGCACAATCCTTCCCGTTAGGGGTTTAGTATCATACCATCATAACATATATGAGAAGAACATAACCCGTGTCATGCCAACAACTGGTTTTTAAATAAATGTGTTTAGTGCCGATGCAAAGACCCTATATATAAGTGAATCAATATTAACGCCAAAATATGCAATCTTTAATGACCTGACAACAGTGTCGTAACTATATCCCTTCTTAATAAGTCTATTTAAAGGTTTTGTTAGCTTCAGAGGTGAATACTGACATTTTTGTGCTTTATAAAGAATATTTCCATAAAAAATTGGATGTGAAATACCTGAACGTATAAGAAGTCTGCATGTTGAGCTATATTTACGAATGATGTCCTTATGCAGTAAATTGATTAGTCAATCGTTCACATCAGAACACACATTGGTAATAAATTATAACTGTAGTGTATGTGGTAAATGGATTAGTCAATGTTACACATTAGAACACACACTGGAGATAAATTATAACGGTTACTGTAATGTATGTAGTAAATAGATAAGTCAATGTTACACATCAGAACACACTGAACTAAATTATAACTGTAATGTATGTGGTAAATGGATTAGTCAGTGTTACACTTCAGTACACACACACACTGGAGATAAATTATAACTGTAGTGTATGTGGTAAATTGATTAATCAATGTTACACATCAGAACACACACTGGTAATAAATTATAACTGTAGTGTATGTGGTAAATGGATTAGTCAATGTAACACATCAGAACACACACTGGTAATAAATTATAACTGTAGTGTATGTGGTAAATGGATTAGTCAATGTAACACATCAGAACACACACTGGTAATAAATAATATATGTGATAAATGTGTTAGTAGTGACTTACAGAGACACTAGAAAAAAACACTCTTTATAAGACATTTAAAATGTGTTATGTCATGTATGCGTGGGAAAGAGACAAAGCTTTCAGATGCACAGTAGAATACACACTGGTGATAAGGGAACGACCATTTAACTTCAAAAGGGGGGATTGGTTTTTTCCTAAGGAGCTCATTCTGGTTATGAAATTTAAAAACTTCATTGAATTTAGCCCCCATGAGTTTTGGATATGGTAAAAACTTTCGTGATTTTAATAACTAGAATCCCAAAAGTGTATTGGATGTGGTAAAAAAAAAATCGTGATTTGAGTAACTGTGCATCGCCACATGCATGAGTCATGGATACTTAGGTTAAACACGTTCGTGATTTTGGGTAACTTGCATTGCCATATGAGTCATGGATGTAGTAAAAACTTCCGTGGTTTAAGTAATGTGCATCGCCTTATGAGTCATGGATAAAGTAAAAACTTTCGTGATTTGGGTAAATAATATCGCCTTATGAGTCATGGATGTAGTAAAAACATTCATATTTGGGTAACTGGCATCGCCAGAAGAGTCATGAATGTGGTAAAAAAAACTTTCGTGATTTAGGTAACTGGCATTTCAACATGACAGTCAGGGGTACTACTTGTACAAGTAATTTTTATTTAATTGAAGAAGTAAATATTAATATACTTATATAAGTAGATTTGTAAGATACTTATACATGTTATACAAGTGTATTTTATTTACTTGTATAGGTAAATTATTTTATTGGCTTAGCTATATGTCCCTTAGACATTTAGATTCTTTAACTTATACAAGTATAAACAAGTCATAGATCTACTATCTTCTTTTCTTGAATTTCTCAGGACTTCTTTGCTCTAATAGAATTTTTAATTGTCTGTCCTTTGCAGATGCCTTTACTAATCATTTAAGTGTAATTGCATGGACAACGAAAATCTCATTTGTTTGTTATCTTCAGAACACTGCTCATTTACAATCCCCCATGGGACAATTTTTGAAGGCCCTGCGCATTATTTAAGATTTTTACGTAATTAGTTTCTCTGTTGAATTAATGGGATGAATCATTGAACTCTAATAAAAAATTATGAGCTAACCTGAGAAAAATTGTTAAAGGCATGTTTTTACATCTGAAGCTTAAGAATTTTTCGGGATTGTAAAAAAAAAATACTTATACAAGTAAATTTTTAGGAAAATTAAGGGGAGATTATTCAAACATTATAAACAAAACAAAATTTACTTAAATAAGTATATTATTATGTACTTCTTCAAGTAAATAAAAATTACTTGTACAAGTAGTACCCTTGACTGCATGAGTTATGGGTGTAGTAAAAACATTCAGAACTTGGGTAACTGGCATCGCCACAAGAGTCATGAATGTGTTATACTTTCGTGATTTTAGGTAACTAGTATCGCCAGATGAGCCATGAATGTGGTAAAAACATTCGTATTTTGGGTAACCAGTAACTGGCATCGCACCATGGGTCATAAAGGTGGTAAACATTTTTGTGATTTGAGTAACTGACATCGCCACATGAGCCATGGATGTGATAAAAACGTTTGTGATTTGGGTAAATGGTATCGCCACATGAATCATGGATGTGGTAAACACATTCTTATTTTGGGTAACTTGTATCACCGTAAGAGTCGTGAATGTGGTAAAAACTTTTATGATTTGAGTAACTAGCATCGCCACATGAGTCATGGATGTGGTAAAAACATTCGTTATTATGGTAACTGGCATCGCCACAAGAGTCGAGAATGTAGTAAAAACTTTTGTGATATGAGTAACTGGCATCGCCACATGATCCATGGATGTGGTAAAAACATTCGTAATTTTGGGACTGGTATCGCCACATGAGTCATTGATGTGGTAAAAACATTCGTAATTTTGGGACTAGTATCGCCACATGAGTCACGGATGTGGTAAAAACATTCGTAATTTTGGGACTGGTATCGTCACATGAGTCATGGATGTGGTAAAAAGTTCTGTGATTTGAGTAACTGGCATCGTAATATGAGCCAAGGATGTGGTAAAATGTTTGTGATTTGGGTAAATGGTATTGCCACATTAAGGAATAGATGTGGTTAACACTTTCTTGATCTTTGTATATTAATTGCATCGCCACAAGAATCATTGTTGTGGTTAAAGCTTAAATCTATTCAACTTGGAAACTTACATCATGTACATGGACACATTAAAAAAACTGACGAAACACCTTATAAATGTAGTTGATGCGGTAAAAATTTCCGTGATTGTGATAACTAGCGGTATATGCGGTAAAAACTTCCGTGAGTTTGTTAACTAGCGTGGACATATGAGTGATATATGCGGTACAAACTTCCGTGATTGGGGTAACTGACGTGGACGTACGAGTGGTAAATGCGGTAAGGTAAAAACTTCCGTGAGTTTGTATCAGTTAACTTGCGTTAACATCGGAGTGGTGTATGTGGTTAAAACTTCCGTGATTGTGTTAACTGGCGTAGACAAATGAGCATTGGCGTATCTAGGGGTGTTCCTGGGGATAAATCCAACTTTTCCAAAAAAAAAATTTCGATTATGAGAACGTTTCTTTATGTTCTAAGGCTTAAAACCCCGCGCCTGGTGAGTCCTGAATGAAGTGAAACCTACCGTGATTTTTTAACTGGCGTGGACACATGAGTGGTGTAGGTGGTTATAGCATTAGTGAATTTGTAAACTTCTAGAGCCACATAATAAACACACTTTTTAAAGTTTTTATACATTATTTAAGGAATAACTGTAATATTTTTTCTGTCTATGAAGAAATAACATCAAAAAGGTGGTACACACTGAATAACTCGCGTAGCGGGTTATTTTAAAGTGTGCACCATATTTTTTATGTTATTTCGAATAGACAGAAAAAATATTACAGTCATTTCTTATAATTTAATTCTTATTTCCATTTTCGGAGTAAATCATGGAAAAAACGTTACTGACGTCAAGGTCACATGACAAAATTATGTCTATGAGCTGATAAACCAAACAACGTCAGCCAATCGGAAGACGCGTTACATCCAAAATTAAATTATAACACAATCAACAAAGCCCATACTGCATAGTAAGCTATGAAAGATCCAGAAATGTAAAGAAATTCAAACGAGAAAACTTACAGCCTGATATATGTACAAAACAGTAAACGACAAACAAATACGATATACAGCATCAAAAACAGTTACTGAATGACATGCTCCTGCATGACTTGTGACGTGCACATACAGCATGGGGCGGAGTTAGACATGTTTGCTGGCACACAAACCTTCTCCCTACCCTGGAACAGTGGTGTACATGTAACAGTACAATATAAGAACAAATTATAAAAGACAGATGAAAATGGCGTTACTCAATTAAAATGGATGACGTTTGCCCTCCGAATGGACTTACAGTGAATATTACTGCTTCATATTACCGCTCTTTATTCTGGTCGACCCCTAGTATTGATTTGATTTGATTAATTGTTTGGTGTTTTAACGCCACTTTTAAGCACCACTTTTGGACTATTTCGTGGCGGCCAGTTTTTATTGGTGGAGGAAGCCGGAGTTCCTGGAGAAAACCACAGACCTTCGATAGGAAACTGACAATCCTAGTCAATTAAGATTGGAGTCGAATGCACCCGCACGAGCGGGGTTCGAACTCACAACCTCAGTGTTGACTGGCTAGTGATTACAGTAGTAACTACTTAGACCACTCGGACACCGAGGCCCCACTCCTAGTACTGGATTTATTGTTAATCACTTCTTATCCTGAGTATGCATGAAATATTTGCCACTGGATGTAATGACATATATAAAATTATATCTCACTGCCTCTATGTTTTGACCTGATTGCAACTATAGCTGAGTAAGGTAGTCTTTCATCAGGAAATCAATACATGCTTCCGATCGAAAAATCATTTAGGAAGGAAATGTATGCCTTTATTAGGTATAGCAACATAGAAATAATTTTAACAATTTTTCATTAAACATGGCGACTTCGATCCCTCTAGGATTTTTTATTAAAAAGACGTGGATGTATATATATTTATTTGCTATTAAACTACGAAATATTGATTCCTGATTAAAATTAAATTTAGAATATGTTCATGGGACACAGATGCTGCCCCCGCTTCCATATCACATCATAAAGGGACGCAATTGGAGAACTGTAAAAGTGACGCCACCCAAATACGAACTTGATCTGTGTTTTATAGTAATAAGCATTGGGTATACGTTTCATAACATGTGGTTAAGGCAAACTAAAGTCAGGAAACAAATTTTGGGACGTGCGTGGACGGACGGACGGACGTACATACTGTACATATATACAGACGGACGGACGGACTTAAAAAAAGATAAGGGTAACACTAGATGCCCCCTTCGCCTAAAGGCGGCAGCATACAAATGTTGATCTGAATACAAAGTCCCTGTGCGGCGAACGCGTCAAAAACTGAAGCGTATTTATTTGAAAGAGAGATTTTCTTTGAGCCAGTTTACCCACTATTTGAAAAAGAGCGAAATTACAACAGAACACTTCTACACAAGTAGGGAAAGGGGGGTCGGAACCCTCCTTTTTTTAACGATCAATGATTTTGAATGGGGACGTATGGTTGGAAACCCCTTTTAAAAATGACTGGATCCGCCCTGTTGGTGCTCATAAATATATATACAAACTAAACTCGTGTTCTTCAACTAATGGCATTATACTGTTACATTTTAACACACCCCACACTCCCCCCTCCCCCCCCCCCCCCCCTTAAAAAATATTGAATACGGTAATTTAGTTGAGTTATCTCACCGTTATTACTTTTTGTCGCTAGTTTGTCGCCAGAGTTATACCAGAAAAACGTGACCTCATATTCACTCAAGCCATATTCATTCATATAATCGTGTATCTCTGAAATACTGTATTGAGAGGTGTATCACCAAACCCTTTACCGCACATACATGACATATCACATTCAAACGGTTTATCACCAGTATGTGTTCTCATGTGTATATGTTTGAACTCTCACCAAACACTTTACCGCACATATCACATCCAACGGTTTATCAAAAGTATGTGTACTCATGTATATATATTTGAACGATCACCAAACCCTTTACCGCACATATCACATTCAAACGGTTTATCGCCAGTATGTGTTCTCATGTGTATAAGTTTGATCTGTCACCAAACCCTTTACCTCACATATCACATTCAAACGGTTTATCACCAGTATGTGTTCTCAGGTGTATATGTTTGAACTATCACAAAACCCTTTACTTCATATCACATTCAAACGGTTTATATCACCAGTATGTGTTCTCAATGCATGTGTATATATTTGAACTATCACCAAACCCTTTCCCTCTCATATCACATTCAAACAGTTTATCACCAGTGTGTGTTCTCATGTGTATATGTTTAAACTATCACAAAACCCTTTACCGCACATATCACATTCAATTACCTATTATGTCTGTTTTTTGTACACACGATAGTCAATATAGTCAATATAATGAAATTTTCTGCGACTGTCATACAAGTTAGAAGTTAAGCTAGCTATTAAACAGGTTTAATCCACCATTTTCTACATAAGACAATGTAGCAAGTCAGGAATATGACAGTTATTTTCCATTCGTTTGAAGCTTTTGAGCTTTTGATTTTGCCATTTGATTACGGACTTTCCGTTTTGAATTTTCCTCGGAGTTCGGTATTTTTGTTAATTTACTTTTTATTCAAACGGTTAATCACCAGTATGTGTTCTTATGTGTCTTTTTAATTTTTTTTTATAAATCTGATACATTTATTTTGATCGTTTAGAATAAAATTGTGGTTATGATAATAGTGGAGTATAATTATATCTGTCGTCATCTGTGAAACTGACCATGAAGTTCGATTGACAACTTAATTTTATGACAAAAGAGATGATTTCAGCTTTCCTATTGTGAAATTTCCCTTTCTACGTAGCAACATTCCAGCAACGCCTGTTTAAGTTGAATGTATATCCAAGTTGGTATGATATTCAAGCGCCTGGGTTTCCAATTAAAATTTCTTTCACAGAGGGTTGTTGCATAGACAAAACACGGCTGTCAATCGGTTTATCGAGAGAAATGATCGTGAAAAGATACCTAACGGTGGTCAAGCATTGCGATCGGATCGTGAATGTAATTAATTGAAATTCTACTTCAAAATCTGTGAAAAATCTGTTGTATTTTCAAAACGCGGAACAAATCCGAAAAAAAATTATGTCTGGCTTTGGGGGTTATGGATCAACCCGTTTAGGAATTAGGGGCAAAATAGGGGAAAAACAAGGGTTTCCTGGTTAATGGACAATTACTTAAGTATTGGTCTTTGGATCGTTATGAAATCGATATTGGACCATTAAGCATTATATGAGGGATATCATTCGATTGATTCATGACATTTTACAGTATATAGAAAAGAACATTTTTATTACAATTTTCCATGCTATTAGTATTACAATTTTTTTCATATGCTGAATTTAACTGTGTATTTGGTTGTTGGTCCCATTTTCTAATTGGTCAAAATTTTGGTCCTAAGGCTATAAAATTTGTTTTGTTTGATTCAATAAACATTAAAATCTAAAAGATAATAATTACAATGTTATATTTGAATTACCTCCCTTACATTGTATTTAAATTATGTAAAGTTGTCTGCTAGTTCTAGTATGAACTATTTCTAGCTGTTTCTAGAAACATCAAATACTGTGATGGAGGTATATATAATATAATATAATAATAGTGTATATCAAAGGGTTCAGTGGTAATAAAAAAATTTTATTTGTGATCAATATCATTTGTTTGGGGTTTTTAGCATTAAGAGTTACCTTCCTTACAATGGTTTTGTTATAAAGAAATGTTGTATTGTCTTGAGGTGATTAGCTGTCAATTTATTTTTAGATTTACTATTAAATGCTGATGAAGGTATATTAATTTTAGCCATGATTATGTATGTCATTTTCTATTTTAATACTTTTATGATGTATCTAAATTGGTTTTTATGGTTGCAAACTCCATTGGAAATTTAAATTGAGATTATGACCATATCTTGATGTAAAGAATTTTTTTGGAAAAAGGGGTGGGGGAGGTTAAACAAAAAAATGGGGGGGGGGGGGGGGGTCAATTCGCAACAGCACTGTGTATTGCACAAAATGATAAGATTGAATATAAATTCAAATCATATAACCAATTCTAAGTTCTTTGACTACAGTTATTCTGTGTCAGAATCCTATTATGTGTCAAATATTTAATTACAATCTAAATTCAGACCTGTATCAAGCGCGAATATTGTGTCCATTTTTGCCCCAACTGTTCAGGGTTGGACCTCTGCGGTCGTATCCAGCTACGCTCAGCGAAGCAATTTATTTTTTGTGTACGATGGAATTACTTTCCGTATAGACAAAACACTTAAGCCAGGGTATATTTCATAGAGATGCATCGTAAATAATTGCAAAGGTATTTCACCGGATTCCCATTTTTCTTCAAGTCTTTGGGCATCCAGCAGAATCCAAGCGTAATAGGTATATTCTTGAGCATGTTGCGACGTGTGAAATTAGTACTATTTTCTGCATTATTATCGGTAAATTGTTCCAGGAATAATTGCGTGTATGTAATTATGTGATTAGCAATAAAAATTATTCTATTCTATTCTATTCATGCATTTATACGTTGTGTCTGACTGTCTGTGTGTTCTCGTGTGTGACAGTAAGAAACTTAAGTTGACCAAAACGTTGACAACATTCTTCATATTCATACATTGTGTCAGTGTATGTTCTTGTGTGTGTCAGTAAGAAACTAGGTTGACCAAAACGTTGACAACATTCATACATTGTGTCAGTGTATGGTCTTGTGTGTGTCAGTAAGAAACTAGGTTGACCAAAACGTTCACAACATACATCACATTCATACATTGTGTCTGACTGAGTGTGTCTCCTCGTGTGTGTCAGTAAGAAACTAAGCTCACTAAACGTTGACAACATACATCTCATTCCTACGTTGTGACAGTAGGTATTTTTGTGTGGGTCAGTAAGAAACTAAGTTGACCAAAACGTTGACAACATACATTCCATTCATACGCTGTGTCGGACCGTCTTTGTGTTCTCGTGTGTGTCAGTAAGTAACTAAGTTGACTAAAACTTTTACCACATACATGTACTAGTACATCACATTCATACGTTGGGTCAGTGTGTGTTCTCGTGTGGGTGTCAGTGAGAAGACCAGAACCTTTACCACATACATCACATTTAGGGAGCTACCATTTGATTTTTATGGGGGGGGGGGCTAGGATGAGCAACTTGGTAAAAAAAAATTCAGGATGACAATTTGTGTAAAAAAATTCAGGATAAACTAGTAAAATAAAAGGCAGAACCGAATAGAGTAAAAAATAAAAAGGCAGGACAGAGATTACAACTAAAAAAAAAGCAGGACGAAATTTTTCATCCTAGCCCCCCCCCCCCCCCCCCCCCCCTAAGCCACGAAGTTCACATAGCTCTTTATCACACACGTGACATTTATAAGGTTTATCGCCAGTGTGTGTTCTCATGTGTCTCTTTAAGCCACGACGTTCACAGATCTCTTTATCACACACGTGACATTTATAAGGTTTATCGCCAGTGTGTGTTCTCATGTGTTTCTGTAAGATTTCAGTCTGGCTAAACCCTTTACCACATTTAACACATTTATAAGGTTTATCTCCAGTGTGTATTCTCCTGTGCCTATGTAAACTTGAACGATCACTAAACCTTTTACCACACACGTGACACTTATAAGGTTTATCTCCAGTGTGTATTCTCATGTGTCTCTCTAAGCCACGACGTTCGCATAACTCTTTACCACATACATCACATTTATAAGGTTTATCACCAGTATGTGTTCTCATGTGTTTCTGTAAGTTACAGTTATGACTAAACCCTTTACCACATTTAACACATTTATAAGGTTTATCTCCATTGTGTATTCTTCTGTGCTTATGTAAATTTGAACGATCACTAAACCCTTTATCACACATGTAACACTTATAAGGTTTATCACCAGTGTGTATTCTCATGTGTCTCTGTAATTCACCAGTCTGACTAAATCCTGTCCCACATTTAACACATTTATAAGGTTTATCACCAGTATGTGTTCTCATGTGTCTATGTAAATGTTGGCTCTGACTAAACTCTTTGTCACATTCACCACATTTATAAGGTTTATCACCAGTGTGTGTTCTCGTGTGAATCTGTAAATTTGAACTATACCTAAACCCTTTAGCACATACATCACATTTATAAGGTTTATCACCAGTGTGTGTTCTCGTGTGAATCTGTAAATTTGAAATATACCTAAACCCTTTTCCACATACATCACATTTATAAGATTTGTCACAAGTGTGTGTTTTCATGTGTATCTTTAAGTTTGAACTTTGAGCAAAACCTTTATTGCATACATCACATTTATAAGGTTTATCACCAGTGTGTGTTCTCGTGTGAATCTGTAAACTTGTACTATACCTAAACCCTTTACCACATACATCACAATTATAAGGTTTATCACCAGTGTGTGTTCTCGTATGAATCTGTAAATTTGAACTATACCTAAACACGTTACCACATATATCACATTTATAAGGTTTATCACCAGTATGTATTCTCATGTGTCCTTTCAAGTTTGAACTTTCACCAAAACCTTTACAACATATATTACATTTATAAGGTTTATCACCAGTATGTATTCTCATGTGTCTCTGCAAGCTTGAACTTTGACCAAACCCTTTACCACATATATCACATCTATACAGTTTATCACTAGTGTGTGTTCTCATGTCTCTGACTACACCTTTTTAAGTTTACCAATTATAGATATGTTCCTGCAACTTTGCAGTATGTGTTCTTAAACTATGCAGTATATTTTCTGATATGCTCCTCTTACTCAGCATTATGTGTCTTCGTGTTTTCCTTTTTTATACAGCACAAATATTACAATCGTTACAAAGTTTATTTCCTCCAGTATGAAGCTGATATGTTCCAGTACAAAATGAACTGTAGTTTGATCAAGGGAGGTAATAACAGATCAAGGAAGGTAATTAGAGATCTGTCTGTTTTATTTGTATGACAATATATTGGTTTCTGTACACTCTTGACCAACTTATTTTCTCTGAGTGGCCTGGAGTCTAAAAAAAAAGAAATTAACTATTATAAAAACAAATTTTCTAGATATAAATATTTACGTTTCACAAGACAATGCAAGAAGAAAATCAATTTAAAAGTTTACAAATGATATGACTTTGAAGTTCCTGGTCCTTATTGATAATATTCACTTTTTTTGGACAGCGATTTTCTCTTGCCCCTTCTAACATTGTAAAAATTTCAAACTCGTTTTCTATGCTTGTCTGTGACTGTCATACCTTCAGGAACATTAGGAAAGATTGAGCTCTCAAAAACATGTTAACCCCTCCACATTCTATATGTCATTGTATATGACAGAACCTTTTATATCAGTGGTTGTATTTAGTTGCTGTCTGACATAATAGTATTTGTTTTAATTGGACTGTTTGATAGTTGTCTCAATGGCACGTGACCAATGATGAATCACAACGTCATAATTTACCCGCGGTGCGATAAAATAGTATTTGTTTTTCTTGGACTTTTTGATAGTTGTCACAATGGCAATCCTACCACATCTCTTAATTTTATGAACTTATTAAAAAAATCATGAATACATGTATAAACAAGAGTGCACACGCTAAAATGCCTTGTCTGTTTTACTAATAACTGAATTCATGTTGACAATCTATAATCCAGGGCCTTAAAGCATCATGGTACCCTGGTGCTATATTTTCTACCATGGTGCTATCTTGAATGATTTTATAATCTGATAAATTGCTTCGCCGAGCGCAGCTGGATACTACCGCAGAGGTCCAATCCTGGACAGTTGGGGCAAAAATGGACGCAATATTCGCGCTTGATACAGGTCTGAATTTGGATTGTAATTAAATATTTGACACATAGAAGGTTTCTGACACAGAATAACTGTAGTCAAACTTAGAACTGGTTATATGATTTGAATTAATATTCAATTTTTTGCTTTTGTGCAATACACTTTGCTGTTGCGAATTGTCCCCCCCCCCCTTCCCCCACAAAAAAATTAAAAAATTTACCCCCCCTTTTTTTGCTCTTGTGCAATACACTATGCTGTTACGTATTAACCCCCACACACACACACACACACACACACACACACACTTTTTTTTGGCAATAAAAAAATTTTTTTGTAGTATTTTTCTGAAATGAGAAAAAAATTGAACTCCCCCCCCCCCAATTTCTTTTCAAACCCCCCCCCCCCCTCCTTTTTTTCCCAAAAAAATCTTTCCCCCAAGATCTCAATTCAAATTTCCGATGGAGTTTGCAACCATAATTACCCATTTAAATTTTCCATAACTAGTGCTAACTTAATCTATTTTATAATAGAATTTAAAATATGGTGTCAAACCTTTCATATGGATTTTTTTGTAAAAAAAAAAGATGCAACATTTGCAGATATTTTTACTGGTCTTCCTTTATAAATATGCATTTCTTTAAACATAATTTAAAAGCAGTGTAAGGGAGGTAATCAAAACGTTGTATTTGGATTACCTCCCTTCCACTGCTTTTAAATGATCTTAATTGTTCATTAACCATTAATTTATATATAATTTAAAAGCAGTGTAAGGGAGGTAATTCAAATGATGTATTTGAATTACCTCCCTTACACTGCTTTAAAATTATGTTTTGTACTTAAATGTTTGTCAATTAACCAGGACACCCTTGTTTTTCACTTTTTTTGCCCCTAATTCCTAAACGGTTTGAGCCATAACCCCACAAAGCATATCCTAACCATCCCTTTGTGGTATGGAAACTTGTGGTATAATTTCAGAGAGATCCATACACCGTTCCACAAACTATTGTCTGGAAACTAGAAAAATGCTTATTGTTTGCCCCTAATTCCTTAACTGTTGGTACCATAACCCCCAAAATCAATCCCAACCTTCCTTTTGTGATATTGAACCTTATGGTAAAATTTTATAGAGATACTTTAACTTAAACTAAAGTTATAGTGCGAAAACCAATGTGTCTTCGGACGACGACGACAACGATGCCAACGTCATACCAATATACGACCGCAAAAATTTTTTGCGGTCGTATAATAATAGAATGTAATGGGGCATGGTGCTATATGTTTTTGGAAAACCAGTGCTATGTTAATTTCCATGGTGCTATTAGAACATTATGGGGAAAACACTGTTATGTGTATGTAACATAAACACATAATAATCAAAAAGAAGTCATGGTCATATGCACCATGTCAGACAGACATCTTCTTATATATGTAACCATGTACACCTAACAATCATCCTATACACCAAATATATCGGTTCTATCCCTTATAGTACCTGAGGAACCGACCAAACCTTAACAAGAGGCTGTCAGACAGACGTGTACACATAACAATCATCCTATACACTAAATATATCGGTTCTATCCCTTATAGTACCTGAGGAACAGACCAAACCTTAACAAGAGGCTCTCAGACAGACATGTACACCTAACAATCATCCTATACACTAAATATATCGGTTCTATCCCTTATAGTACCTGAGGAACAGACCAAACCTTAACAAGAGGCTGTCAGACAGACGTGTACACATAACAATCATCCTATACACTAAATATGTCGGTTCTATCCCTTATAGTACCTGAGGAACAGACCAAACCTTAACAAGAGGCTCTCAGACAGACATGTACACATAACAATCATCCTATACACTAAATATATCGGTTCTATCCCTTATAGTACCTGAGGAACAGACCAAAACTTAACAAGAGGCTGTCAGACAGACATGTACACCTAACAATCATCCTATACACCAAATATATCGGTTCTATCCCTTAAAGTACCTGAGGAACAGATCAAACCTTAACAAGAGGCTGTCAGACAGACATGTACACCTAACAATCATCCTATACACTAAATATATCGGTTCTATCCCTTATAGTACCTGAGGAACAGACCAAACCTTAACAAGAGGCTCTCAGACAGACATGTACACATAACAATCATCCTATACACTAAATATATCGGTTCTATCCCTTATAGTACCTGAGGAACAGATCAAACCTTAACAAGAGGCTGTCAGACAGACATGTACACCTAACAATCATCCTATACACCAAATATATCGGTTCTATCCCTTATAGTACCTGAGGAACAGACCAAACCTTAACAAGAGGCTGTCAGACAGACATGTACACCTAACAATCATCCTATACACCAAATATATCGGTTCTATCCCTTATAGTACCTGAGGAACAGACCAAACCTTAACAAGAGGCTGTCAGACAGACATGTACACCTAACAATCATCCTATACACCAAATATATCGGTTCTATCCCTTATAATAACTGAGGAACAGACCAAACCTTAACAAGAGGCTGTCAGACAGACATGTACACCTAACAATCATCATATACACCAAATATATCGGTTCTATCCCTTATAGTACCTGAGGAACAGACCAAACCTTGAAAATCTTTAAATTTACCAATAAACTATGAAAATGAGGTCAAGGAAAAACACTGTGCAGGACAAATTTGCCATCCTATTACTCAATTTGAAAGTATTTCACTATAAAGCAGTGACTGAAACTTGAAAATGAGGTCAAGGACAATGGACATATAACAAACAGAAACTTCATATTAGATGTAAGATACATCATGTACCTGCATACAAGGTATCAAGTATCAAAGTCTTCTAGCTTCTGAAATATAATGCTTTATACAAATAGTTTACACCGTCACCACTGCCAGATTGTTATATTAATTATGTCTCTCATTCTGCGACAAAAAGTCGCAGGCGAGACAAAGATAATTAACTTAAATCCTAGGGTTATCTCCCTGATTATTTTTTTGGATTTTTAGCTCCATGCGAGCTTATGCTATCACTTGGCGTCCGTCGTATGTCGTCTGTCGTCGTCGTAAACTATTTCAAAAATCTTCTGCTCTGAAACTACTAGGCCAAATACCTTCAAACTTTAACTAAATGTTCCTTAGGGTATCTAGTTTATAAATTGTATCCGTCGACAAACATGGCCGCCATGGCTAAAAATATAACATAGGGGTCAAATGCAGTTTTTGGCTTATATCTCAAAAACTAAAGCTTTTAGAGCAAATCTGACATGGGGGAAAATTGTTCAATTGGTCAAGATCTATCAGCCCTGAAATTTCAGACGAATTGAACAACCAATTGTTCGGTTGCTGCCACTAAATTTGTAGTTTTAAGGAAATTTTGCAGTTTTTTGTTATTATCTTGAATATTATTATAGATAGATATAAACTGTAAACAGCAATAATGTTTAGCATAGTAAGATCTACAAAAAAGTGAAATGACCAAAATTGTCAATTGACTCCATAAGGAGTTATTGTCCTTTAAGGACAATTTTACACAAGTTGTTTATGTTTTTTAACTTTAAAAATCTTCTCAAATGAATCTAGTATTCATTTTGTATTTCATTTCCTTGTACATGTTGTACGTCAAGAAACATAGACACTTTGGCTAAAATGGAACATATGGGTAATATGCATTTATTTGCTTTTGAAGAATATATGACGGATACAATGAACATTCAAATGGCATTTTTAAGCCACTCATTAATATATATTGAAAAGCAAAAATAATCATTGATGAAAGATTTAAGCAAAAAAAATAACAGGTGAGCGATTCAGGCTCTTGAAAGCTTCTTGTTTTACTTATAAACTCATTACTGCCATATGTTTATAAATACATAACTGAATCAAATATTTACATTTTAAAATCATGAAAATTGAAGATTTGAAATAATCTACTGGCATTAATTGTAAATTATAAATTTTTTTTACATTGGTTGCAATGAATAACATTGATTTCCCAGTGAAATAAAAACCAATAATTTCACATGTGAAATAAACGTGGTTATTTCACTCCTCTGACGTCATACAACAATAGGCGTTGTCAAGACGTCGATAACGTCGGATCAAAACAAATTGTGAATGCGTAGAAAAAGATATAGTTCCTTACGTTTTCTACTTCAATTTCATAAAAAAGCCATTTGCCAATGTAATAAAAAGAATAACTAATCAAAGAATTCAAATATCGAAAAATATTCAACTCGTGACCGAACAACACTGATAATTTACTCATGCGCTACGCGCATTCATGAATTAATGTGTTGTTTTGTCACTCGTTGAATATTTTTCTCTATTTGAATTCTTCGATTAGTTATTCTATAATTATTAACACTTCATTGAAAATTAATATTTTAATTTGAAAATATTACATAAATAAATACAATGACATGTACAGTATACAATCAAGGAATTGTATATTTAAATTTAAATATACAATTCCTTGATACAATGTATTAGGGGTAACACGAATGACCGAATAACACCGTTATTATCCAAATAACACTTGTAATGACCGAATAACACTTGAAATTTTAATATTAGCACGTATTTTTGACATTTAAACATTGATTATTAAATAATATTATATTATAAGTGTATTTTGTAACTTAAAAATGATTTACAGAAAGCATATATTGAGTACATCGTTAAGAAAACTAATAGGTGATTGGAGTAATTGCATGGCTTTGATGTACTTGTTAACTTTTCAAAACCTTACTGAAAAACAATTATTGGACAATATTCTGTATATATACAGTACATTATTAAATACTTTATTTTCATAGCATTTCCCTTTGAATGCATATGCAATCATACTTTTATTCTTCCCATTGTGTTTTCCTTGGTCGCCATGTTGGATGTACACACTATATTTATAATGATCTTTATGAACTTTAACCTGCTCTCTGTAAATCATTTTAAGTTAGGCCAATTAAAATTAATTGATAGATTTTCATCCCCGCCCGCCCCTCTGAAATCGTTCCGCCCCAATTTTTTTTATTTTGAAAAATTTACGATTTCCGGATTTTGTTCATTTTCGTTACCGGTAACTGTCGATAATTTCGTTTCATTAATAACATCCTGTTTCAAATTTTGGTTTTTACATTTCTTTGTATGTTTGATTCGTTATACATGTATATACATGATAGAACCTTATTATTACACTTGCATATATGAAGAACACGTCACAAGAGCGTTTCATATCTAATAAAAAATAAAAAATAAAATCCTCCCACCCACCCCATTTTTTTCAAAAATTTGGATGAAAATCTACTAATTAAATTTACTTGGCCTTATGAAATACACTTATAATATGCTATTATTTAATAATCAATGTTTAAATGTTACCAATATGTGCTAATATTAAAATTTCAAGTGTTATTTGGTCATTACAAGTGTTATTTGGATAATAACGGTGTTATTCGGTCATTCGAGGTACCGATGTACTAAAGCTAGAACGCTATCAATTATATTGCACATTAGGCGTTCCATAGACACATTTCTTCAACATCTGTGTAAATCATTTAAAACTAACTATACTATATCTTTATATATATCTTTATATTGTTCAGTTATTTGAAGTTAAGTCAACGGTTAATAGTTTCAATCTGAGATTTGATTGTAAATTTTAATAATATTACATAAACATATTTAATCGAAATATAATATACCAGCAGTAATATCCTACTTAGTTCTGTTGTCATGGTTGTTTTGCAGTTTTAAAAGTCCGAAAACACTGACATCAAATATAAAATAGGTAAATAATAATTGTATACTTACAAGTTTACCTTTACCTTTTCTTGAATCAAACACATAAACAACAATGAACAAGTCACGTAAGATCATGTAAATTTCACAGCCGGATAAATAACAATACCAAAGGGAGATAACTAATTTACGAATACGTATGGAACGCCAGCTGGTGTAACAAAGCCGTCCGCATTTTTACCAACGGAAGTGCACTTATTATGGACTTCTGATGCTGGTTTTTAAACCAGTGACATATTTACACCATAATTATATATTTATATATTTCAAGATAAGATTGATTCAATTCTCATTACGATTTTCATTTTTTTAAGGTGGACCATTGCAACGAATTTTCTTATTCTTTGCCAACATTTTATAGTTTTTTAATACCATGCAAATATTGTAAAAATATGGTTCACCGTGCTTTTTTAAAGTTACATATCGTGCAAAATTACCTGACTTAATTAGATTATTCATGAAAAAATACATTTTTGTGCATAAAAAGAAATCTAGCTATGTGATAAAATTTTGAAAACGTGAAAAGGTATAGTAAGTTTTTACTTGTTGTTTATGATCCAATTTCAATAAATATGCTTTAAGAAAATAAAAATGAAAAAATGGTGTCACCGAATCTGTTTTCTTGCTACAATTGGAAAATGAATATTCATCAACATTCCTTTGTAACAATATTATTACAGTTATCTCCCCTTAAATGACAGTTGGAAAATTGATTCGAACAAAAGCAAATATTTGGAATTTTCTAAAATAGTGTTAAAAATGCAACGTATCACTTATTTTTCTTTATTCAAATTAAACAGTTTTACATATTAATAGTCAATGTGTCTCAGAGTTTGTAGATTTAAGCAAAGAACTAGAGATATTGTGTACTGCTATTGTACAATCCAAGATGTCAGTATATACAGTTTTTAAAAAAGATAACAAAACAAATCTGAACGAACCAAACAAAATGAAATTCGAATAACTCAAAATATTCCTCCACGTGAACGAAAAGTCATGCACGAAACGTACTACTATATATAACTTATATGGTTCGCTACTGACCCCCTACGGATCCATAGAGGGTTAGTAAAATCCATAGGTGGTGAGGCCGAAGGCCGAATCCCCTATGTATTTTATTCACCCTATATAATCTGTAGGGGGTCAGTAGTGAACCGTATAACGAATTTATCGCACGCGATACTTTTTCTGCAGAAAAATAAACAATGAAATACAAAAAACATCAATAGATGACGTCACCATTAACAGTAGCCGTGACGTCATGAACCCACTATGAAATCTAATACCCCCCCCCCCCCCACGGATCCATAGGGGGTCACCACGTGACGACGTTAAACCAATAAACGTAATAATTTACCCGCGGTGCGATAATAGTACATATAATTGTTAAACACTTAAAATGTACATCCACGGTCCCACAATCTGTCGATCGATACCTATATTTTGGCACTGTACAAGGTCATATTTTTCTCTGACTTTTAGCGATATTTTTACACTAAATCCATCGGATCTTGAAGGTATAATTTTTGACTTTTTTACTTGTCGTTATTGGCTCTGAACATGCTGAACTAGCTTTCCGGAAAATTGCGAGTATTCTCAGATCGGTAATTTGTGTATTTTGTGTTTTGTTAGGGGTTTGCGCTGATAAGTCAAGTCCTTTTCAATTGGTTTTTTTATATAGTTTGTTGTACTGTTATACCGCTGTCCCATTGGGTTATGCGCCATCAAACATGTTTATCTATCCACATTATGTATGTGTCTGTCCCAAGTCAAATCTGTAATTCACTGGTTGTCGTTTCTTGCTGTATATCATATTTCTTTTTCGATTATCGTTTTGTACATACACTACGCGATAGTTTTCTCGTTTGGATTGTATTACATTTTGTCATTTAAGGGCTCTTAATTATAAAACTTTACTATGAAGTATGGGTCTTGCTCATTAATGAAGGCCGTACGGTGACCTGTAGTTGTTAACTTCTATGTGATGTTGTCTCCATCATACATCTTCCTATCTTTATGATCATGACGTCATTATCACATCCCTCCTTAATGCCTCTTCTCAATATTTAAAGATCCCTTTTATGTTTGGGTTTCCAATATTACAAAAAAAACTAAACTACCGTTTCGATCTCGGCATCTAGTATGTGCTCTGTAACTGGTCTCTCAGTGTTTTTAACTAGTTCTTTAACTACTAACACAGTACTTGTTTATAACTATAAAAATAAGTATAAAAATAACTATTTTTCGAGTGTAAAATATCATTTGGAAGTTGAAGATAAATTACGTGTTTTTGGTGGATTTATCGGTTGACAGTTTTGACTTTTCAACTTTTTACACTATACTTCCACACAATCTTAATATATAATGCCCGTGTCTATAGTGACATTCTAGATTTTAATGAAAGTAACATTAACAGTAAAATAACTTTGACCTATAATGGTTTACTTACAAATTGTGACTTGGATACAGAGTGTCTTATTGGCACTCATTCCACATCTTCTTATATCTAATAACCGATTAATTAGTAAGTCAGGAATTTCGTTGCCACAAATTGCTTAAACTTTTACAACATTATTATACTTTATTTCATGGATACAAAGCTTTGGTTTTGGAAGTTTGCCTGTACATGTAGCAAACTTATTACAAACAGGATATATTTTTACGGTGATGTGATTTATCGAGTCTGTAAATTTAGATACGATCCGGGTGAACTTGCCAATCCTTTAATAGTTAATTTGAAAATTAATAACCAATTCAACACTGTAATTAGATCTTTGAACAGTGTTTATCTCGTTATATATCAACATTGATTATTAATTGATAACAGTCTCCGAATTTGGATATTACCCAAAAATTGGTGTTTTCTGTGAAAAAAAAGGTTATTTTAAAGACAAATTTAGGAAGTACAAAACACCACATTTATACAACATTATTATACTTAATTCCATGGATACAAAGCTTTGGTTTTGGAAGTTTGCCTGTACATGTAGCAAACTTATAACAAACAGGATATATTTTTACGGTGATGTGATTTATCGAGTCTGTAAATTTTCGACTATGTATGGTTTCAGAGGAGTTGCGGCTCAATGAAATCGGTCTCTTTCTTTCGAAGTTTTTACTGCATCCATGACTCATAAGGCGATGCAAATTACATAAATCACGGAAGTTTTTACCACATCCACGACTCATAATGTGGCGATGCCAGTTACCTAAATCACGATTATTTTTTTACCACATTCAATACTTTTGCGTGATTC
The DNA here is from genome assembly GCF_021869535.1 of Mytilus californianus. NCBI lineage: Eukaryota > Metazoa > Mollusca > Bivalvia > Mytilida > Mytilidae > Mytilus > Mytilus californianus. Next base: position 7,563,555 of record NW_026262604.1, read on the forward strand.
TAGTTACTAAAATCATGAAAGTTTATATCATATCCAAGACTCATGCGGGCTAAACTCACGAAAGTTTTTAAATTTCAAAACCAGAATATAAGCTCCTTACGAAAAATCGATACCCCCTGGTAGTTAATGGTCGTTCCCTTATTGCTACTGTGTATTCTACTGTGCATTTCAAAGCTTGGTCTCTTTCCCACACATACATGAAAAAACACATTTGAAATGGTTATCAAAAGTGTGATTTCCCTAGCGTCTCTGTAAGTCACTACTGACCCATTTACCACATACATTTCTACAGTTATTATTCATATCCAGTGTGTATTCTGATGTGTAGAATTGACTAAGGGAGCAACCATTTAATTATTTACTTTTTTTGGGGGGGGGGGGGGGGGGGCGGAGATTTGTGTTTTTTTCTTAAGTCAGAATTTGTTTTTGGTGCTAGGATCCATTTACCACATACACTTCATTTATAATTTATCGCCAGTTTGTGTTCTGATTTATAACATTGACTAATCCATTTACCACATACATTACAGTCATAATTTATCTCCAGTGTGTATTCTGATGTGTAGAATTGACTAAGGGAGCAACCATTTAATTATTCATTTATTTTTTTTGGGGGGGGGGGGGGGGAGATTTGTGGTTTTTTCTTAAGTCAGAATTTGTTTTTGGTGCTAGGATCCATTTACCACATACACTTCATTTATAATTTATCGCCAGTTTGTGTTCTGATTTATAACATTGACTAATCCATTTACCACATACATTACAGTCATAATTTATCTCCAGTGTGTATTCTGATGTGTAGAATTGACTAAGGGAGCAACCATTTAATTATTCATTTATTTTTTTTGGGGGGGGGGGGGGGGGGGGGGGAGATTTGTGGTTTTTTCTTAAGTCAGAATTTTTTTTTGGTGCTAGGATCCATTTACCACATACACTTCATTTATAATTTATCGCCAGTTTGTGTTCTGATTTATAACATTGACTAATCCATTTACCACATACATTACAGTCATAATTTATCTCCAGTGTGTGTTCTGATGTCTAAAATTGGCTAACCCATTTACCACATAATGACACTCGTACATTCTAGTTATAATTTATCGCCAGTTTGTGTTTTGATTTATAGCATTGACTAATCCATTTACCACATACATTTCATTTATAATTTATCTCAAGTATGTGTTCTGATGTCTAAAATTGGCTAACCCATTTACCACATAATGACACTCGTACATTCTAGTTATAATTTATCGCCAGTTTGTGTTTTGATTTATAGCATTGACTAATCCATTTACCACATACATTTCATTTATAATTTATCTCAAGTATGTGTTCTGATGTCTAAAATTGGCTAACCCATTTACCACATAATGACACTCGTACATTCTAGTTATAATTTATCGCCAGTTTGTGTTTTGATTTATAGCATTGACTAATCCATTTACCACATACATTTCATTTATAATTTATCTCAAGTATGTGTTCTGATGTCTAAAATTGGCTAACCCATTTACCACATAATGACACTCGTACATTCTAGTTATAATTTATCGCCAGTTTGTGTTTTGATTTATAGCATTGACTAATCCATTTACCACATACATTACAGTTATAAATTATCTCCAGTATGTGTTCTGATGTGTAACACTGGCTAACCCATTTACGACATGCGTTACAGATATAATTTATCTCCAGTATGTGTTCTGATGTGTAACATTGGCTAACCCATTTACGACATGCATTACAGTTATAATTTATCTCCAGTGTGTGTTCTGGTGTGTAACATTGACTAACACATTTACCACATACATAACAAACATTCTGAGAGTATTGCATTGCAATACATAGTCCCCTACCGGGAAAAAATTCATTATACTGGAACAAAATGCTAACTTGTTCTATAATTTGTCATGGTGTAAAAAAAAAATTATCAGGTCATTATCTTCAAGCATGACGAAAAACAGTGCGGACAACTGATTGTATGAGTGAATTTTCCAGGTCCAAGGACCATAACTCTGCACAAAATTATCAGACCGAAACAAACATTTGAACTTGATCTGTAACTTGTCATGATATAACTATACACCAATTATCAATCAATATCTTCAAGCATGAAGAAAAAAAGTGTTGAAAACACTCTAACATTAGATATGATTAATAGTTCTCTAAAATTAGATATGATGCAACACAATGTGTATCTATTTCAAATTATAATCAAATATAATTAATAGTTCCAAATATTTTTTCTTTCATTTGTCACAAACTAATATAGATTTGCAACTTATTAGTTTACACAGAATAACAAACAAACCTGCCACAAAATTCTCTTCAAACAATTTATCAAAGAAAAGGGAGATAAATCCAAAATTTTATTTATCATTAATACAATGCCTTTTAAAAAATGAGTTATTTCCCTTTGTACAGAAATATGGTTTTACAAAGTACTCTTACATTAAATATGAACCATAACTATGGACTAAATCATCAGACCGGAACAAAATTCGAACCTGATCTATAACTTGTTATGATAAAACTATATACTAAATATCAAATCAATATCCTCAAGAACGAAGAAAAAAAGTGTGGAAAACTACCGGAATGACGGATGGACAGATAGACAGACAGACGGACAGAGTGCAAACATAAAGTCCCCTTCGACTTCGTCGGTAGGGGACTGACAATTATCATTTATCTCCAGTATGTGTTCTGATGTGTAACATTGACTAACCAATTTACCACACCCATTACAATTATAATTTACCTCAAGTGTGTGTTCTCGTGTGTAACATTGACTAACATATTTACCACATTCATTACAGTTATAATCTATCTCAAGTGTGTGTTCTAGTGTGTAACATTGACTAACCAATTTACCTTACCCATTACAGTTATAATTTACCTCAAGTGTGTGTTCTCGTGTGTAACATTGACTAACCTATTTACCACATACATTTCATTCATAATTCATTACCAATGTGTGTTCTGAAGTGTAACATTGACTAACCAATTTACCACATACATTTCATTTTCAATTTATCACCAATGTGTGCTCTGATGTTTACAATTGACTAAATCCATTTACCACATACCTTTGATGTATAATTGACTAATCCATTTACCACATAGTTTCATTTATTATTTATCACCAATGTGTGTTCTGATGTGTACAATTGACTAATCCATTTACCACATACATTTCATTTATAATTAATCACCATTGGGTGTTCTGATGCGTACAATTGACCATTTAACACATTCATTACAGTTATAATTTATTTTTCAGTCACATGCATTACAATTATAATTTATAACCAATGTGTGTGTTCTAATGTGTAACACTGAATACTAGTAATCCATTTCCAACATACATTACAGTTATAATTTATCTCCAGTGTGTGTTTTCTGATGTGTAACATTGAATAATCCATTTACCACATACATTACAGTTATTATTCATCTCCAGTGTGTGTTCTGATGTTTCACATTAACTCATCCATTTACCACATACAATTACAGTTATAATTTATCACCAATGTGTGTGTGTTCTGATGTGTAACATTGAATAATCCATTTACCACATACATTACAGTTATAAAGTATCTCCAGTGTGTGTTCTGATGTGTCTCTGTACCATCGACTAATCCATTTACCGCATATACATATATCACTTTTATAAGGCCTATCAACAGTGTATGATCACGTGTGTGTAGTTAAGTTTGTTTAAAAAAAACCTTTACAACAAATATCACATTTATCAGGTTTAATTTTCACAAATGTGTCTTCTTGTGTTTCAGCCAGTTTGAACGATCACCAAATTCTCTACTACACATATCTCATTTGTAAGGTTTATCACCAGTATGTATTCTCATGTGATTTTGCAATGTTGAATTATTACCAAGCCCTTTACCACATATATCACATTTAGACGGTTTATACCCAGTGTGTGATCTCATGTGTATCTGCATAGCATTTCTCTGAATACACCTTTTACCACATATATCACATTTATAAGGTTTATAACCAGTGTGCAATCTCATGTGTATGTGCAAGTTTGAAGAAACACCAAACCCTTTACCACACATTTCACATTCATACGGTTTATCACCAGTGTGTGTTCTTATGTGTCTCCTTAAGTTTGAACTCTGAGCAAAACTTTTACCGCATACATCACATTTATAGGGTTTATCACCAGTATGTGTTCTTATGTGTATCAATAAAGTTGAACTATGAGCAAACCCTTTACCACATATATCACATGCATTAGGTTTATCACCAATATGTGATTTCATCTTTTGTAAGCCACATATTTGTAAGTTTGAACTATGACTTAACTCATCGCCTATATCAGGTTGATCATCAGTGTGTGATATCGTGTGTCTCTGCAATGTGGAACTTTGAGCGAACCCTTTACCACATATATCACATTTATACAGTTTATCACCAGTGTGTATTCTCATGTGTCTCCATAAGGGTGAACTTTGAGCAAACCCTTTACCACATATATCGCATTTATACGGTTTATCACCAGTGTGTGTTCTCATGTGTGTCTTTAAGTTTGAACTTTGAGGAAAACTTTTATCGCATACATCACATTTATAAGGTTTATCCCCAGTGTGTGTTCTTAAGTGTATTACTAAGGTTGAACTCTTAGCAAACCTTTCACCGCATATATCACATGTATTGGGTTTATCACCAGTGTGTGTTCTTATGTGGCTTTTTTAAGTTTGAACTGTCAGCAAAACCTCTTCCGCATACATCACATTTATAAGGTTTATCACCAGTGTGTGTTCTTATGTGGCTCTTTAAGTTTGAACTGTCAGCAAAACTTCTTCCGAATACATCACATTTATAAGGTTTATCACCAGTGTGTGTTCTTATGTGTCTTCCCAAGGCTGAACTATGACCAAACCCTTTACCACATATATCACATGTATTGGGCTTATCACCAGTGTGTGTTCTCATCTTGATTTGTAAGTTCATTGGTTTCTGTGCATTCTTTTTCACGTCATTTTCTTTGAGTGATGTGGAATCTAAATAAGAGAAGTTAACTTTTATAGAAAACAAATTTCAATATTCGGACATATAAATTAAAGTTTCACGCAGGAAAATCAATAAAACATTTAAAAAAAGGGATGATTACTTGGTCTTTTTTGTTAATTCCTTCTTTTTTTTGACAGTGATTTTCCTTTTGCCCCTTCTAACATTGTAAATATTCCCCAACTCGTTTTCTATGCTTGTGCCTGCGACTATCCTAGCTTCAGGCATGTCAAGAAGGATTGAGCTCTCACAAACATGTTAACCCCACCTTATCCTAATTGTGTCCGTCAGTGGTGGACCCAGAAATTTTCATAAGGGGGCACACTGACTGTCTAAGAGGGGGCCGCTATAGTCATGCTTCAGTGATTCCCTGTATTCAACCAAATTTTCCCAAAAAGGGGGGCCTCCTAAATCTATCAAGTTTATAAAAAGAACATGCATACGTTTGTCTAAAAAATAATTAACTGAAATCCTATTGTTACATTGACTATGCAATATTAGGGTGTTTTCTAATTCTACTAACACCACACAGCTTAATTTAATATTGATGTTTTTAAATTGAAGATATTAAAGAGGCTATTATATATATAAAAAAAAAGATGTGGTATGATTGCCAATGAGACAACTCTCCACAAGATACCAATTGACACAGATATTAGCAGCTATAGGTCAATGTACGGCCTTCAACGATGAACAACGCCCATACCGCATAGTCAGCTACAAAAAGCCCTGACATAACAAACGTAAAACAATTCAAACGAGAAAACTAACTGCCTAATTAATGTACAAAAAAAAATGAAAGAAAAACAAATATATGTAACACAGCAACAAACGACAACCACTGAACTTTTAGGCTTCTGACTTGGGACAGGCACATACTGTACATACATAATGTGGCGGGTTAAACATGTTAGCGGGATCCCAACCCACCCCCTAACCTGGGACAGTGGTGTAAAAGTGCAACATAAGAACAACTATACAAATCAGTTGAAAAAGACTCGGCAGATGGATACAAATAGAGATACAAAATACATATGACAAAAACATAGAGTGGACGTGGCCGCGTACTTGTACATCCCAACAACAAAAACATAGAGTGGACGTGGCCAGTTACTTGTACATCCCGACAACAAAAACATAGAGTGGACGTGGCCGGGTACTTTTACATCCCAACAACAAAAACATAGAGTGGATGTGGCCGGGTACTTGTACATCCCAACAACAAAAATTATAAAGTGGACGTGGCCGGGTACTTGTACATCCCAACAACAAAAACATAGAGTGGACGTGGCCGGGTACTTGTGTACATCCCAACAACAAAAACATAGAGTGGACGTGGCCGCGTACTTGTACATCCCGACAACAAAAACATAGAGTGGACGTGGCCGGGTACTTGTACATCCCAACAACAAAAAACATAGAGTGAACGTGGCCGGGTACTTGTACATCCCAACAACAAAAACATAGAGTGGACGTGGCCGGGTACTTGTACATCACAACAACAAAAACATAGAGTGGACGTGGCCGGGTACTTGTACATCCCGACAACAAAAACATAGAGTGGACGTGGCCGCGTACTTGTACATCCCAACAAAAAAAAACATAGAATGGACGTGGCCTGGTACTTGTACATCCCAACAACAAAAACATAGAGTGGACGTGGTCGGGTATTTGTACATCCCAACAACAAAAAACATAGAGTGGACGTGGCCTGGTACTTGTACATCCCAACAACAAAAACATAGAGTGAACGTGGCCGGGTACTTGTACATCCCAACAACATAAAACATAGAGTGGACGTGGCCGGGTACTTGTACATCCCAACAACAAAAACATAGATTGGACGTGGCCGGGTACTTGTACATCCCAACAATAAAAACATAGAGTGGACGTGGCCGGGTACTTGTACATCCCAACAACAAAAACATAGAGTGGACGTGGCCGGGTACTTGTACATCCCAACAACAAAAACATAGAGTGGACGTGGCCGGGTACGTGTACATCCCAACAACTCAAAGACACAAGGTACATATCTAAGAGTACTAGCAGTAACTGACAGCTAGTTCAAAGCCTATATAACAACTAATAAAAGAGTTACAAGACTTAATTATCAATCAGTGCACAGACAACATCCAATGAATTTAGTGTAAAGACGTCATAAACAGTCAGAGAAAAATATGACCTGTGCAATGCCAAGATACAGGAATCGACAGATAGTAGATCCATGAAAGTGCATATGTATATAACAATAATATTAAGTTTGCTTTTAATTTACTGATTTATAACAAAATCAATATTAATACTAATAAAAACAATATCCAAAGATCTAATGACAAGCTTGAATTGTAACCTTTTAGAATAAATTTATTTAAAGGATCGATAAGTTTACCAGGATCGTTTCTAAATTTCTGTTAAAGAACATCTCCGTAATAATGAGGATATGCTATCTCATTTGAAATAAGTTTCCTACAGGTACAATGAATTTTTGAAACCAAACCTTTATATCTATGGAAGAATTTAGTAAAAGTTTTAAGTAATGTGTGGTATATAACGAAAACCTTGACTAAATAATTTACCAGTAATACATAGATTACGTTCGTTAAAATCTAAAACGTCACAACAGACACGGGCATAGCGAACAAGTTGTGAAATATAAACACCGTAAGATGGTACCATAGGAGGAACATCATTATCCAAAAAAGAAAAACAGTGAATGAACATTTTAGTGTGGAGTTTCCTGTGTAAAACTGAAATATTTAAATCTAGGAAAGGACAGTTATTGGAGTTTACATTTGATTTATTTAAAGTAAGTTCCTTTGGGTATATTTCGGCAATATATTTAGAAAATTCTTGATTATTTAACGAAAAAATATCATCAAGATAACGGTAAGTTTTGTTGAATTTATCATTTAAATGCAATTTAGACGGATGTGAAAATACGGACTGTCAAACAGAAAAATGGCCTATAAAACATGCTAAAACAATCTTGATGTTCATATAAACCCACTTGGAGGCTATATTATTCTTCAACTATCTAAAGATCAGTTTTATTGTACAACAACTTTCATATTTTGAAAATTCACCAAGGCCAAAATGCGAAACTAAACTTCTAACTGTGTATTGCTTCCTAAGCTGTGATGTGAGTATGATATGTTTGTTTGCTATATGGTATCCATAGAACATATCTACTATGTACTTATGACTTGATGTTACATTCATTCTCATTGATCTTTATTTCATTTATAGTAGATTTGGATCACACGCCTCTATTGTGCTCTTTCCAATATAAAAATAATATATTGAATTGATATGACTTTCTGTGAAGGGCACATACTTGTCTTGAATGTAGATTAATTTGATTCATTCTTAAGAACGTCCGTGTAGTATTGTTTGTAAATTAATTTTTTTGTTCAACACCACTTTGATAATTATATTTTTAAATATTTGGCGTTCCATAGACACATTTCTTCAACAACTAACTGTCCTACTTCCTATCAAGCAGGAGCGGATCCAGCCATTTTTAAAAGGGGGTTCCCAACCCACGATAAATGGGGAGTTCCAACTATATGTCCCCATTCAAATGCATTGATCGTCCAAGAAAAGGGGGGTTCCAACCCCCGGACCCCCCCCCCCCCTTTTGGATCCGCCACTGCCAAGGGACTTATATTGGTCAGTTTGAAGCGACTAATAGTATCAGCCAGAGACTGTTTTATCAAGGATGTATTTTTATTTGTAATTAATTCTTTGGTTTCACGTTTTTTTAGTAAACTCTTGAAAATTTTACAACGCAAATTTGGCGCAAAGTATAAAACTTATATTTTTAATAGCAAGTCATTTTGTTTAAGCGATTCAGTTCTAAAACAAACAACAAGAAATATATACATTATACATAAATGATCATTGTTTATGACAAGTTTACCTTTTCTTGAATCAAACTCAAAAATAGGTCGTGTAACATGTGTAGATTTCACAGCAGAAGTTAACTGAAGTAGGGTACACGACAACTCGTACCTTCAGCAACTCGTACTCAACCAACTCGTACCCAATATTGTTTTTGCGTGATTGTGTTTCATAAATCAACTTGCATTTATTATATGTAGGTTATCTTGAACGTTTAATTGTTATTTTTATTTTGTGTAATTTATCTACTGATATGATAATTTAATGGGTTTTTTTTAAACATTTTTATTGCAATCCAGCATATGGATATAAACAACGCATGATAATTAAAATATTGGGATATATTTACTGATTTTTTCGTTGGGCATGTGATTTTGTTCTTGTTAGTGTATGTATAATGAATACCGTTCTCGTCCTTTTGAAACCATGGAGCCAGCACATGAATTAAACTAAGTCCAAATGTGTTACATACATGCTCAGGGGGGGGGGGGGGGACACTTCCTATATACAAGGTGATAGGACGTGCCGCTGGAATAGGTCACATTTCCAGCTTGAAAATATGTGAATAGGTGGGGAAAACTATCAGAAATATATAATAAGGTCAATAAAGTTCCAATTACTTGTATATGGAAAGCCCTGTCATTTTTTCACAGCCAAAAGTCTCGCCGTAAATAAACATTACATACAGAATCTTAGCCTTATATACAACTTTCCCAACACATCACACGAAACCAAACCAATATGGCAAAAAGGTTACATTTTTACCTACGCAATATATGAAAAAGGTTTACATATTTAAGATCTAAATTATATGAAAAGGGTGGGGTAACAGAACCCCAGCGACACCCCCTATCCCTTAAGTATTGAAGTGCCCCCCCCCCCCACTATATTTTGTAGATCTATATTTCATAATTTCATATTTATATAATTAAAAAATGACTATAAATGATAAACATTTACTTAGCTTTGATTTGAAACAATTATGATTACATCACATTAGTAATCAAAATTATATTTTATTTTATTTGTATCTTGCTATAATATCATATTATATAATACTTCAGACGATCGTCGGCTCGGAGAAAAACCTAAAAAAATTGATCTACAAATTTAATAGTATAGATACTGTGGCTGAAAGCATAAGCACACAATCACATTTTTTTAAAGCTTTTACCACCTTTACCATGTTCAATAAGCTAAATCACAACCGCTCATATATCCAGGCTATTTATTAAACTCACTAAATCGTTTACCACATACATTGTACATCCTATTTATAACATGTATAAGGTGGGTCACTTATGTGCACACCACATTCATACGTTGTGTGTGTGTCAGTAATGAGACTAACGCCTCTACCACATACATCACATTTATATGGTGAATCCCTTGTCCGAGTGTGTGTACCGCTGATGTGTTCCTGGAAATTTATCATGTTTATATATCAGGGTTTAATTATCACCAGAATATCTTGTGTCTGTATTATTCATTACTGCCAACAAACCTACCACCACATACCTCAGAATTATAAGGTTTATCTCCGGTATAGATAGATCTGTACATGCTATAAACTACATTACAGCTAAGGTGGATTTTGCTTTTTCCACCAGCCCACAGTGGCATGCATACCTCAGAATTATAAGGTTTATCTCCGGTATCTGTACATGCTATAAACTACACTACAGCTAAGGTGGATTTTGCTTTGTCCACCAGCCCACAGTGACATGCATACCTCAGAATTAAAAGGATTATCTCCGGTATCTGTACATGCTATAAACTACACTACAGCTCAGGTGGATTTTGCTTTGTCCACCAGCCCACAGTGGCATGCATACCTCAGGATTATAAGGTTTCCTCTCCGGTATCTGTACATGCTATAAACTACACTACAACTCAGGTGGATGTTGTTTTGTCTACCTGCCCACAGTGGCATGCATACCTCAGAATTAAAAGGTTTCTTCTCGTGTATCTGTACATGCTATAAACTACACTACAGCTGAGGTGGATTTTGCTTTGTCCCTCTGCCCAAAGTGGAATGCATACCTTAGAATTATAAGGTTAATCTCCGGTATCTGTACATCCTATATAAAAGGTGCCAGACCACCAATTAAAAGTCCCTATCTGTTCAACCAAATTTTGCAATTTTCACAGCTTTCTAATTATTTTACCATAAGTTTTACTTCATAGAAACCAGGTATATCCTGAATCGTACAGGTATCAACTTTCTACATGCCAATTTAAAGCCTTATAAGAAAGAAGAGACCTCCTGAACTGAGGTACCGCTAAAAATAACCCCTGGTTTTCTGGAAATCTTAAATAAGTATACTATGGAGCGCATCATTCCTAAATTTTAAATGCAAACTAAGAGATAAGTAAATTTTGGCTCAAAATGGTCTAAATATATTTCTCTTTCACCAAAATTTCATTTCTGCATTTGTTGGTTAGTTCAAGTAAACAATGACATTAAATGCACTATTTTTTGTACGCCTTCTTTTGCGTTCTAAATTGGAGGGAGTCAATTGGTGGTCTGACACCTCAACTACACCACAGCTCAGGTGGATTTTGTTCTGTCCACCTGCCCACAGTGACATGCATACCTCAGAATTATAAAGTTTCTCTCCGGTGTATGTTTCGTGTTTCTGCACATGCTACATGTATGAGCTATGAATATATAAGACAAAATATGTCGTATGATTCCCATGACCCAACTCTCCACAAGAGACCAAATAACATATATCAAGTATATAGAAATTAACAACTAGAGATCATTGTACGTTGAGCAAAACCCACACCACATAGTCCATGTAGTCTGCTATAAAAGGCCCCGAAATGACAAAACCCACACCGCATAGTCCATGTAGTCTGCTATAAAAGGCCCAAAATAACAAATGTAAAACAATTCAAACGAGAAATTTAAAGGCCTGATTTATATTAAGTACAAAATAAACATGATACATTGTAATGAACGAATAGTTTATATACAAACAATTATAAGGTTTACGTTATGTATGTCTGGTATATATGTAAGACTCAGATCTCAAAATCGACGTCCAATTTTTTGGCTTCTCTAATCAAAGTCCGTTTTATCATTGTTTATGGACTTGTAGCAGTAAAATCACAACTTTAATAAAGGGTGGGTTGAACCTAAAACTCAATAAAATGCTCCGCAGGACGCAGCTTGATACGACCGCAGAGGTCGAACCCTGAACAGTTGGGGCAATTATGGACACAACATTCAAGCTTGATACAGCTTTGCATTTGGATTGTGATTAAATATTTGACACAGCATAGGTTTCTGACACAGAATGAATGTGGTCTAAGAACTTAAAAATTTTAAATTGGACATTCACCTATTATGGTCCAATATCCAAAATCTAAATACATGGTTAGATTCAGCATATCAAAGAACCCAAAGAATTCAATTTTTGATGAAATCAAACAAAGTTTAATTTTGGACCCTTCTGACCTCAATGTGGACAAAGTTGATAACGGGGCCCTAAAATCAAAAATCTAAATACATGGTTAGATTCAGCATATCAAAGAACCCCATATATTCAATTTTTGTTGAAATCAAACAAAGTTTAATTTTGGACCCCGATTTGGACCAACTTGAAAACTGGACCCATAATCAAAAATCTAAATACATGTTTAGATTCAGCATATCAAAGAACCCTAAGAATTCAATTTTTGTTAAAATCAAACTAAGTTTAATTTTGGACCCTTTGGACCTTAATGTACATGTAGACCAATTTGAAAACGGAACCAAAAATTAAGAATCTAAATACACGGTTAGATTCGGCATATCAAAGAACCCCAATAATTCAATTTTTGATAAAAATCAAACAAAGTTGAATTTTGGACCCTTTGGACCTCAATGTGGACCAATTTAAAAACGGGGCCCAAAATCCAAAAACTAAATACACGGTTAGATTCAGCATATTAAAGGACCCCAAGAATTCAAGAATAAAACCCCATTGAAATTGGTCAAAAAATAAGCAATTTATAGGAAGTATCTTCTTTTGCACAATACTGTGCAATTAAATATTTCTTGCTATTGTGCAATACTGTACAATTGACAATATCTTGCTATTGCGCAATATTGTGCTATTGGATATTTCTTGCTATTGCGCAATACTGTGCAATTGAAGATGTCTTGCTATTGTGCAATACTGTGCAATTGAAAATTTCTTGCTATTGCACAAAACTTATTATATAATAATTTACACATCCTGTTTGGTGTGTATCTCCTACCATATCATTATTATTTGCTTTTAAATATAAATCAGTAATAACCAACTTAAAATGGAAAATTTTAAAAGAAAAAAAAAGGAAAAAAAGAAAAAAAAAAAAGGAAAAAAAAAAACTCCCCCCCAAATTTTTTGAACCCCCTTATGATTCATCACCCCCAAACTCAATCCCAGCCTTCCCTTTGTGGTATGGTACCTTGCAGTACAATTTCAGAGAGATCCATACACTTGCACACAAGTTATTGTCTGGAAACTAGAAAAATGCTTATTTTTGGCCCCTTTTTGGTCCCCAATTCCTAAACGTTTCGGTAATTACCCCCAAACTCAATTCCAGCTTTCCCTTTGTGGAACCTTGTAGTACAATTTCAGAAAGATCCATACACTTACACACAAGTTATTGTCATGAAACTAGAAAAATGCTTGTTTTTTGCCCCTTTTTTGGCCCCTAATTCCTAAAATTTTTAGGCAATTACCCCCAAAATCAATCCCAGCATTCCTTTTGTGATATGGAACCTTGTGGTACAATGTCAGAGAGATCCATACACTAACACACAAGTTATGTCTGGAAGTTACAAAAATGCTTATTTTTGGCCCCTTTTTCCTCTACTGTTGGTACCATAACCCCCAAAATCAATCCCAACCTTCCTTTTGTGGTATTGAACCTTGTGGTAAAATTTCATAGAGATCCATTCACTTAAACTTAAGTTAGAGTGCGAAAACCAATGTGTCTTCGGACGACGCCGGACGACGACGACAACGACGACGACGACGACGACGACGACGACGACGCCAACATCATACCAATATATGACCACAAAAATTTTTTTGCGGTCGTATAAAAAGTTGTTGAAAAATATAAGTGTCAGAAGTCCACATCATAATACTTTACAACAACTGGCGATACGTTTTTATTCTTTCTATTGTTCGAGTCTGTATATTGCCCACTAGATGTCTTTCGATTATCTTTGTCTTAGGGTTGTTGTCTCATTGTTGTACAATGTATACACAAATGTCATTAGTTTATATGAAAAAGGAAGGAAAACCACAACGTAGGTCGAGAATATGAACGTCTTACATCAAAATATTAATATGCATCTGCATGTAATATTTAAGTAATATGATGTGTGTGATTGTCCTATTGTCATTTTCTGATGTTTGTCCTTTAATTTTGATAACAATATAAGAAAACAGTTATAGTTTCTGTAAGCTACTTCAAAAAAAGACAAAACGATACAGATAATATAAACAAAGATCAACTTAAAAAAAAATAAATGATTTGATAAAATTAGACATCTCTCCTCTCATCTATTAGACATCGTTTTTGTGATTCATTACGTCACATTGGACGTCGATTAGAGGGTTATAATATTGGACACTGATTTGAGAACGTGACGTCAGATTTGGACGTCGATTTGAGCAACGGACGTCGATTAGAGACCGGACGTCGATCTGAGTCTAACATATATGTTTCATGTGTGTCTGTAAGCTATGAAGTTTACTTAACCTTTAATTGTGTACGTCACATTGATGAAGTTTATCACTTGTATGTCAATGTATGTATTCTCATGTGTTCTGTAAGCTATGAAGTTTACTTAACCTTTAATTGTGTACGTCACATTGCATTGATGAAGTTTGTCACTTGTATGTCAATGTATGTATTCTCATGTGAATCTGTAAGCTATTAAGTTTACTTAACCTTTAATTGTCAACGTCACATTGATGACGTCACAGGTAGTACTGTATATAAGTTACATGTGTTTCTGTAAGCTATGAAGTTTACTTAACCTTTAATTGTGTACGTCACATTGAAGACGTCACAGGTAGTACTGTATATATATGTTACATGTGTTTCTGCAAGCTATGAATTTTACTTAACCTTTAATTGTAGGTCACATTGATGACGTCACAGGTAGTACTGTATATATGTTACATGTGTTTCTGTAAGCTATGACGTTAACTTAACCTTTAATATTGTGTAAGTCACATTGATGACGTCACAGGTAGTACTGTATATATCTTACATGTGTTTCTGTAAGCTATGAAGTTTACTTAACCTTTAATTGTGTACGTCGCATTGATGAAGTTTGTCACTTGTATGTCAATGTATGTATTCTCATGTGTCTCTATAAGTTTGAGATTGCTCAGGCTTGATCATGTTGATCTTTTCCTTCACATTTAGTAGGTCTATAACCAGTTTGTATTCTCATGTGTCTCTCTACGTGCTCGAAACCATGGAGTTCACATAACTATTTATCACAAACATGACATTTATAAGGTCTATCTTCAGTGTGTATTCTCACGTGTCTCTCTTAGCCACGAAGTTCACATAAATTCATAGCTCTTTCTCACACATGTGCACATTTATAAGGTTTATCTCCAGTGTGTATTCTGATGTGTCTCTCTAAGACACGAAGTTCACATAGCTCTTTATTATACAAGTGACATTTATAAGGTTTATCGTTTATAGTGTGTTTTCTCATGTGTTTAATTAAGATTCCAATCTGGCTAAACCCTTTACCACATTTAACACATTTATAAGGAGTATCTCCAGTATGTATTCTCCTGTGCCTATGGAAATTTGAACGATCATTAAACCCTTTATCACACAAGTTATATTTATAAGGTTTATCACCAGTATGTATTCTCACGTGTCTCTTTTATTCACAAGTCTGACTAAATCCTGTCAAACATTTAACACATTTACATGCATGTATAAGCAGAGCTCCAGATAAGAATTCACAAATTGGGGTTTTTACCCACCATTTTTTTATGTAATTGGGTGATAAAGTTTTGAAATTGCATTATCAATTCCAATTCACCCCTCAAGCAAATATCAAATTGGGTTTTTCACCACCAAGCTCCTTAAATATTGGGTTTTTTCATCAACACAATATTGAATGTTTAGGCATGTTATAATCACATTATATCAACCCCATGCAGATGTTTTTCCATCTTAAACGTTCTGCCAGTTTTGTATTTTCTCACAACTTATAGAAACTGCAACTGGTGTCACTAGTTGGACAGTTACTAATTACCTTTCTAGATCCCATATGATCACCCTACAGTTTAGTTGGGGTAGGCGTGGCTAAGTGTTTAGATTTTTATGTAATATATGTGAAATTTAGGTGCTGTAAGAAAGTTTTGCAAGTCCTTTCACCTATTTGCCAGATCTACTTTTTAATAAAAATAATAAGTAGTTCCAAGATTTAAGATATACCCCAAAACCTTGACCAGGTTTATAGGTTTAATGACGGAGACCACATTCAACTTAAATTTACAGAGTTAAATTTACAAATAATTCTGCAACATCAAATAAATAAATGACAATGTTAAACTACACTTGCCAATAAGACAACTATCATAAGCATACAGAACAATAAGACCAAAACAAAGAAAGTGTCAAGATGCATTAATTGACGTAAAAAACGGATATGTGTATTCACTCATCAACTAAAATGAAAAAAACAATATATAAACTAAAATTATACTTGAATGTTTTTGTTTAATTTAATTTACATAAATCTGGGTTAAGTTGTCCCAGCTGATTAGAACTTTTGGTTTCTGATGCTTTCCAACTACATATATCATGTCATAATTGATTTGGCCTTTCACTTTTTCCAGCTGATTTCGTTCTTGAAAAAACCCCGTGTTTATCGTTCTAGCAATGTTCTCGTTAAGGTACGCAAACGGGTCTTGTTCTCATCATAATAATTTTCCCTAAAGTATCAAAAAGAAGCTGATAACATGCTTCTATTCAATATTTTTATCGGATATTTACTTTCGTTTTAATTCATTGTATGTTATGATAAATCCCGAGCAATTCGAAAAAAATATGACAACAAGACAAACGCTAATTGGATAAACGCAGAGAAGATCGAAATGTTTTCATAAACACGTGTACCTTTTGAGCAATGGAAAATTCCAACAGGGACCCATTTCGGCTACATGATGCAGGGTTCTATTTTTAGAACGAAAGGAAATTTCCAATTATAAATATTATAAAAATAGATTTACGCGACGACTGTAATCAGATAAGGGTAAATAACGCAAACAATAGCGAATAAAAGCGTTAAGAACTCATGGTTTTGGCATATAATTGGGTTTTCCTTTGAATGAATTGGGTTTTTGAACCCTGCAATGGGCAATTGCATTGGGTTTTTAATTATTTGTATTGCGTGATCACGCAAATACGCAGCTTATCTGGAGCTCTGTAATATAAGGTTTATCACCAGTATGTGTTCTCATGTGTCTATGTAAATTTTGGCTCTGACTAAACTCTTTGTCACATTCACCACATTTATAAGGTTTATCACCAGTGTGTATTCTCGTGTGAATCTGTAAATTTGACTTATGCATAAACCCTTTACCACATACATCACATTTATAAGATTTTTCACCAGTATGTGCATGATGTGTTCTCATGTGTATCTTTAAGTTTGATTTTTGAGCAAAACCTTTACTGCATACATCACAGTTATAAGGTTTATCACCAGTGTGTATTATCATGTGCTTATGTAAACCTGAATTTTCACTAAACCTTTTATCACAAACGTGACACTTATAAGGTTTATCTCCAGTGTGTCTTCTCATGTGTCTCCCTAAGGTTGAACTATCACCAAACCCTTTACCACATATACTACATTTATAAGGTTTGTCACAAGTGTTTGTTCTTGTGTGAATCCGTAAACTTGTACTACACCGAAACCCTTTACCACATATATTACATATAAAAGGTTTATCACCAGTATGTGTTCTCATGTGTTTCTTTAAGGTTGAACTATCACCAAACCCTTTACCACATATACTACACTTATGAGGTTTATCACCAGTATGTCTTCTCGTGTGATGCTGTAAACTTGTACTATACTTAAACACTTTACCACATACATCACAGTTATAAGGTTTGTCATCAGTATGTGTTCTCATATGAATCTTTAAACCTGCACTATACCTAAACACTTTACCACATACATCACAGTTATAAGGTTTGTCATCAGTATGTGTTCGCATATGAATCTGTAAACTTGTACTATACCAAAATACTTTACCACATACATCACAGTTATAAGGTTTGTCATCAGTATGTGTTCTCATATGATTCTGTAAATTTGAACTATAACTAAACACTTTACCACATTCACCACATTTATAAGGTTTATCACCAGTGTGTATTCTCGTGTGAATCTGTAAATTTGACTTATGCATAAACCCTTTACCACATACATCACATTTATAAGATTTTTCACCAGTATGTGCATGATGTGTTCTCATGTGTATCTTTAAGTTTGATTTTTGAGCAAAACCTTTACTGCATACATCACAGTTATAAGGTTTATCACCAGTGTGTATTATCATGTGCTTATGTAAACCTGAATTTTCACTAAACCTTTTATCACAAACGTGACACTTATAAGGTTTATCTCCAGTGTGTCTTCTCATGTGTCTCCCTAAGGTTGAACTATCACCAAACCCTTTACCACATATACTACATTTATAAGGTTTGTCACAAGTGTGTGTTCTTGTGTGAATCCGTAAACTTGTACTACACCGAAACCCTTTACCACATATATTACATATAAAAGGTTTATCACCAGTATGTGTTCTCATGTGTCTCTTTAAGGTTGAACTATCACCAAACCCTTTACCACATATACTACATTTATGAGGTTTATCACCAGTATGTCTTCTCGTGTGTTGCTGTAAACTTGTACTATACTTTAACACTTTACCACATACATCACAGTTATAAGGTTTGTCATCAGTATGTGTTCTCATATGAATCTTTAAACCTGCACTATACCTAAACACTTTACCACATACATCACAGTTATAAGGTTTGTCATCAGTATGTGTTCGCATATGAATCTGTAAACTTGTACTATACCTAAATACTTTACCACATACATCACAGTTATAAGGTTTGTCATCAGTATGTGTTCTCATATGATTCTGTAAATTTGAACTATAACTAAACACTTTACCACATTCACCACATTTATAAGGTTTATCACCAGTGTGTATTCTCGTGTGAATCTGTAAATTTGACTTATGCATAAACCCTTTACCACATACATCACATTTTTAAGATTTTTCACCAGTATGTGCATGATGTGTTCTCATGTGTATCTTTAAGTTTGATTTTTGAGCAAAACCTTTACTGCATACATCACAGTTATAAGGTTTATCACCAGTGTGTATTATCATGTGCTTATGTAAACCTGAATTTTCACTAAACTTTTTATCACAAACGTGACACTTATAAGGTTTATCTCCAGTGTGTCTTCTCATGTGTCTCCCTAAGGTTGAACTATCACCAAACCCTTTACCACATATACTACATTTATAAGGTTTGTCACAAGTGTGTGTTCTTGTGTGAATCTGTAAACTTGTACTACACCGAAACCCTTTACCACATATATTACATATAAAAGGTTTATCACCAGTATGTGTTCTCATGTGTCTCTTTAAGGTTGAACTATCACCAAACCCTTTACCACATATACTACACTTATGAGGTTTATCACCAGTATGTCTTCTCGTGTGATGCTGTAAACTTGTACTATACTTAAACACTTTACCACATACATCACAGTTATAAGGTTTGTCATCAGTATGTGTTCTCATATGAATCTTTAAACTTGTACTATACTTAAACCCTTTACCACATACATCACAGTTATAAGGTTTGTCATCAGTATGTGTTCGCATATGAATCTGTAAACTTGTACTATACCTAAATACTTTACCACATACATCACAGTTATAAGGTTTGTCATCAGTATGTGTTCTCATATGATTCTGTAAATTTGAACTATAACTAAACACTTTACCACATACATCACATTTATAAGGTTTATCACCAGTATGTATTCTCATGTGAGACCGCAAGCTTGAACTTTGACCGAAATCTTTACCACATATATCACATTTATAAGGTTTATCACCAGTATGTATTTTCAAGTGTCTCTGCAAGTGTGAACTTTGACCAAACCCTGTACCACATATATCACATCTATACAGCTTATCACTAGTGTATGTTCTCATCTCTCTGACTACACCCTTTTAAGTTTTCCAATTATATATATGTTCCTTCAATTTTGCAGTATGTGTTCTTAAACTATGCAGTATATTTTCTGATATGCTACTCTAACTCAGCATTATGTGTCTTCATGTTTTCCTTTTTTTATACAGCAGAAATATATATCCCAATCCTTACAACAAGTTTATTTCCTACAGTATGAAGCTGATATGTTCCAATACAAACTGAACTGTAGTTTGATCAAAGGAGGTAATAACATATCAAGGGAGGTAATTAGAGATCTATCTGGGTTTTTTTTTTGTTCGACAATATATCAATATATAGGTTTCTGTACACTCTTGGCCAACTTATTTTCTCTGAGTGGCCTGGAGTCTAAAAAATAAGAAATTAACTATTATAAAAACATATTTCCTAGATTTAAATATTTACGTTTCACAAGAAGAAAATAAAATTAAAAGTTTACAAAAGATATGACTTTTGAAGTTCCTGGTCCTTATTTTTAATATTCACTTTTTTGGGACGGCGATTTTCCTTTTGCCCTTTCTAACATTCGAATATTTCTAAACTCGTTTTCTATGCTTGTCTATCAGGAACATGAGGAAATATTGAGCTCTCAAAACACGTTATTAACCCCTCCACATTCTATATGTGACAGAACCTTTTATATCAGTGGTTGTATTTAGTTGCTGTCGGACATACTAGTATTTGTTTTTATAGGAATGTTTGTTAGTTGTCTCATTGGCACGCCATGGCTTTTAACCAATCACAACGTCATAATTTACCCATGGTGCGATAAAATAGTATTTTTTTATTTGACAGTTTGATAGTTGTCTTATTGGCAATCCTACCACATCTCTTAATTTTATAAACTTATTAAAACAAATCATAGATATAAGAAGATGTGGTATGAGTGCCAATGAGACAACTCTCCATCCAAGTCAAAATTTATAAAAGTAAACCAAGCATGCATACATTTATATAGGCAAGAGTGCACAGGATGAAATGTGACTCTCTGGTCTGTTTTACTTATAATTGAATTATGTTGACAGTCTGTTATATATCATTTGTATAACATAAACACAACATAATCAAAAAGAAGTCATGGTCAAATGAACCATGTCAGACAGACATCTTCTGATACATGTATCTATGTACACCTAGAACAGACCGAACATTAACAAGAGGCTGTCAGACAGACATGTACACCTAACAATAATCCTATAAACCAAATATATCGGTTCTATCCCTTATAGTACCTGAGGAACAGACAAAACCTTAACAGTAGGCTGTCAGACAGACATGTACACCTAACAATCATCCTATACACCAAATATATCGGTTCTATCCCTTATAGTACCTGAGGAACAGACCAAACCTTAACAAGAGGCTGTCAGACATACATGTACACCATACAATCATCCTATACACCAAGTATATCGGTTCTATCCCTTATAGTACCTGAGGAACAGACCAAACCTTAACAAGAGGCTGTCAGACAGACATGTACACCTAACAATTATCCTATACACCAAATATATCGGTTCTATCCCTGATAGTATCCGAGGAACAGACCAAAACTTAACAAGAGGCTGTCAGATAAACATGTAGACACCTAACAATCATTCTATACACCAAATATATCGGTTCTATCCCTTATAGTACCTGAGGAACAGACCAAACCTTAACAAGAGGCTGTCAGACAGACATGTACACCTAACAATCATCCTATACACCATATATATCGGTTCTATCCCTTATAGTACCTGAGGAACAGACCAAACCTTAACAAGAGGCTGTCAGACAGACATGTACACCTATCAATCATCCTATACACCAAGTATATCGGTTCTATCCCTTATAGTACCTGAGGAACAGACCAAACCTTAACAAGAGGCTGTCAGACAGACATGTACACCTAACAATTATCCTATACACCAAATATATCGGTTCTATCCCTTATAGTATCCGAGGAACAGACCAAAACTTAACAAGAGGCTGTCAGATAAACATGTAGACACCTAACAATCATTCTATACACCAAATATATCGGTTCTATCCCTTATAGTACCTGAGGAACAGACCAAACCTTAACAAGAGGCTATCAGACAGACATGTACACCTAACAATCATCCTATACACCAAATATATCGGTTCTATGCCTTATAGTACATGAGGAACAGACCAAACCTTAACAAGAGGATGTCAGACAGACATGTACACCTAACAATCATCCTATACACCAAATATATCGGTTCTATCCCTTATAGTACCCGTGGAACAGACCAAAACTTAACAAGAGGCTGTCAGACAGACATGTACACCTAACAATCATCCTATACACCATATATATCGGTTATATCCATTATAGTACCTGAGGAACAGACCAAACCTTAACAAGAGGCTGTCAGACAGACATGTACACCTAACTATCATCCTATACACCAAATATATCGGTTCTATCCCTTATAGTAACTGAAGAACAGACCAAACCTTCACAAGAGGCTGTCAGACAGACATTTACACCTAACAATCATCCTATACACCAAATATATCGGTTCTATCCCTTATAGTACCTGATGAACAGACCAAACCTTAACAAGAGGCTGTCAGACAGACATGTCATCTAACAATCATTCTATACACCAAATATATCGGTTCTATCCCTTATAGTACCTGAGGAAAAGACCAAACCTTAATAAGAGGCTGTCAGACAGACATGTACACCTAACAATCATCCTATACACCAAATATATCGGTTCTATCCCCTATAGTACCTGAGGAACAGACCAAACCTTAACAAGAGGCTGTCAGACAGACATGTACACCTAACAATCATCCTATACACCAAATATAACGGTTCTATCCCTTATAGTACCTGAGGAACAGACCAAACCTTAAAAAGAGGCTGTCAGACAGACATGTACACCTAACAATCGTCCTATACACCAAATATATCGGTTCTATCCCTTATAGTAACTGAGAACAGACCAAACCTTCACAAGAGGCTGTCAGACAGACATTTACACCTAACAATCATCCTATACACCAAATATATCGGTTCTTTCCCTTATAGTACCTGAGGAACAGACCAAACCTTAACAAGAGGCTGTCAGACAGACATGTACACCTAACAATCATCCTATACACCAAATATATCGGTTCTATCCCTTATAGTACCTGAGGAACAGACCGAAACTTAACAAGAGGCTGTCAGATAGACATGTACACCTAACAATCATCATATACACCAACTATATCGGTTCTATCCCTTATAGTACCCGTGGAACAGACCAAATCTTAACAAGAGGCTGTCAGACAGACATGTACACCTAACAATCATCCTATACACCAAATATATCGGTTCTATCCCTTTACTAACTGAGGAACAGACCAAACCTTAATAAGAGGCTGTCAGACAGACATGTACACCTAACAATCATCCTATACACCAAATATATCGGTTCTATCCCTTATAGTACCTGAGGAACAGACCAAACCTTAATAAGAGGCTGTCAGACAGACATGTTATCTAACAATCATTCTATACACCAAATATATCGGTTCTATCCCTTATAGTACCTGAGGAACAGACCAAACCTTAATAAGAGGCTGTCGGACAGACATGTACATTATGTACACCTAACAATCATCCTATACACCAAATATATCGGTTCTATCCCTTATAGTACCTGAGGAACAGACCAAACCTTAACAAGAGGCTGTCAGACAGACATGTACACCTAACAATCATCCTATACACCAAATATATCGGTTCTATCCCTTATAGTACCTGAGGGACAGACCAAACCTTAACAAGAGGCTGTCAGACAGACATTTACACCTAACAATCATCCTATACACCAAATATATCGGTTCTATCCCTTATAGTAACTGAGGAACAGATCAAACCTTAACAAGAGGCTGTTTGACAGACATGTACACCTAACAATCGTCCTATACACCAAATATATCGGTTCTATCCCTTATAGTACCTGAGGAACAGACCAAACCTTAACAAGAGGCTGTTAGACAGACATGTACACCTAACAATCGTCTTATACACCAAGTATATCGGTTCTATCCCTTATAGTACCTCTGAAACACACCAAACCTTAACAAGAGGCTGTCAGACAGACATGTTCACCTAACAATCATCCTATACACCAAATATATCGGTTCTATCACTTATAGTATCTGAGGAACAGACCAAACCTTAACAAGAGGCTGTCAGACAGACATGTACACCTAACAATCATCCTATACACCAAATATATCGATTCTATCCCTTATAGTACCTGAGGAACAGACCAAACCTTAACAAGAGGCTGTCAGACAGACATGTACACCTAACAATCATCCTATACACCAAATATATCGGTTCTATCCCTTATAGTACCTGAGGAACAGACCAAATTTTAACAAGAGGCTGTCAGACAGACATGTACACCTAACAATCATCCTATACACCAAATATATTGGTTCTATCTCTTATAGTACCTGATGAACAGACCAAACCTTAACAAGAGGCTGTCAGACAGACATATACTAAAGAAATTTATCCTGTTGAACTTACTTTAAATAAAGCTAATACTAACAATGACCACTGCCCTTTCCTCGATCTTGATATCTATATCATTAACGGAAAGCTTAATACTAAAATATATGATTAAAGAGATGATTTTTCATTTCCTATCGTTAATTATCCATTTTTAGATGGTGACGTTCCCTTGTCACCATCTTAAGGTGTTTATATATCTCAACTTGTACGATTCGCTCGTGTATGTAACAATGTTATAGATTTTAACGAGAGAAATTTATGTATTACTGAAAAATTATTACACCAGGGTTTTCGATATTACAAACTAGTCAAAACATTTACTAAATTTTATCATCGGTATAAGGACATCATTCGTAAATATAGCTCAACATGCAGACTTCTTATACGTTCAGGTATTTCACATCCAATTTTTTATGGAAATATTCTTTATAAAGCACAAAAATGTCAGTATTCACCTCTGAAGCTAACAAAACCTTTAAATAGACTTATTAAGAAGGGATATAGTTACGATACTGTTGTCAGGTCATTAAAGATTGCATATTTTGGCGTTAATATTGATTCACTTATAGGGTCTTTGCATCGGCACTAAACACATTTATTTAATAAAATGCTCCGCAGGGCGCAGCTTGATACGACCGCAGAGGTCGAACCCTGAACAGTTGGGGCAAGTATGGACACAACATTCAAGCTTGATACAGCTTTGCATTTGGATTGTGATTAAATATTTGACACAGCATAGGTTTCTGACACAGAATGAATGTGGTCTAAGAACTTAAAAATTTTAAATTGGACATTGACCTATTATGGTCCAATATCCAAAATCTAAATACATGGTTAGATTCAGCATATCAAAGAACCCCAAGAATTCAATTTTTGATGAAATCAAACAAAGTTTAATTTTGGACCCATTTGACCTCAATGTGGACAAAGTTGATAACGGGGCCCAAAAATCTAAATACATGGTTAGATTCAGCATATCAAAGAACCCCATATATTCAATTTTTGTTGAAATCAAACAAAGTTTAATTTTGGACCCCGATTTGGACCAACTTGAAAACTGGGCCCATAATCAAAAATCTAAATACATGTTTAGATTCAGCATATCAAAGAACCCTAAGAATTCAATTTTTGTTAAAATCAAACTAAGTTTAATTTTGGACCCTTTGGACCTTAATGTAGACCAATTTGAAAACGGAACCAAAAATTAAGAATCTAAATACACGGTTAGATTCGGCATATCAAAGAACCCCAATAATTCAATTTTTGATGAAATCAAACAAAGTTTAATTTTGGACCCTTTGGACCTCAATGTGGTCCAATTTAAAAACGGGGCCCAAAATCCAAAAACTAAATACACGGTTAGATTCAGAATATTAAAGAACCCCAAGAATTCAAGAATAAAACCCCATTGAAATTGGTCAAGAAATAAGCAATTTATAAGAAGTATCTTCTTTTGCACAATACTGTGCAATTAAATATTTCTTGCTATTGCGCAATACTGTACAATTGACAATTTCTTGCTATTGCGCAATATTGTGCTATTAGATATTTCTTGCTACTGCGCAATACCGTGCAATTGAAGATTTATTGCTATTGCACAATACTGTGCAATTGAAGATTTCTTGCTATTGTGCAATACTGTGCAATTGAAAATTTCTTGCTATTGCACAATACTTATTATATAATAATTTACACATCCTGTTTGGTGTGTATCTCCTACCATATCATTATTATTTGCTTTTAAATATAAATCAGAAATAACCAACTTAAAATGGAAAATTTTAAAAGTAAAAAAAAAGGAAAAAAAGAAAAAAAAGGATAAAAAAAAAAAATCCCCCCCCAAATTTTTTGAATCCCCTTATGATTCATCACCCCCAAACTCAATCCCAACCTTCCCTTTGTGGTATTGTACCTTGCAGTACAATTTCAGAGAGATCCATACACTTGAACACAAGTTATTGTCTGGAAACTAGAAAAATGTGTTTTTTGGCCCCTTTTTAGCCCCAAATTCCTAAACATTTAGGGAAATTACCCCCAAACTCAAACCCAGCTTTCCCTTTGTGATATGGAACCTTGTAGTACAATTTCAGAAAGATCCATACACTTACACACAAGTTATTGTCCTGAAACTAGAAAAATGCTTGTTTTTTGCCCCTTTTTGGCCCCTAATTCCTAAAATAATGAGGCAATTACCCCCATCATCAATCCCAGCCTTCCCTTTGTGGTATGGTACCTTGCAGTACAATTTCAGAGAGATACATACACTTGAACACAAGTTATTGCCTGGAAACTAGAAAAATGCTTATTTTTGGCCCCTTTTTTTGGCCCCCAATTCCTAAACGTTTCGGCAATTACCCCCAAACTCAATTCCAGCTTTCCCTTTGTGATATGGAACCTTGTAGTACAATTTCAGAAAGATCCATACACTTACACACAAGTTATTGTCATGAAACTAGAAAAATGCTTGTTTTTTGCCCCTTTTTTTGCCCCAAATTCCTAAAATTTTGAGGCAATTACCCCCAAAATCAATCCCAGCATTCCTTTTGTGATATGGAACCTTGTGGTACAATGTCAGAGAGATCCATACACTAACACACAAGTTATGTCTGGAAGTTACAAAAATGCTTATTTTTGGCCCCTTTTTGGCCCCTAATTCCTTTACTGTTGGTACAATAACCCCCAAAATCAATCCCTATCTTCCTTTTGTGGTAATGACCCTTGTGGTAAAATTTTATAGAGATCCATTCACTTAAACTAAAGTTAGAGTGCGAAAACCAATGTGTCTTCGGACGACGCCGGACGACGCCAGACGACGACGACGACGAGGACGACGACGACGACGACGCCAACGTCATACCAATATACGACCACAAAAATTTTTTTGCGGTCGTATAAAAACCAGTTGTTGGCATGACACGGGTTATGTTCTTCTCATATATGTTATGATGGTATGATACTAAACCCCTAACGGGAAGGATTGTGCCTGATATTCATATGATGAAGACATAATCTTTCAATCAGTTTAATTGAAGCCTGGAGCTGGCATGTCAGTTAACTGCTAGTAGTCTGTTGTTATTTATGTATTATTGTCATTTTGTTTATTTTCTTTGGTTACATCTTCTGACATCAGACTCGGACTTCTCTTGAACTGAATTTTAATGTGCGTATTGTTATGCGTTTACTTTTCTACATTGGCTAGAGGTATAGGGGGAGGGTTGAGATCTCATAAACATGTTTAACCCCGCCGCATTTTTGCGCCTGTCCCAAGTCAGGAGCCTCTAGTCTTTGTCAGTCTTGTATTATTTTTAATTTTAGTTTCTTGTGTACAAGTTGGAGTTTAGTATGGCGTTCATTATCACTGAACTAGTATATATATTTGTTTAGGGGCCAGCTGAAGGACGCCTCCGGGTGCGGGAATTTCTCGCTGCATTGAAGACCTGTTGGTGACCTTCTGCTGTTGTCTGTTCTATGGTCGGGTTGTTGTCACTTTGACACATTCCCCATTTCCATTCTCAATTTTATGTACACCTAACAACCATCCTATACACCAAATATATCGGTTCTATCCCTTAAAGTAACTGAGGAACAGACCAAACCTTAACAAGAGGCATGCAGACCTATCAAAGAATCCATTCACCAATAAATAGTTATCCTATTACTCAATTTGAAAGTATTTCACTATAAAGCAGTCACTGAAACTTGAAAATGAGGTCAAGGACAATGGACAGATGACAAACAGAAACTTTGTATTAAATGTAAGATACATCATGTACCTGCATACAAGGTATCGAGTATCCAGGTCTTCTTGCTTCTGAAATATAATGCTTTTTACAAATAGTTTACGCCATCGCCGCTGCCAGATTGTTTTATTAATTATGTCT
Source organism: Mytilus californianus (assembly GCF_021869535.1). Taxonomy (NCBI): domain Eukaryota; kingdom Metazoa; phylum Mollusca; class Bivalvia; order Mytilida; family Mytilidae; genus Mytilus; species Mytilus californianus. The sequence continues at coordinate 7,592,217 of NW_026262604.1, forward strand.
GGCATTCTGCAACTTTTGTCGCATATAAATTAATTGAAATCCTAGGGTTTTCTCCCTTATTAATTGTTAGGATTTATTTTCTTATACTTCCTTAATTTTAGATACCATATATAGCTGTCAAATATTGACATTTTGAAATTGAAGATTTGAAAGATTCTACTGGCATGAATTGTACCAATTTATTTTTGTTAACACCTGTATGAAATATTCCACACAGAATGTACACGGAATATAGTAGGAATATTGCATTGAATTCCTACCAGAAAAGAGTGATATTCTAGTCAGACAGTAGTAGTAATCCACACGGAAAATAGCCAAAATATTTAAATTAGCAGGAATTTCTTAGTAGGAATATTGTATATTCCTTCCAGGAATATTTAAATTAGCAGGAATAATTTGGCGGGAAAATAAAATTCCTACTAGAAAACCTGGCAGGAATTTTTCAAAATAGAAAAAAATATTTTCTAGTAGGAATCTAAAAATATACAAAATGTAAGTGTATATTCACAAATACACAACTGGGTCAATCATTAAGTTTGAATCTCAACAACAAAAAACAAAGGAAATGCATGGAATATATTCATTTAAAAAAATTGACTTTTGAAATGTATAACATGTATAAGGAAGCTGTGATATATCCAAACATATATGTAGATGGGCAAAAATGTTGATTCTAAGATGAAATTAAAGAGTTATGAAAAATTAATAAGTAAAATTATGCACTATTGTTGAATTAACTGATTACTAAATATAATGGCAAACAGATCAAAAATTTCATCTTAAAAGTATAAAATTTACCTTCAATCTACATGAGCCATATTTCCTCATATTTCAATATTGTAGTTGTTTAACCCTTGCAGCTTATTGTTTTCCAACACAACTTTTCATTCTTCTACCCTCCAGCTTTTGAATTTGTGAACTGGAACTTGTTTGCATTTAACACAGCAAAATTTGTGTCATTAGCAAACAAGAATCCAGTTTAAGATAATTAAAAAGATTCCATGTAGAAAGATTTTCTAGTAGGAATAAATTATTTCTGGTAGGAATCTTGTAGTAGGAAAATGAATAATCTTATCATATTTTCTGTCCAAATTCCCACTTAAGATTTTCAAAACAAAAAAAAAATCCATACAGACTTTTAAAATTCCAGCTAGATGGTAGGATTTTGCAAGTGGAGAAAATAAAAAATCCAGTCAGAATTTTGTTCATTTTCCATGTCCGCCTACTTTCTATATAGAATCTTTGATTCTAGGTGGATTCCTACTACATTCCTACTAGTGTCTAGGTGGAATCCTACTACTTATTTCGTACGGGTGTAGCTACTTTGATAATTAATATTTTCCAATTAAAAATATTACATGAAAAAATAAAATGCTCCGCAGGGCGCAGCTTGATACGACCGCAGAGGTCCAACCCTGAACAGTTGGGGCAAGTATGGACATAACATTCAAGCTTGATACAGCTCTGAATTTGGATTGTGATTAAATATTTGACACAGCATAGGTTTCTGACACAGAATGAATGTGGTCTAAGAACTTAAAAATTTTAAATTGGACATTCACCTATTATGGTCCAATATCCAAAATCTAAATACATGGTTAGATTCAGCATATCAAAGAACCCCAAGAATTCAATTTTTGATGAAATCAAACAAACTTTAATTTTGGACCCTTTTGATCTCAATGTGGACAAAGTTGATAACGGGGCCCAAAAATCAAAAATCTAAATACATGGTTAGATTCAGCATATCAAAGAACCCCATATATTCAATTTTTGTTGAAATCAAACAAAGTTTAATTTTGGACCCCGATTTGGACCAACTTGAAAACTGGGCCCATAATCAAAAATTTAAATACATGTTTAGATTCAGCATATCAAAGAACCCTAAAAATTCAATTTTTGTTAAAATCAAACTAAGTTTAATTTTGGACCCTTTGGACCTTAATGTAGAC